>NC_136510.1:87707926-87737926 GCF_053919585.1 Euprymna scolopes
GCTAATCTATTGGGGTCTCCCCGTGTGTGTTCGAATCTCATCCTCGTCGTAAATTGTTTTGGTTGCTTTTCGGTACACTTTTAAAGTTGTTTATAGAAATATACACAAATGGATTTTCTCTAGTTATACATATTTGTTGTACAGTGATAAGGACATTATGGAGAGTTATTCTTCAGAATCTGACGAGATGGCCGAGTGGTTAAGGCGATTGACTGCTAATCCATTGGGGTCTCCCCGCGTGAGTTCGAATCTCGTCCTCGTCGTAAATTGTTTGGTTGCTTTTCGGTACACTTTTAAAGTTGATTATAGAAATATACACAAATGGATTTTATTTAGTTATACCTATTTGTTGTACAGCGATAAGGACATTATGAGGAGTTATTCTGCAGAATCTGACGAGGTGGCCGAGTGGTTAAGGCGATGGACTGCTACTCCATTGGGGTCTCCTCGCGTGAGTTCGAAACTCATCCTCGTCGTAAATGTTTTGGTTGCTTTTCGGTACACTTTTAAAGTTGATTATAGAAATATACACAAATGGATTTTCTCTAGTTATACATATTTGTTGTAAAGTGATAAGGACATTATGGAGAGTTACTCTGCAGAATCTGACGAGGTGGCCGAGTGGTTAAGGCGATGGGCGACTAATCCATTGGGGTCTCCCCGCGTGAGTTCGAATCTCATCCTTGTCGTAAATTCTTTTGTTGCTTTTCGGTACACTTTTAAAGTTGATTATAGAAATATACACAAATGGATTGTCTCTAGTTATACATATTTTTTGTACAGTGATAAGGACATTATGGAGAGGTATTCTGCAGAATCTGACCTGGTGGCCGAGTCGTTAAAGCGATGGACTGCTAATCCATTGGGGTCTCCCCGCGTGAGTTCGAATCTCATCCTCGTCGTAAATTGTTTTGTTGCTTTTCGGTACACTTTTAAAGTTGATTATAGAAATATACACAAATGGATTTTCTCTAGTTATACATATTTGTTGTACAGTGATAAGGACATTATGGAGAGTTATTCTGCAGAATCTGACGAGGTGACCGAGTGGTTAAGGCGATGGACTGCTAATCTATTGGGGTCTCCCCGTGTGAGTTCGAATCTCATCCTCGTCGTAAATTGTTTTGATGCTTTTCGGTACACTTTTAAAGTTGATTATAGAAATATACACAAATGGATTTTCTCTAGTTATACATATTTGTTGTACAGTGATAAGGACATTATGGAGAGATTTTCTGCAGAATCTGACGAGGTGGCCGAGTCGTTAAGTCGATGGACTGCTAATCCATTGGGGTCTCCCCGCGTGAGTTCGAATCTCATCCTCGTCGTAAATTGTTTTGTTGCTTTTCGGTACACTTTTAAAGTTGATTATAGAAATATACACAAATGGATTTTTTCTAGTTATACATATTTGTTGTACAGTGATAAGGACATTATGGAGAGGTATTCTGCAGCATCTGACGAGGTGGCCGAGTGGTTAAGGCGATGGACTGCTAATCCATTGGGGTCTCCCCGCGTGAGTTCGAATATCATCCTCGTCGTAAATTGTTTTGTTGCTTTTCGGTACACTTGTAAAGTTGATTATAGAAATATACAGAAATGGATTTTCTCTAGTTATACATATTTGTTGTACAGTGATAAGGACATTATGTAGAGTTTTTCTTTAGAATCTTACGAAGTGGCCGAGTCGTTAAGGCGATGGCCTGCTAATCCATTGGGGTCTCCCAGTTAGAGTTCGAATCTCATCCTCGTCGTAAATTGTTTTGTTGCTTTTCGGTACACTTTTAAAGTTGATTATAGAAATATACACAAATGGATTTTCTCTAGTTATACATATTTGTTGTACAGTGATAAGGACATTATGGAGAGTTAATCTGCAGAATCTGACGAGGTGGCCGAGTGGTTAAGGCGATGGACTGCTAATCTATTGGGGTCTCCCCGTGTGAGTTCGAATCTCATCCTCGTCGTAAATTGTTTTGTTGCTTTCCGGTACACTTTTAAAGTTGATTATAGAAATATACACAAATGGATTTTCTCTAGTTATACATATTTGTTGTACAGTGATAAGGACATTATGGAGAGATGTTCTGCAGAATCTGACGAGGTGGCCTAGTGGTTAAGGCGATGGACTGCTAATCCATTGGGGTCTCCCCGCGTGAGTTCGAATCGCATCCTCGTCGTAAATTTTTGTGTTGCTTTTCGGTACACTTTTAAAGTTGATTATAGAAATATACACAAATGGATTTTCTCTAGTTATACATATTTGTTGTACAGTGATAAGGACATTATGGAGAGGTATTCTGAAGAATCTGACGAGGTGGCCGAGTGGTTAAGGCGATGGACTGCTAATCCATTGGGGTCTCCCCGCGTGAGTTCGAATCTCACTCTCGTCGTAAATTGTTTTGTTGCTTTTCGGTACACTTTTGAAGTTGATTATAGAAATATACACAAATGGATTTTCTCTAGTTATACATATTTGTTGTACAGTGATAAGGACATTATGTAGAGTTATTCTTTAGAAACTTACGAGGTGGCCGAGTGGTTAAGGCAATGGACTGCTAATCCATTGGGGTCTCCCCGTGTGTGTTCGGATCTCATCCTCGTCGTAAATTGTTTTGTTGCTTTTCGGTACACTTTTAAAGTTGTTTATAGAAATATACACAAATGGATTTTCTCTAGTTATACATATTTGTTGTACAGTGATAAGGACATTATGGAGAGTTATTCTTCAGAATCTGACGAGATGGCCGAGTGGTTAAGGCGATTGACTGCTAATCCATTGGGGTCTCCCCTCGTGAGTTCGAATCTCGTCCTCGTCGTAAATTGTTTGGTTGCTTTTCGGTACACTTTTAAAGTTGATTATAGAAATATACACAAATGGATTTTATTTAGTTATACCTATTTGTTGTACAGCGATAAGGACATTATGAGGAGTTATTCTGCAGAATCTGACGAGGTGGCCGAGTGGTTAAGGCGATGGACTGCTACTCCATTGGGGTCTCCTCGCGTGAGTTCGAAACTCATCCTCGTCGTAAATGTTTTGGTTGCTTTTCGGTACACTTTTAAAGTTGATTATAGAAATATACACAAATGGATTTTCTCTAGTTATACATATTTGTTGTACAGTGATAAGGACATTATGGAGAGTTACTCTGCAGAATCTGACGAGGTGGCCGAGTGGTTAAGGCGATGGGCGACTAATCCATTGGGGTCTCCCCGCGTGAGTTCGAATCTCATCCTTGTCGTAAAGTGTTTGGTTGCTTTTCGGTACACTTTTAAAGTTGATTATAGAAATATACACAAATTGATTTTCTCTAGTTATACATATTTGTTGTATAGTGATAAGGACATTATGGAGAGATGTTCTGCAGAATCTGACGAGGTGGCCGAGTGGTTAAGGCGATGGACTGCTAATCCATTGGGGTCTCCCCGCGTGAGTTCGAATCTCATCCTCGTCGAAAATTCTTTTGTTGCTTTTCGGTACACTTTTAAAGTTGATTATAGAAATATACACAAATGGATTTTCTCTAGTTATACATATTTTTTGTACAGTGATAAGGATATTATGGAGAGGTATTCTGCAGAATCTGACGAGGTGGCCGAGTCGTTAAGGCGATGGACTGCTAATCCATTGGGGTCTCCCCGCGTGAGTTCGAATCTCATCCTCGTCGTAAATTGTTTTGTTGCTTTTCGGTACACTTTTAAAGTTGATTATAGAAATATACACAAATGGATTTTCTCTAGTTATACATATTTGTTGTACAGTGATAAGGACATTATGGAGAGTTATTCTGCAGAATCTGACGAGGTGACCGAGTGGTTAAGGCGATGGACTGCTAATCTATTGGGGTCTCCCCGTGTGAGTTCGAATCTCATCCTCGTCGTAAATTGTTTGGTTGCTTTTCGGTACACTTTTAAAGTTGATTATAGAAATATACACAAATGGATTTTATTTAGTTATACCTATTTGTTGTACAGCGATAAGGACATTATGGAGAGTTATTCTGCAGAATCTGACGAGGTGGCCGAGTCGTTAAGTCGATGGACTGCTAATCCATTGGGGTCTCCCCGCGTGAGTTCGAATCTCATCTTCGTCGTAAATTGTTTTGTTGCTTTTCGGTACACTTTTAAAGTTGATTATAGAAATATACACAAATGGATTTTTTCTAGTTATACATATTTGTTGTACAGTGATAAGGACATTATGGAGAGGTATTCTGCAGAATCTGACGAGGTGGCCGAGTGGTTAAGGCGATGGACTGCTAATCCATTGGGGTCTCCCCGCGTGAGTTCGAATCTCATCCTCGTCGTAAATTGTTTTGTTGCTTTTCGGTACACTTTTGAAGTTGATTATAGAAATATACACAAATGGATTTTCTCTAGTTATACATATTTGTTGTACAGTGATAAGGACATTATGTAGAGTTATTCTTTAGAAACTTACGAGGTGGCCGAGTGGTTAAGGCGATGGACTGCTAATCCGTTGGGGTCTCCCCGCGAGAGTTCGAATCTCATCCTCGTCGTAAATTGTTTTGTTGCTTTTCGGTACACTTTTAAAGTTGATTATAGAAATATACACAAATGGATGTTCTCTAGTTATACATATTTGTTGTACAGTGATAAGGACATTATGGAGAGATTTTCTGCAGAATCTGACGAGGTGGCCGAGTCGTTAAGGCGATGGACTGCTAATCCATTGGGGTCTCCCCGCGTGAGTTCGAATCTCATCCTCGTCGTAAATAGTTTTGTTGCTTTTCGGTACACTTTTAAAGTTGATTATAGAAATATACACAAATGGATTTTTTCTAGTTATACATATTTGCTGTACAGTGATAAGGACATTATGGAGAGGTATTCTGCAGAATCTGACGAGGTGGCCGAGTGGTTAAGGCGATGGACTGCTAATCCATTGGGGTCTCCCCGCGTGAGTTCGAATCTCACTCTCGTCGTAAATTGTTTTGTTGCTTTTCGGTACACTTTTAAAGTTGATTATAGAAATATACACAAATGGATTTTCTCTAGTTATACATATTTGTTGTACAGTGATAAGGACATTATGGAGAGTTATTCTGCAGAATCTGACGAGGTGGCCGAGTGGTTAAGGCAATGGACTGCTAATCTATTGGGGTCTCCCCGTGTGTGTTCGAATCTCATCCTCGTCGTAAATTGTTTTGTTGCTTTTCGGTACACTTTTAAAGTTGTTTATAGAAATATACACAAATGGATTTTCTCTAGTTATACATATTTGTTGTACAGTGATAACGATATTATGGAGAGTTATTCTTCAGAATCTGACGAGGTGGGCGAGTGGTTAAGGCGATGGACTGCTAATCCATTGAGACTCCCCGCGTGAGTTCGAATCTCGTCCTTGTCGTACATTGTTTGGTTGCTTTTCGGTACACTTTTAAAGTTGATTATAGAAATATACACAAATGGATTTTCTCTAGTTATACATATTTGTTGTATAGTGATAAGGACATTATGGAGAGATGTTCTGCAGAATCTGACGAGGTGGCCGAGTGGTTAAGGCGATGGACTGCTAATCCATTGGGGTCTCCCCGCGTGAGTTCGGATCTCATCCTCGTCGTAAATTCTTTTGTTGCTTTTCGGTACACTTTTAAAGTTGATTATAGAAATATACACAAATGGATTTTCTCTAGTTATACATATTTGTTGTACAGTGATAAGGACATTATGGATAGTTATTCTTCAGGATCTTACGAGGTGGCCGAGTGGTTAAGGCGATGGACTGCTAATCCATTGGTTCTCCCCGCGTGAGTTCGAATCTCATCCTCGTCGTAAATAGTTTTGTTGCTTTTCGGTACACTTTTAAAGTTGATTATAGAAATATACACAAATGGATTTTCTCTAATTATACATTTTTGTTGTACAGTGATGAGGACATTATGGAGAGTTATTCTGCAGATTCTGACGAGGTGGCCGAGTCGTTAAGGCGATGGACTGCTAATCCATTGGGGTCTCCCCGCGAGAGTTCGAATCTCATCCTCGTCGTAAATTGTTTTGTTGCTTTTCGGTACACTTTTAAAGTTGATTATAGAAATATACACAAATGGATTTTCTCTAGTTATACATATTTGTTGTACAGTGATAAGGACATTATGGAGAGATTTTCCGCAGAATCTGACGAGGTGGCCGAGTCGTTAAGGCGATGGACTGCTAATCCATTGGGGTCTCCCCGCGTGAGTTCGAATCTCATCCTCGTCGTAAATTGTTTTGTTGCTTTTCGGTTCACTTTTAAAGTTGATTATAGAAATATACACAAATGGATTTTTTCTAGTTATACATATTTGTTGTACAGTGATAAGGACATTATGGAGAGGTATTCTGCAGAATCTGACGAGGTGGCCGAGTGGTTAAGGCGATGGACTGCTAATCCATTGGGGTCTCCCCGCGTGAGTTCGAATCTCACTCTCGTCGTAAATTGTTTTGTTGCTTTTCGGTACACTTTTAAAGTTGATTATAGAAATATACACAAATGGATTTTCTCTAGTTATACATATTTGTTGTACAGTGATAAGGACATTAATGAGAGGTATTCTGCAGAATCTGACGAGGTGGCCGAGTGGTTAAGGCGATGGACTGCTAATCTATTGGGGTCTCCCCGTGTGTGTTCGAATCTCATCCTCGTCGTAAATTTTTTTGTTGCTTTTCGGTACACTTTTAAAGATGTTTATAGAAATATACACAAATGGATTTTCTCTAGTTATACATATTTGTTGTACAGTGATAAGGACATTATGGAGAGTTATTCTTCAGAATCTGACGAGGTGGCCGAGTGGTTAAGGCGATGGATTGCTAATCCATTGGGGTCTCCCCGCGTGAGTTCGAATCTCATCCTCGTCGTAAATTGTTTGGTTGCTTTTCGGTACACTTTTAAAGTTGATTATAGAAATATACACAAATGGATTTTATTTAGTTATACCTATTTGTTGTACAGCGATAAGGACATTATGGAGAGTTATTCTGCAGAATCTGACGAGGTGGCCGAGTTGTTAAGGCGATGGACTGCTACTCCATTGGGGTCTCCTCGCGTGAGTTCGAAACTGATCCTCGTCGTAAATTGTTTGGTTGCTTTTCGGTACACTTTTAAAGTTGATTATAGAAATATACACAAATGGATTTTCTCTAGTTATACATATTTGTTGTACAGTGATAAGGACATTATGGAGAGTTACTCTGCAGAATCTGACGAGGTGGCCGAGTGGTTAAGGCGATGGGCGACTAATCCATTAGGGTCTCCCCGCGTGAGTTCGAATCTCATCCTCGTCGTAAATTGTTTGGTTGCTTGTCGGTACACTTTTAAAGTAGATTATAGAAATATACACAAATGGATTTTCTCTAGTTATACATATTTGTTGTATAGTGATAAGGACATTATGGAGAGATGTTCTGCGGAATCTGACGAGGTGGCCGAGTGGTTAAGGCGATGGACTGCTAATCCATTTGGGTCTCCCCGCGTGAGTTCGAATCTCATCCTCGTCGTAAGTTCTTTTGTTGCTTTTCGGTACACTTTTAAAGTTGATTATAGAAATATACACAAATGGATTTTCTCTAGTTATACATATTTGTTGTACAGTCATAAGGACATTATGGAGAGTTATTCTGCAGAATCTGACGAGGTGGCCGAGTGGTTAAGGCGATGGACTGCTAATCCATTGGGTCTCCCCGCGTGAGTTCGAATCTCATCCTCGTCGTAAATTGTTTTGTTGCTTTTCGGTACACTTTTAAAGTTGATTATAGAAATATACACAAATGGATTTTCTCTAATTATACATATTTGTTGTACAGTGATGAGGACATTATGGAGAGTTATTCTGCAGAATCTGACGAGGTGGCCGAGTGGTTAAGGCGATGGACTGCTAATCCATTGGGGTCTCCCCGCGTGAGTTCGAATCTCATCCTCGTCGTAAATTCTTTTGTTGCTTTTCGGTACACTTTTAAAGTTGATTATAGAAATATACACAAATGGATTGTCTCTAGTTATACATATTTGTTGTACAGTGATAAGGACATTATGGAGGGATATTCTGCAGAATCTGACGAGGTGGCCGAGTCGTTAAGGCGATGGACTGCTAATACATTGGGGTCTCCCCGCGTGAGTTCGAATCTCATCCTCGTCGTAAATTGTTTTGTTGCTTTTCGGTACACTTTTAAAGTAGATTATAGAAATATACACAAATGGATTTTTTCTAGTTATACATATGTGTTGTACAGTGATAAGGACATTATGAAGAGTTATTCTGCAGAATCTGACGAGGTGGCCGAGTGGTTAAGGCGATGGACGTCTAATCCATTGGGGTCTCCCCGCGTGAGTTCGAATCTCACTCTCGTCGTAAATTGTTTTGTTGCTTTTCGGTACACTTTTAAAGTTGATTATAGAAATATACACAAATGGATTTTCTCTACTTATACATATTTGTTGTACAGTGATAAGGACATTATGGAGAGTTATTCTTCAGAATCTGACGAGGTGGCCGAGTAGTTCAGGCGATGGACTGCTAATCCATTGGGGTCTCCCCGCGTGAGTTCGAATCTCATCTTCGTCGTAAAATTGTTTTGTTGCTTTTCTGTACACTTTTAAAGTTGATTATATAAATATACACAAATGGATTTTCTCTAGTTATACATATTTGTTGTACAGTGATAAGGACATTATGGAGAGTTATTCTGCAGAAGCTGACGAGGTGGCCGAGTGGTTAAGGCGATGGACTGCTAATCCATTGGGGTCTCCCCGCGTGAGTTCGAATCTCATCCTCGTCGTAAATTGTTTTTTGCTTTTCGGTACACTTTTAAAGTTGATTTTAGAATTATACACAAATGGATTTTCTCTAGTTATACATATTTGTTGTACAGTGATAAGGACATTATGGAGAGTTATTCTGCAGAAACTGCCGAGTTGGCCGAGTGGTTAAGGCGATGGACTGCTAATCCATTGTGGTCTCCCCGCGTGAGTTCGAATCTCATCCTCGTCGTAAATAGTTTTGTTGCTTTTCGGTACACTTTTAAAGTTGTTTATAGAAATATACACAAATGGATGTTCTCTAGTTATACATATTTGTTGTACAGTGATAAGGACATTATGGAGAGGTATTCTGCAGAATCTGACGAGGTGGCCGAGTGGTTAAGGGGATGGACTGCTAATCCATTGGGGTCTCCCCCCGTGAGTACGAATCTCATCCTCGTCGTAAATTGTTTGTTGCTTTTCGGTACACTTTTAAAGGTGATTTTAGAAATATACACAAATGGATTTTCTCTAGTTATACATATTTGTTGTACAGTGATAAGGACATTATGGAGAGTTATTCTGCAGACTCTGACGAGGTGGCCGAGTGGTTAAGGCGATGGACTGCTAATCCATTGGGGTCTCCCCGCGCGAGTTCGAATCTCATCCTCGTCGTAAATTGTTTTGTTGCTTTTCGGTACACTTTTAAAGTTGATTATAGAAATATACACAAATGGATTTTCTCTAGTTATACATATTTGTTGTACAGTGATAAGGACATTATGGAGAGTTATTCTGCAGAATCTGACGAGGTGGCCGAGTGGTTAAGGCGATGGACTGCTAATCTATTGGGGTCTCCCCGTGTGAGTTCGAATCTCATCCTCGTCGTAAATTGTTTTGTTGCTTTTCGGTACACTTTTAAAGTTGTTTATAGAAATATACACAAATTGATTTTCTCTAGTTATACATATTTGTTGTACAGTGATAAGGACATTATGGAGAGTTATTCTTCAGAATCTGACGAGGTGGCCGAGTAGTTAAGGCGATGGACTGCTAATCCATTGGGGTCTCCCCGCGTGAGTTCGAATCTCATCCTCGTCGTAAAATGTTTGTTTCTTTTCTGTACACTTTTAAAGTTGATTATATGAATATACACAAATGGATTTTCTCTAGTTATACATATTTGTTGTACAGTGATAAGGACATTATGGAGAGTTATTCTGCAGAATCTGACGAGGTGGCCGAGTGGTTAAGGCGATAAACTGCTAATCCATTGGGGTCTCCCCGCGTGAGTTCGAATCTCATCCTCGTCGTAAATTGTTTTTTGCTTTTCGGTACACTTTTAAAGTTGATTTTAGAATTATACACAAATGGATTTTCTCTAGTTATACATATTTGTTGTACAGTGATAAGGACATTATGGAGAGTTATTCTGCAGAAACTGACGAGTTGGCCGAGTGGTTAAGGCGATGGACTGCTAATCCATTGGGGTCTCCCCGCGTGAGTTCGAATCTCATCCTCCTCGTAAATTGTTTTGTTGCTTTTCGGTACACTTTTAAAGTTGATTATAGAAATATACACAAATGGATTTTATCTAGTTATACATATTTGTTGTACAGTGATAAGGACATTATGGAGAGTTATTGTGCAGACTCTGACGAGGTGGCCGAGTGGTTAAGGCGATGGACTGCTAATCCATTGGGGTCCCCCCGCGCGAGTTCGAATCTCATCCTCGTCGTAAATTGTTTTGTTGCTTTTCGGTACACTTTTAAAGTTTATTATAGAAATATACACAAATGGATTTTCTCTAGTTATACATATTTGTTGTACAGTGATAAGGACATTATGGAGAGTTATTCTTCAGAATCTGACGAGGTGGCCGAGTGGTTAAGGCGATGGATTGCTAATCCATTGGGGTCTCCCCGCGTGAGTTCGAATCTCATCCTCGTCGTAAATTGTTTGGTTGCTTTTCGGTACACTTTTAAAGTTGATTATAGAAATATACACAAATGGATTTTATTTAGTTATACCTATTTGTTGTACAGCGATAAGGACATTATGGAGAGTTATTCTGCAGAATCTGACGAGGTGGCCGAGTTGTTAAGGCGATGGACTGCTACTCCATTGGGGTCTCCTCGCGTGAGTTCGAAACTGATCCTCGTCGTAAATTGTTTGGTTGCTTTTCGGTACACTTTTAAAGTTGATTATAGAAATATACACAAATGGATTTTCTCTAGTTATACATATTTGTTGTACAGTGATAAGGACATTATGGAGAGTTACTCTGCAGAATCTGACGAGGTGGCCGAGTGGTTAAGGCGATGGGCGACTAATCCATTAGGGTCTCCCCGCGTGAGTTCGAATCTCATCCTCGTCGTAAATTGTTTGGTTGCTTGTCGGTACACTTTTAAAGTAGATTATAGAAATATACACAAATGGATTTTCTCTAGTTATACATATTTGTTGTATAGTGATAAGGACATTATGGAGAGATGTTCTGCGGAATCTGACGAGGTGGCCGAGTGGTTAAGGCGATGGACTGCTAATCCATTTGGGTCTCCCCGCGTGAGTTCGAATCTCATCCTCGTCGTAAGTTCTTTTGTTGCTTTTCGGTACACTTTTAAAGTTGATTATAGAAATATACACAAATGGATTTTCTCTAGTTATACATATTTGTTGTACAGTCATAAGGACATTATGGAGAGTTATTCTGCAGAATCTGACGAGGTGGCCGAGTGGTTAAGGCGATGGACTGCTAATCCATTGGGTCTCCCCGCGTGAGTTCGAATCTCATCCTCGTCGTAAATTGTTTTGTTGCTTTTCGGTACACTTTTAAAGTTGATTATAGAAATATACACAAATGGATTTTCTCTAATTATACATATTTGTTGTACAGTGATGAGGACATTATGGAGAGTTATTCTGCAGAATCTGACGAGGTGGCCGAGTGGTTAAGGCGATGGACTGCTAATCCATTGGGGTCTCCCCGCGTGAGTTCGAATCTCATCCTCGTCGTAAATTCTTTTGTTGCTTTTCGGTACACTTTTAAAGTTGATTATAGAAATATACACAAATGGATTGTCTCTAGTTATACATATTTGTTGTACAGTGATAAGGACATTATGGAGAGATATTCTGCAGAATCTGACGAGGTGGCCGAGTCGTTAAGGCGATGGACTGCTAATACATTGGGGTCTCCCCGCGTGAGTTCGAATCTCATCCTCGTCGTAAATTGTTTTGTTGCTTTTCGGTACACTTTTAAAGTAGATTATAGAAATATACACAAATGGATTTTTTCTAGTTATACATATGTGTTGTACAGTGATAAGGACATTATGAAGAGTTATTCTGCAGAATCTGACGAGGTGGCCGAGTGGTTAAGGCGATGGACGTCTAATCCATTGGGGTCTCCCCGCGTGAGTTCGAATCTCACTCTCGTCGTAAATTGTTTTGTTGCTTTTCGGTACACTTTTAAAGTTGATTATAGAAATATACACAAATGGATTTTCTCTACTTATACATATTTGTTGTACAGTGATAAGGACATTATGGAGAGTTATTCTTCAGAATCTGACGAGGTGGCCGAGTAGTTCAGGCGATGGACTGCTAATCCATTGGGGTCTCCCCGCGTGAGTTCGAATCTCATCTTCGTCGTAAAATTGTTTTGTTGCTTTTCTGTACACTTTTAAAGTTGATTATATAAATATACACAAATGGATTTTCTCTAGTTATACATATTTGTTGTACAGTGATAAGGACATTATGGAGAGTTATTCTGCAGAAGCTGACGAGGTGGCCGAGTGGTTAAGGCGATGGACTGCTAATCCATTGGGGTCTCCCCGCGTGAGTTCGAATCTCATCCTCGTCGTAAATTGTTTTTTGCTTTTCGGTACACTTTTAAAGTTGATTTTAGAATTATACACAAATGGATTTTCTCTAGTTATACATATTTGTTGTACAGTGATAAGGACATTATGGAGAGTTATTCTGCAGAAACTGCCGAGTTGGCCGAGTGGTTAAGGCGATGGACTGCTAATCCATTGTGGTCTCCCCGCGTGAGTTCGAATCTCATCCTCGTCGTAAATAGTTTTGTTGCTTTTCGGTACACTTTTAAAGTTGTTTATAGAAATATACACAAATGGATGTTCTCTAGTTATACATATTTGTTGTACAGTGATAAGGACATTATGGAGAGGTATTCTGCAGAATCTGACGAGGTGGCCGAGTGGTTAAGGGGATGGACTGCTAATCCATTGGGGTCTCCCCCCGTGAGTACGAATCTCATCCTCGTCGTAAATTGTTTGTTGCTTTTCGGTACACTTTTAAAGGTGATTTTAGAAATATACACAAATGGATTTTCTCTAGTTATACATATTTGTTGTACAGTGATAAGGACATTATGGAGAGTTATTCTGCAGACTCTGACGAGGTGGCCGAGTGGTTAAGGCGATGGACTGCTAATCCATTGGGGTCTCCCCGCGCGAGTTCGAATCTCATCCTCGTCGTAAATTGTTTTG
This sequence comes from Euprymna scolopes, assembly GCF_053919585.1. Taxonomy (NCBI): domain Eukaryota; kingdom Metazoa; phylum Mollusca; class Cephalopoda; order Sepiida; family Sepiolidae; genus Euprymna; species Euprymna scolopes. Next base: position 87,721,187 of record NC_136510.1, read on the forward strand.
TTGCTTTTCGGTACACTTTTAAAGTTGATTATAGAAATATACACAAATGGATTTTCTCTAGTTATACATATTTGTTGTACAGTGATAAGGACATTATGGAGAGTTATTCTGCAGAATCTGACGAGGTGGCCGAGTGGTTAAGGCGATGGACTGCTAATCTATTGGGGTCTCCCCGTGTGAGTTCGAATCTCATCCTCGTCGTAAATTGTTTTGTTGCTTTTCGGTACACTTTTAAAGTTGTTTATAGAAATATACACAAATTGATTTTTTCTAGTTATACATATTTGTTGTACAGTGATAAGGACATTATGGAGAGTTATTCTTCAGAATCTGACGAGGTGGCCGAGTAGTTAAGGCGATGGACTGCTAATCCATTGGGGTCTCCCCGCGTGAGTTCGAATCTCATCCTCGTCGTAAAATGTTTGTTTCTTTTCTGTACACTTTTAAAGTTGATTATATGAATATACACAAATGGATTTTCTCTAGTTATACATATTTGTTGTACAGTGATAAGGACATTATGGAGAGTTATTCTGCAGAAACTGACGAGTTGGCCGAGTGGTTAAGGCGATGGACTGCTAATCCATTGGGGTCTCCCCGCGTGAGTTCGAATCTCATCCTCCTCGTAAATTGTTTTGTTGCTTTTCGGTACACTTTTAAAGTTGATTATAGAAATATACACAAATGGATTTTATCTAGTTATACATATTTGTTGTACAGTGATAAGGACATTATGGAGAGTTATTGTGCAGACTCTGACGAGGTGGCCGAGTGGTTAAGGCGATGGACTGCTAATCCATTGGGGTCCCCCCGCGCGAGTTCGAATCTCATCCTCGTCGTAAATTGTTTTGTTGCTTTTCGGTACACTTTTAAAGTTTATTATAGAAATATACACAAATGGATTTTCTCTAGTTATACATATTTGTTGTACAGTGATAAGGACATTATGGAGAGATATTCTGCAGAATCTGACGAGGTGGCCGAGTGGTTAAGGCGATGGACTGCTAATCCATTGGGGTCTCCTCGCGTGACTTCGAATCTCATCCTCGTCGTAAATTGTTTTTTGCTTTTCGGTACACTTTTAAAGTTGATTATATAAATATACACAAATGGATTTTCCCTAGTTATACATATTTGTTGTACAGTGATAAGGACATTATGGAGAGTCATTCTGCAGAATCTGACGAGGTGGCCGAGTGGTTAAGGCGATGGACTGCTAATCCATTGGGGCCTCCTCGCGTGAGTTCGAATCTCATCCTCGTCGTAAATTGTTTTGTTGCTTTTCGGTACACTTTTAAAGTTGATTATAGAAATATACAGAAATGGATTTTATCTAGTTATACATATTTGTTGTACAGTGATAAGGACATTATGGAGAGTTATTCTGCAGAATCTGACGAGGTGGCCGAGTGGTTAAGGCGATGGACTGCTAATCCATTGGGGTCTCTCGCGTGAGTTCGAATCTCATCCTAGTCGTAAATTGTGTGGTTGCTTTTCGGTACACTTTTAAAGTTGATTATAGAAATATACACAAATGGATTTTCTCTAGTTATACATATTTGTTGTACAGTGATAAGGACATTATGGAGAGAAATTCTGCAGAATCTGACGAGGTGGCCGAGTGGTTAAGGCGATGGACTGCTAATCTATTGGGGTCTCCCCGCGTGAGTTCGAATCTCATCCTCGTCGTAAATTGTTTTGTTGCTTTTCGGTATTCTTTAAAAGTTGATTATAGAAATATACACAAATGGATTTTCTCTAGTTATACATATTTGTTGTACAGTGATAAGGACATTATGGAGACTTATTCTGCAGAATCTGACGAGGTGGCCGAGTGGTTAAGGCGATGGACTGCTAATCCATTGGGGTCTCCCCGCGTGAGGTCGAATCTCATCCTCGTCGTAAATTGTTTTGTTTCTTTTCGGTACACTTTTAAAGTTGATTATAGAAATATACACAAATGGATTTTCTCTAGTTATACATATTTGTTGTACAGTGATAAGGACATTATGGAGAGTTATTCTGCAGAATCTGACGAGGTGGCCGAGTGGTTAAGGCGATGGACTGCTAATTCATTGGGGTCTCCCCGCGTGAGTTCGAATCTCATCCTCGTCGTAAATTGTTTTGTTGCTTTTCGGTAAACTTTTAAAGTTGATTATAGAAATATACAGAAATGGATTTTCTTTAGTTATACATATTTGTTGTACAGTGATAAGGACATTATGGAGAGTTATTCTGCAGAATCTGACGAGGTGGCCGAGTGGTTAAGGCGATGGACTACTAATCCATTGGGTCTCCCCGCGTGAGTTCGAATCTCATCCTCGTCGTAAATTGTTTTGTTGCTTTTCGGTACACTTTTAAAGTTGATTATAGAAATATACACAAATGGATTTTCTCTAATTATACATATTTGTTGTACATAGATGAGGACATTATGGAGAGTTATTCTGCAGAATCTGACGAGGTGGCCGAGTGGTTAAGGCGATGGACTGCTAATCCATTGGGGTCTCCCCGCGTGAGTTCGAATCTACTTCTCGTCGTAAATTGTTTTGTTGCTTTTCGGTACACTTTTAAAGTTGATTATAGAAATATACACAAATGGATTTTCTCTAATTATACATATTTGTTGTACAGTGATGAGGACATTATGGAGAGTTATTCTGCAGAATCTGACGAGGTGGCCGAGTGGTTAAGGCGATGGACTGCTAATCCATTGGGGTCTCCCCGCGTGAGTTCGAAGATCACTCTCGTCGTAAATTGTTTTGTTGCTTTTCGGTACACTTTTAAAGTTGATTATAGAAATATAAACAAATGGATTTTCTCTAGTTGTACATATTTGTTGTGCAGTGATAAGGACATTATGTAGAGTTATTCCGCAGAATCTGACGAGGTGGCCGAGTGGTTAAGGCGGAGACTGCTAATCTATTGGGGTCTCCCCGTGTGAGTTCGAATCTCATCCTCGTCGTAAATTGTTTTGTTGCTTTTCGGTACACTTTTAAAGTTGATTATAGAAATATACACAAATGGATTTTCTCTACTTATACATATTTGTTGTACAGTGATAAGGACATTATGGAGAGTTATTCTTCAGAATCTGACGAGGTGGCCGAGTGGTTAAGGCGATGGACTGCTAATCCATTGGGGTCTCCCCGCGTGAGTTCGAATCTCATCCTCGTCGTAAATTGTTTGTTGCTTTTCGGTACACTTTTAAAGTTGATTATAGAAATATACACAAATGGATTTTCTCTAGTTATACATATTTGTTGTATAGTGATAAGGACATTATGGATAGATGTTCTACAGAATCTGACGAGGTAGCCGAGTGGTTAAGGCGATGGACTGCTAATCCATTGGGGTCTCCCCGCGTGAGTTCGAATCTCATCCTCGTCGTAAATTCTTTTGTTGCTTTTCGGTACACTTTTAAAGTTGATTATAGAAATATACACAAATGGATTTTCTCTAGTTATACATATTTTTTGTACAGTGATAAGGACATTATGGAGAGTTATTCTGCAGAATCTGACGAGGTCGCCGAGTGGTTAAGGCGATGGACTGCTAATCCATTGGGTCTCCCCGCGTGAGTTCGAATCTCATCCTCGTCGTAAATTGTTTTGTTGCTTTTCGGTACACTTTTAATGTTGATTATAGAAATATACACAAATGGATTTTCTCTAATTATACATATTTGTTGTACAGTCATGAGGACATTATGGAGAGTTATTCTGCAGAATCTGACGAGGTGGCCGAGTGGTTAAGGCGATGGACTGCTAATCCATTGGGGTCTCCCCGCGTGAGTTCGAATCTCATCCTCGTCGTAAATTGTTTTGTTGCTTTTCGGTACACTTTTAAAGTTGATTATAGAAATATACACAAATGGATTGTCTCTAGTTATACATATTTGTTGTACAGTTATAAGGACATTATGGAGAGATATTCTGCAGAATCTGACGAGGTGGCCGAGTGGTTAAGGCGATGGACTGCTAATCCATTGGGGTCTCCCCGCGTGAGTTCGAATCTCATCCTCGTCGTAAAATGTTTGTTGCTTTTCGGTACACTTTTAAAGTTGATTATATAAATATACACAAATGGATTTTCCCTAGTTATACATATTTGTTGTACAGTGATAAGGACATTATGGAGAGTCATTCTGCAGAATCTGACGAGGTGGCCGAGTGGTTAAGGCGATGGACTGCTAATCTATTGGGGTCTCCTCGCGTGAGTTCGAATCTCATCCTCGTCGTAAATTGTTTTGTTGCTTTTCGGTACACTTTTAAAGTTGATTATAGAAATATACACAAATGGATTTTATCTAGTTATACATATTTGTTGTACAGTGATAAGGACATTATGGAGAGTTATTCTGCAGAATCTGACGAGGTGGCCGAGTGGTTAAGGCGATGGACTGCTAATCCATTGGGGTCTCCCCGCGTGAGTTCGACTCTCATCCTAGTCGTAAATTGTTTGTTGCTTTTCGGTACACTTTTAAAGTTGATTATAGAAATATACACAAATCGATTTTCTCTAGTTATACATATTTGTTGTACAGTGATAAGAACATTATGGAGAGTTATTCTGCAGAATCTGACGAGGTGGCCGAGTGGTTAAGGCGATGGACTGCTAATCCATTGGGGTCTCCCCGCGTGAGGTCGAATCTCATCCTCGTCGTAAATTGTTTTGTTGCTTTTCGGTACACTTTTAAAGTTGATTAAAGAAATATACAGAAATGGATTTTCTCTAGTTATACATATTTGTTGTACAGTGATAAGGACATTATGGGGAGTTATTCTGCTGAATCTGACGAGGTGGCCGAGTGGTTAAGGCGATGGACTGCTAATCCATTGGGGTCTCCCCGCGTGAGTTCGAATCTCATCCTCGTCGTAAATTGTTTGTTGCTTTTCGGTACACTTTTAAAGTTGATTATATAAATATACACAAATGGATTTTCTCTAGTTATACATATTTGTTGTACAGTGATAAGGACATTGTGGAGAGTTATTCTGCAGAATCTGATGAGGTGGCCGAGTGGTTAAGGCGATGGGCTGCTAATCCATTGGGGTCTCCCCGCGTGAGTTCGAATCTCATCCTCGTCGCAAATTGTTTTGTTGCTTTTCGGTACACTTTTAAAGTTGATTATAGAAATATACACAAATGGATTTTCTCTAGTTATACATATTTGTTGTACAGTGATAAGGACATTATGGAGAGTTATTCTGCTGAATCTGACGAGGTGGCCGAGTGGTTAAGGCGATGGACTGCTAATCCATTGGGGTCTCCCCGCGTGAGTTCGAATCTCATCTTCGTCGTAAATTGTTTTGTTGCTTTTCGGTACACTTTTAAAGTTGATTATAGAAATATACAGAAATGGATTTTCTCTAGTTATACATATTTGTTGTACAGTGATAAGGACATTATGGAGAGTTATTCTGCAGAATCTGACGAGGTGGCCGAGTGGTTAAGGCGATGGACTGCTAATCCATTGGGGTCTCCCCGCGTGAGTTCGAATCTCATCCTCGTCGTAAATTGTTTTGTTGCTTTTCGGTACACTTTTAAAGTTGATTATAGAAATATACACAAATGGATTTTCTCTAGTTATACATATTTGTTGTACAGTGATAAGGACATTATGGAGGGATACTCTGCAGAATCTGACGAGGTGGCCGAGTGGTTAAGGCGATGGACTGCTAATCCTTTGGGGTCTCCCCGCGTGAGTTCGAATCTCATCCTCGTCGTAAATTGTTTTGTTGCTTTTCGGTACACTTTTAAAGTTGATTATAGAAATATACAGAAATGGATTTTCTCTAGTTATACATATTTGTTGTACAGTGATAAGGACATTATGGAGAGTTATTCTGCAGAATCTGACGAGGTGGCCGAGTCGTTAACGCGATGGACTGCTAATCCATTGGGGTCTCCCCGCGTGAGTTCGACTCTCACCCTCGTCGTAAATTGTTTTGTTGCTTTTCGGTACACTTTTAAAGTTGATTATAGAAATATACACAAATGGATTTTTTCTAGTTATACATATTTGTTGTACAGTGATAAGGACATTATGAAGAGTTATTCTGCAGAATCTGACGAGGTGGCCGAGTGGTTAAGGCGATGGACTGCTAATCCATTGGGGTCTCCCCGCGTGAGTTCGAATCTCACTCTCGTCGTAAATTGTTTTGTTGCTTTTCGGTACACTTTTAAAGTTGATTATAGAAATATACACAAATGGATTGTCTCTAGTTATACATATTTGTTGTACAGTGATAAGGACATTATGGAGAGTTATTCTGCAGAGTCTGACGAGGTGGCCGAGTGGTTAATGTCATGGACTGCTAATCTATTGGGGTCTCCCCGTGTGAGTTCGAATCTCATCCTCGTCGTAAATTGTTTTGTTGCTTTTCGGTACACTTTTAAAGTTGTTTATAGAAATATACACAAATGGATTTTCTCTAGGTATACATATTTGTTGTACAGTGATAAGGACATTATGGAGAGCCTTTCTTCAGAATCTGACGAGGTGGCCGAGTGGTTAAGGCGATGGACTGTTAATCCATTGGGGTCTCCCGCGTGAGCTCGAATCTCATCCTAGTCGTAAATTGTCTGGTTGCTTTTCGGTACACTTTTAAAGTTGATTATAGAAATATACACAAATGGATTTTCTCTAGTTATACATATTTGTTGTACAGTGATAAGGACATTATGGAGAGTTATTTTGCAGAATCTGACGAGGTGGCCGAGTGGTTAAGGTGATGGACGTCTAATCCATTGGGGTCTCCCGGCGTGAGTTCGAATCTCACTCTCGTCGTAAATTGTTTTGTTGCTTTTCGGTACACTTTTAAAGTTGATTATAGAAATATACACAAATGGATTTTCTCTAGTTATACATATTTGTTGTACAGTGATAAGGACATTATGGAGAGTTATTCTTCAGAATCTGACGAGGTGGCCGAGTGGTTAAGGCGATGGACTGCTAATCCATTGGGGTCTCCCCGCGTGAGTTCGAATCTCTTCCTCGTCGTAAATTGTTTTGTTGCTTTTCGGTACACTTTTAAAGTTGATTATAGAAATATACACAAATGGATTTTCTCTAGTTATACATATTTGTTGTACAGTGATAAGGACATTATGGAGAGTTATTCTGCAGAATCTGACGAGGTGGCCGAGTGGTTAAGGCGATGGACTGCTAATCCATTGGGGTCTCCCCGCGTGAGTTCGAATCTCATCCTCGCCGTAAATTGTTTTGTTGCTTTTCGGTACACTTTTAAAGTTGATTATAGAAATATACACAAATGGATTTTCTCTAGTTATACATATTTGTTGTACAGTGATAAGGACATTATGGAGGGATATTTTGCAGAATCTGACGAGGTGGCCGAGTCGTTAAGGCGATGGACTGCTAATCCATTGCGGTCTCCCCGCGTGAGTTCGAATCTCATCCTCGTCGTAAATTGTTTTGTTGCTTTTCGGTACACTTTTAAAGTTGATTATAGAAATATACACAAATGGATTTTTTCTAGTTAAACATATTTGTTGTACAGTGATAAGGACATTATGGAGAGTTATTCTGCAGAATCTGACGAGGTGGCCGAGTGGTTAAGGCGATGGACTGCTAATCCATTGGGGTCTCCCCGCGTGAGTTCGACGCTCACTCTCGTCGTAAATTGTTTTGTTGCTTTTCGGTACACTTTTAAAGTTGATTATAGAAATATACACAAATGGATTTTCTCTAGTTATACATATTTGTTGTGCAGTGATAAGGACATTATGGAGAGTTATTCCGCAGAATCTGACTAGGTGGCCGAGTGGTTAAGGCGGAGACTGCTAATCTATTGGGGTCTCCCCGTGTGAGTGCGAATCTCATCCTCGTCGTAAATTGTTTTGTTGCTTTTCGGTACACTTTTAAAGTTGATTATAGAAATATACACAAATGGATTTTCTCTAGTTATACATATTTGTTGTACAGTGATAAGGACATTATGGAGAGTTATTCTTCAGAATCTGACGAGGTGGCCGAGTGGTTAAGGCGATGGACTGCTAATCCATTGGGGTCTCCCCGCGTGAGTTCGACTCTCATCCTCGTCGTAAATTGTTTTGTTGCTTTTCGGTACACTTTTAAAGTTGATTATAGAAATATACACAAATGGATTTTCTCTAGTTATACATATTTGTTGTACAGTGATAAGGACATTATGGGGAGTTATTCTGCTGAATCTGACGAGGTGGCCCAGTGGTTAAGGCGATGGACTGCTAATGTATTGGGGTCTCCCCGTGTGAGTTCGAATCTCATCCTCGTCGTAAATTGTTTTGTTGCTTTTCGGTACACTTTTAAAGTTGTTTATAGAAATATACACAAATGGATTTTCTCTAGTTATACATATTTGTTGTACAGTGATAAGGACATTATGGAGAGTTATTCTTCAGAATCTGACGAGGTGGCCGAGTGGTTAAGGCGATGGACTGCTAATCCATTTGGGTCTCCCCGCGTGAGTTCGAATCTCATCCTCGTCGTAAATTGTTTGTTGCTTTTCGGTACACTTTTAAAGTTGATTATATAAATATACACAAATGGATTTTCTCTAGTTATACATATTTGTTGAACAGTGATAAGGACATTATGGAGAGTTATTCTTCAGAATCTGACGAGGTGGCCGAGTGGTTAAGGCGATGGACTGCTAATCCATTGGGGTCTCCCCGCGTGAGTTCGAATCTCATCCTCGTCGTAAATTGTTTTGTTTCTTTTCGGTACACTTTTAAAGTTGATTATAGAAATATACACAAATGGATTTTCTCTAGTTATACATATTTGTTGTACAGTGATAAGGACATTATGGAGAGTTATTCTGCAGAAACTGACGAGGTGGCCGAGTGGTTAAGGCGATGGACTGCTAATTCATTGGGGTCTCCCCGCGTGAGTTCGAATCTCATCCTCGTCGTAAATTGTTTTGTTGCTTTTCGGTACACTTTTAAAGTTGATTATAGAAATATACACAAATGGATTTTCTCTAGTTATACATATTTGTTGTACAGTGATAAGGACATTATGGAGAGATACTCTGCAGAATCTGACGAGGTGGCCGAGTGGTTAAGGAAATGGACTGCTAATCCATTGGGGTCTCCCCGCGTGAGTTCGAATCTCATCCTCGTCGTAAATTGTTTTGTTGCTTTTCGGTACACTTTTAAAGTTGATTATAGAAATATACACAAATGGATTTTCTCTAGTTATACATATTTGTTGTACAGTCATAAGGACATTATGGAGAGATATTCTGCAGAATCTGACGAGGTGGCCGAGTGGTTAAGGCGATGGACTGCTAATCCATTGGGGTCTCCCCGCGTGAGTTCGACTCTCACCCCCGTCGTAAATTGTTTTGTTGCTTTTCGGTACACTTTTAAAGTTGATTATAGAAATATACACAAATGGATTTTTTCTAGTTATACATATTTGTTGTACAGTTATAAGGACATTATGGAGAGTTATTCTGCAGAATCTGACGAGGTGGCCGAGTGGTTAAGGCGATGGACTGCTAATCCATTGGGGTCTCCCCGCGTGAGTTCGAATCTCACTCTCGTCGTAAATTGTTTTGTTGCTTTTCGGTACACTTTTAAAGTTGATTATAGAAATATACACAAATGGATTTTCTCTAGTTATACATATTTGTTGTACAGTTATAAGGACATTATGGAGAGTTATTCTGCAGAATCTGACGAGGTGGCCGAGTGGTTAAGGCGATGGACTGCTAATCTATTGGGGTCTCCCCGTGTGAGTTCGAATCTCATCCTCGTCGTAAATTGTTTTGTTGCTTTTCGGTACACTTTTAAAGTTGTTTATAGAAATATACACAAATGGATTTTCTCTAGTTATACATATTTGTTGTACAGTGATAAGGACATTATGGAGAGCTTTTCTTCAGAATCTGACGAGGTGGCCGAGTGGTTAAGGCGATGGTCTGCTAATCCGTTGGGGTCTCCCCGCGTGAGTTCGAATCTCATCCTCGTCGTAAAATGTTTGTTGCTTTTCGGTACACTTTTAAAGTTGATTATATAAATATACACAAATGGATTTTCTCTAGTTATACATATTTGTTGTACAGTGATAAGGACATTATGGAGAGTTATTCTGCAGAATCTGACGAGGTGGCCGAGTGGTTAAGGCGATGGACTGCTAATCCATTGGGGTCTCCCGCGTGAGTTCGAATCTCATCCTAGTCGTAAATTGTTTGGTTGCTTTTCGGTACACTTTTAAAGTTGATTATAGAAATATACACAAATGGATTTTCTCTAGTTATACATATTTGTTGTACAGTGATAAGGACATTATGGAGAGTTATTCTGCAGAATCTGACGAGGTGGCCGAGTGGTTAAGGCGATGGACGTCTAATCCATTGGGGTCTCCCGGCGTGAGTTCGAATCTCACTCTCGTCGTAAATTGTTTTGTTGCTTTTCGGTACACTTTTAAAGTTGATTATAGAAATATACACAAATGGATTTTCTCTAGTTATACATATTTGTTGTACAGTGATAAGGACATTATGGAGAGTTATTCTTCAGAATCTGACGAGGTGGCCGAGTGGTTAAGGCGATGGACTGCTAATCCATTGGGGTCTCCCCGCGTGAGGTCGAATCTCATCCTCGTCGTAAATTGTTTTGTTTCTTTTCGGTACACTTTTAAAGTTGATTATAGAAATATACACAAATGGATTTTCTCTAGTTATACATATTTGTTGTACAGTGATAAGGACATTATGGAGAGTTATTCTGCAGAAACTGACGAGGTGGCCGAGTGGTTAAGACGATGGACTGCTAATCCATTGGGGTCTCCCCGCGTGAGTTCGAATCTCATCCTCGTCGTAAATTGTTTTGTTGCTTTTCGGTACACTTTTAAAGTTGATTATAGAAATATACACAAATGGATTTTCTCTAGTTATACATATTTGTTGTACAGTGATAAGGACATTATGGAGAGTTATTCTGCAGAATCTCACGAGGTGGCCGAGTGGTTAAGGCGATGGACTGCTAATCCATTGGGGTCTCCCCGCGTGAGTTCGAATCTCATCCTCGTCGTAAATTGTTTTGTTGCTTTTCGGTACACTTTTAAAGTTGATTATAGAAATATACAGAAATGGATTTTCTCTAGTTATACATATTTGTTGTACAGTGATAAGGACATTATGGAGAGTTATTCTGCAGAATCTGACGAGGTGGCCGAGTGGTTAAGGCGATGGACTGCTAATCCATTGGGGTCTCCCCGCGTGAGTTCGAATCTCATCCTCGTCGTAAATTGTTTTGTTGCTTTTCGGTACACTTTTAAAGTTGATTATAGAAATATACAGAAATGGATTTTCTCTAGTTATACATATTTGTTGTACAGTGATAAGGACATTATGGAGAGTTATTCTGCAGAATCTGACGAGGTGGCCGAGTGGTTAAGGCGATGGACTGCTAATCCATTGGGGTCTCCCCGCGTGAGTTCGAATCTCATCCTCGTCGTAAATTGTTTTGTTGCTTTTCGGTACACTTTTAAAGTTGATTATAGAAATATACACAAATGGATTTTCTCTAATTATACATATTTGTTGTACAGTGATGAGGACATTATGGAGAGTTATTCTGCAGAATCTGACGAGGTGGCCGAGTGGTTAAGGCGATGGACTGCTAATCCATTGGGGTCTCCCCGCGTGAGTTCGAATCTCATCCTCGTCGTAAATTGTTTTGTTGCTTTTCGGTACACTTTTAAAGTTGATCATAGAAATATACACAAATGGATTTCTCTAGTTATACATATTTGTTGTACAGTGATAAGGACATTATGGAGAGATATTCTGCAGAATCTGACGAGGTGGCCGAGTCGTAAAGGCGATGGACTGCTAATCCATTGGGGTCTCCCCGCGTGAGTTCGAATCTCATCCTCGTCGTAAATTGTTTTGTTGCTTTTCGGTACACTTTTAAAGTTGATTATAGAAATATACACAAATGGATTTTCTCTAGTTATACATATTTGTTGTACAGTGATAAGGACATTATGGAGAGTTATTCTTCAGAATCTGACGAGGTGGCCGAGTGGTTAAGGCGATGGACTGCTAATCCATTGGGGTCTCCCCGCGTGAGTTCGAATCTCATCCTCGTCGAAAATTGTTTGTTGCTTTTCGGTACACTTTTAAAGTTGATTATAGAAATATACAGAAATGGATTTTCTCTAGTTATACATATTTCTTGTACAGTGATAAGGACATTATGGAGAGTTATTCTGCAGAATCTGACGAGGTGGCCGAGTGGTTAAGGCGATGGACTGCTAATCCATTGGGGTCTCCCCGCGTGAGTTCGAATCTCATCCTCGTCGTAAATTGTTTTGTTGCTTTTCGGTACACTTTTAAAGTTGATTACAGAAATATACAGAAATGGATTTTCTCTAGTTATACATATTTGTTGTACAGTGATAAGGACATTATGGAGAGTTAATCTGCTGAATCTGACGAGGTGGCCGAGTGGTTAAGGCGATGGACTGCTAATCTATTGGGGTCTCCCCGTGTGAGTTCGAATCTCATCCTCGTCGTAAATTGTTTTGTTGCTTTTCGGTACACTTTTAAAGTTGATTATAGAAATATACACAAATGGATTTTCTCTAGTTATACATATTTGTTGTACAGTGATAAGGACATTATGGAGAGTTATTCTTCAGAATCTGACGAGGTGGCCGAGTGGTTAAGGCGATGAACTGCTAATCCATTGGGGTCTCCCCGCGTGAGTTCGAATCTCATCCTCGTCGTTAATTGTTTGTTGCTTTTCGGTACACTTTTAAAGTTGATTATAGAAATATACACAAATGGATTTTCTCTAGTTATACATATTTGTTGTACAGTGATAAGGACATTATGGAGAGTCATTCTGCAGAATCTGACGAGGTGGCCGAGTGGTTAAGGCGATGGACTGCTAATCCATTGGGGTCTCCTCGCGTGAGTTCGAATCTCATCCTCGTCGTAAATTGTTTTGTTGCTTTTCGGTACACTTTTAAAGTTGATTATAGAAATATACAGAAATGGATTTTATCTAGTTATACATATTTGTTGTACAGTGATAAGGACATTATGGAAAGTTAATCTGCAGAATCTGACGAGGTGGCCGAGTGGTTAAGGCGATGGACTGCTAATCCATTGGGGTCTCCCGCGTTAGTTCGAATCTCATCCTCGTCGTAAATTGTTTGGTTGCTTTTCGGTATTCTTTAAAAGTTGATTATAGAAATATACACAAATGGATTTTCGCTAGTTATACATATTTGTTGTACAGTGATAAGGACATTATAGAGAGTTATTCTTCAGAATCTGACGAGGTGGCCGAGTGGTTAAGGCGATGGACTGCTAATCCATTGGGGTCTCCCCGCGTGAGTTCGAATCTCATCCTCGTCGTAAATTGTTTGTTGCTTTTCGGTACACTTTTAAAGTTGATTATAGAAATATACACAAATGGATTTTCTCTAGTTATACATATTTGTTGTACAGTGATAAGGACATTATGGAGAGTTATTCTGCAGAATCTGACGAGGTGGCCGAGTGGTTAAGGCGATGGACTGCTAATCCATTGGGGTCTCCCCGCGTGAGTTCGAATCTCATCCTCGTCGTAAATTGTTTGTTGCTTTTCGGTACACTTTTAAAGTTGATTATAGAAATATACACAAATGGATTTTCTCTAGTTATACATATTTGTTGTACAGTGATAAGGACATTATGGAGAGTTATTCTGCAGAATCTGACGAGGTGGCCGAGTGGTTAAGGCGATGGACTGCTAATCCATTGGGGTCTCCCGACGTGAGTTCGAATCTCATCCTCGTCGTAAATTGTTTTGTTGCTTTTCGGTACACTTTTAAAGTTGATTATAGAAATATACAGAAATGGATTTTCTCTAGTTATACATATTTGTTGTACAGTGATAAGGACATTATGGAGAGTTATTCTGCAGAATCTGACGAGGTGGCCGAGTGGTTAAGGCGATGGACTGCTAATCCATTGGGGTCTCCCCGCGTGAGTTCGAATCTCATCCTCGTCGTAAATTGTTTTGTTGCTTTTCGGTACACTTTTAAAGTTGATTATAGAAATATACAGAAATGGATTTTCTCTAGTTATACATATTTGTTGTACAGTGATAAGGACATTATGGAGAGTTATTCTGCAGAATCTGACGAGGTGGCCGAGTGGTTAAGGCGATGGACTGCTAATCCATTGGGGTCTCCCCGCGTGAGTTCGAATCTCATCCTCGTCGTAAATTGTTTTGTTGCTTTTCGGTACACTTTTAAAGTTGATTATAGAAATATACACAAATGGATTTTCTCTAATTATACATATTTGTTGTACAGTGATGAGGACATTATGGAGAGTTATTCTGCAGAATCTGACGAGGTGGCCGAGTGGTTAAGGCGATGGACTGCTAATCCATTGGGGTCTCCCCGCGTGAGTTCGAATCTCATCCTCGTCGTAAATTGTTTTGTTGCTTTTCGGTACACTTTTAAAGTTGATCATAGAAATATACACAAATGGATTTCTCTAGTTATACATATTTGTTGTACAGTGATAAGGACATTATGGAGAGATATTCTGCAGAATCTGACGAGGTGGCCGAGTCGTAAAGGCGATGGACTGCTAATCCATTGGGGTCTCCCCGCGTGAGTTCGAATCTCATCCTCGTCGTAAATTGTTTTGTTGCTTTTCGGTACACTTTTAAAGTTGATTATAGAAATATACACAAATGGATTTTCTCTAGTTATACATATTTGTTGTACAGTGATAAGGACATTATGGAGAGTTATTCTTCAGAATCTGACGAGGTGGCCGAGTGGTTAAGGCGATGGACTGCTAATCCATTGGGGTCTCCCCGCGTGAGTTCGAATCTCATCCTCGTCGAAAATTGTTTGTTGCTTTTCGGTACACTTTTAAAGTTGATTATAGAAATATACAGAAATGGATTTTCTCTAGTTATACATATTTCTTGTACAGTGATAAGGACATTATGGAGAGTTATTCTGCAGAATCTGACGAGGTGGCCGAGTGGTTAAGGCGATGGACTGCTAATCCATTGGGGTCTCCCCGCGTGAGTTCGAATCTCATCCTCGTCGTAAATTGTTTTGTTGCTTTTCGGTACACTTTTAAAGTTGATTATAGAAATATACACAAATGGATTTTCTCTAGTTATACATATTTGTTGTACAGTGATAAGGACATTATGGAGAGTTATTCTTCAGAATCTGACGAGGTGGCCGAGTGGTTAAGGCGATGAACTGCTAATCCATTGGGGTCTCCCCGCGTGAGTTCGAATCTCATCCTCGTCGTTAATTGTTTGTTGCTTTTCGGTACACTTTTAAAGTTGATTATAGAAATATACACAAATGGATTTTCTCTAGTTATACATATTTGTTGTACAGTGATAAGGACATTATGGAGAGTCATTCTGCAGAATCTGACGAGGTGGCCGAGTGGTTAAGGCGATGGACTGCTAATCCATTGGGGTCTCCTCGCGTGAGTTCGAATCTCATCCTCGTCGTAAATTGTTTTGTTGCTTTTCGGTACACTTTTAAAGTTGATTATAGAAATATACAGAAATGGATTTTATCTAGTTATACATATTTGTTGTACAGTGATAAGGACATTATGGAAAGTTAATCTGCAGAATCTGACGAGGTGGCCGAGTGGTTAAGGCGATGGACTGCTAATCCATTGGGGTCTCCCGCGTTAGTTCGAATCTCATCCTCGTCGTAAATTGTTTGGTTGCTTTTCGGTATTCTTTAAAAGTTGATTATAGAAATATACACAAATGGATTTTCTCTAGTTATACATATTTGTTGTACAGTGATAAGGACATTATGGAGAGTTATTCTTCAGAATCTGACGAGGTGGCCGAGTGGTTAAGGCGATGGACTGCTAATCCATTGGGGTCTCCCCGCGTGAGTTCGAATCTCATCCTCGTCGTAAATTGTTTGTTGCTTTTCGGTACACTTTTAAAGTTGATTATAGAAATATACACAAATGGATTTTCTCTAGTTATACATATTTGTTGTACAGTGATAAGGACATTATGGAGAGTTATTCTGCAGAATCTGACGAGGTGGCCGAGTGGTTAAGGCGATGGACTGCTAATCCATTGGGGTCTCCCCGCGTGAGTTCGAATCTCATCCTCGTCGTAAATTGTTTTGTTGCTTTTCGGTACACTTTTAAAGTTGATTATAGAAATATACACAAATGGATTTTCTCTAGTTATACATATTTGTTGTACAGTGATAAGGACATTATGGAGAGTTAATCTGCAGAATCTGACGAGGTGGCCGAGTGCTTAAGGCGATGGACTGCTAATCCATTGGGGTCTCCCGCGTGAGTTCGAATCTCATCCTCGTCGTAAATTGTTTGGTTGCTTTTCGGTATTCTTTAAAAGTTGATTATAGAAATATACACAAATGGATTTTCTCTAGTTATACATATTTGTTGTACAGTGATAAGGACATTATGGAGAGTTATTCTTCAGAATCTGACGAGGTGGCCGAGTGGTTAAGGCGATGGACTGCTATCCATTGGGGTCTCCCCGCGTGAGGTCGAATCTCACTCTCGTCGTAAATTGTTTTGTTGCTTTTCGGTACGCTTTTAAAGTTGATTATAGAAATATACACAAATGGATTTTCTCTAGTTATACATATTTGTTGTACAGTGATAAGGACATTATGGAGAGTTATTCCGCAGAATCTGACGAGGTTGCCGAGTGGTTAAGGCGATGGACTGC
>NC_136510.1:87740426-87752926 GCF_053919585.1 Euprymna scolopes
AGTCATTCTGCAGAATCTGACGAGGTGGCCGAGTGGTTAAGGCGATGGACTGCTAATCAATTGGGGTCTCCCCGCGTGAGTTCGAATCTCATCCTCGTCGTAAATTGTTTTGTTGCTTTTCGGTACACTTTTAAAGTTGATTATAGAAATATACAGAAATGGATTTTATCTAGTTATACATATTTGTTGTACAGTGATAAGGAAATTATGGAGAGTTATTCTGCAGAATCTGACGAGGTGGCCGAGTGGTTAAGGCGATGGACTGCTAATCCATTGGGGTCTCCCCGCGTGAGTTCGAATCTCATCCTCGTCGTAAATTGTTTGGTTGCTTTTCGGTACACTTTTAAAGTTGATTATAGAAATATACACAAATGGATTTTCTCTAGTTATACATATTTGTTGTACAGTGATAAGGACATTATGGAGAGATATTCTGCAGAATCTGACGAGGTGGCCGAGTGGTTAAGGCGATGGACTGCTAATCCATTGGGGTCTCCCCGCGTGAGTTCGAATCTCATCCTCGTTGTAAATTGTTTTGTTGCTTTTCGGTACACTTCTAAAGTTGATTATAGAAATATACACAAATGGATTTTCTCTAGTTATACATATTTGTTGTACAGTGATAAGGACATTATGGAGAGTTATTCTGCAGAATCTGACGAGGTGGCCGAGGGTTTAAGGCGATGGACTGCTAATCCATTGGGGTCTTCCGCGTGAGTTCGACTCTCATCCTCGTCGTAAATTGTTTGGTTGCTTTTCGGTACACTTTTAAAGTTGATCATAGAAATATACACGAATTGATTTTCTCTAGTTATACATATTTGTTGTACAGTGATAAGGACATTATGGAGAGTTATTCTGCAGAAACTGACGAGGTGGCCGAGTGGTTAAGGCGATGGACTGCTAATCCATTGGGGTCTCCCCGCGTGAGTTCGAATCTCATCCTCGTCGTAAATTGTTTTGTTGCTTTTCGGTACACTTTTAAAGTTGATTATAGAAATATACACAAATGGATTTTCTCTAGTTATACATATTTGTTGTACAGTGATAAGGACATTATGGAGAGTTATTCCGCAGAATCTGACGAGGTGGCCGAGTGGTTCAGGCGATGGACTGCTAATCTATTGGGGTCTCCCCGTGTGAGTTCGAATCTCATCCTCGTCGTAAACTGTTTTGTTGCTTTTCGGTACACTTTTAAAGTTGATTATAGAAATATACACAAATGGATTTTCTCTAGTTATACATATTTGTTGTACAGTGATAAGGACATTATGGAGAGTTATTCTTCAGAATCTGACGAGGTGGCCGAGTGGTTAAGGCGATGGACTGCTAATCCATTGGGGTCTCCCCGCGTGAGTTCGACTCTCATCCTCGTCGTAAATTGTTTGTTGCTTTTCGGTACATTTTAAAGTTGATTACAGAAATATACACAAATGGATTTTCTCTAGTTATACATATTCCTTGTACAGTGATAAGCACATTATGGAGAGTTATTCTGCAGAATCTGACGAGGTGGCCGAGTGGTTAAGGCGATGTACTGCTAATCCATTGGGGTCTCCCCGCGTGAGTTCGAATCTCATCCTCGTCGTAAATTGTTTTGTTGCTTTTCGGTACACTTTTAAAGTTGATTATAGAAATATACACAAATGGATTTTCTCTAGTTATACATATTTGTTGTACAGTGATAAGGACATTATGGAGAGTTATTCTGCAGAATCTTACGAGGTGGCCGAGAGGTTAAGGCGATGGACTGCTAATCCATTGGGGTCTCCCCGCGTGAGTTCCAATCTCATCCTCGTCGTAAATTGTTTTGTTGCTTTTCGGTACACTTTTAAAGTTGATTAAAGAAATATACAGAAATGGATTTTCTCTAGTTATACATATTTGTTGTACAGTGATAAGGACATTATGGAGAGTTATTCTGCAGAATCTGACGAGGTGGCCGAGTGGTTAAGGCGATGGACTGCTAATCCATTGGGGTCTCCCCGCGTGAGTTCGACTCTCATACTCGTCGTAAATTGTTTTGTTGCTTTTCGGTACACTTTTAAAGTTGATTATAGAAATATACACAAATGGATTTTCTCTAGTTATACATATTTGTTGTACAGTGATAAGGACATTATGGAGAGTCATTCTGCAGAATCTGACGAGGTGGCCGAGTGGTTAAGGCGATGGACTGCTAATCCATTGGGGTCTCGTCGCGTGAGTTCGAATCTCATCCTCGTCGTAAATTGTTTTTTGCTTTTCGGTACACTTTTAAAGTTGATTATAGAAATATACAGAAATGGATTTTATCTAGTTATACATATTTGTTGTACAGTGATAAGGACATTATGGAGAGTTATTCTGCAGAATCTGACGAGGTGGCCGAGTGTTTAAGGCGATGGACTGCTAATCCATTGGGGTCTTCCGCGTGAGTTCGACTCTCATCCTCGTCGTAAATTGTTTGGTTGCTTTTCGGTACACTTTTAAAGTTGATCATAGAAATATACACGAATTGATTTTCTCTAGTTATACATATTTGTTGTACAGTGATAAGGACATTATGGAGAGAAATTCTGCAGAATCTGACGAGGTGGCCGAGTTGTTAAGGCGATGGACTGCTAATCCATTGGGGTCTCCCCGCGTGAGTTCGAATCTCATCCTCGTCGTAAATTGTTTTGTTGCTTTTCGGTACACTTTTAAAGTTGATTATAGAAATATACACAAATGGATTTTCTCTAGTTATACATATTTGTTGTACAGTGAAAAGGACATTATGGAGAGATATTCTGCAGAATCAGACGAGGTGGCCGAGTGGTTAAGGCGATGGACTGCTAATCCATTGGGGTCTCACCGCGTGAGTTCGAATCTCATCCTCGTCGTAAATTGTTTTGTTTCTTTTCGGTTCACTTTTAAAGTTGATTATAGAAATATACACAAATGGATTTTCTCTAGTTATACATATTTGTTGTACAGTGATAAGGACATTATGGAGAGTTATTCTGTAGAAACTGACGAGGTGGCCAAGTGGTTAAGGCGATGGACTGCTAATCCATTGGGGTCTCCCCGCGTGAGTTCGAATCTCATCCTCGTCGTAAATTGTTTTGTTGCTTTTCGGTACACTTTTAAAGTTGATTATAGAAATATACAGAAATGGATTTTCTCTAGTTATACATATTTGTTGTACAGTGATAAGGACATTATGGAGAGTTATTCTGCAGAATCTGACGAGGTGGCCGAGTGGTTAAGGCGATGGACTGCTAATCCATTGGGGTCTCGTCGCGTGAGTTCGAATCTCATCCTCGTCGTAAATTGTTTTGTTGCTTTTCGGTACACTTTTAAAGTTGATTATAGAAATATACACAAATGGATTTTCTCTAGTTATACATATTTGTTGTACAGTGATAACGACATTATGGAGAGTCATTCTGCAGAATCTGACGAGGTGGCTGAGTGGTTAAGGCGATGGACTGCTAATCCATTGGGGTCTCGTCGCGTGAGTTCGAATCTCATCCTCGTCGTAAATTGTTTTTTGCTTTTCGGTACACTTTTAAAGTTGATTATAGAAATATACAGAAATGGATTTTATCTAGTTATACATATTTGTTGTACAGTGATAAGGACATTATGGAGAGTTATTCTGCAGAAACTGACGAGGTGGCCGAGTGGTTAAGGCGATGGACTGCTAATCCATTGGGGTCTTCCGCGTGAGTTCGACTCTTATCCTCGTCGTAAATTGTTTGGTTGCTTTTCGGTACACTTTTAAAGTTGATCATAGAAATATACACGAATTGATTTTCTCTAGTTATATATATTTGTTGTAGAGTGATAAGGACATTATGGAGAGTTCTTGTGCAGAAACTGACGAGGTGGCCGAGTGGTTAAGGCGATGGACTGCTAATCCATTGGGGTCTCCCCGCGTGAGTTCGAATCTCATCCTCGTCGTAAATTGTTTTGTTGCTTTTCGGTACATTTTTGAAGTTGATTATAGAAATATACACAAATGGATTTTCTCTAGTTATACATATTTGTTGTACAGTCATGAGGACATTATGGAGAGTTATTCTGCAGTATCTGACGAGGTGGCCGAGTGGTTAAGGCGATGGACTGCTAATCCATTGGGGTCTCGTCGCGTGAGTTCGAATCTCATCCTCGTCGTAAATTGTTTTGTTGCTTTTCGGTACACTTTTAAAGTTGATTATAGAAATACACACAAATGGATTTTCTCTAGTTATACATATTTGTTGTACAGTGATAAGGACATTATGGAGAGTTATTCTGCAGAATCTGACGAGGTGGCCGAGTGGTTAAGGCGATGGACTGCTAATCCATTGGGGTCTCCCCGCGTGAGTTCGAATCGCACTCTCGTCGTAAATTGTTTTGTTGCTTTTCGGTACACTTTTAAAGTTGATTATAGAAATATACACAAATGGATTTTCTCTAGTTATACATATTTGTTGTACAGTGATAAGGACATTATGGAGAGTTATTCCGCAGAATCTGACGAGGTGGCCGAGTGGTTAAGGCGATGGACTGCTAATCTATTGGGGTATCCCCGTGTGAGTTCGAATCTCATCCTCGTCGTAAATTGTTTTGTTGCTTTTCGGTACACTTTTAAAGTTGATTATAGAAATATACACAAATGGATTTTCTCTAGTTATACATATTTGTTGTACAGTGATAAGGACATTATGGAGAGTTATTCTTCAGAATCTGACGAGGTGGCTGAGTGGTTAAGGCGATGGACTGCTAATCCATTGGGGTCTCCCCGCGTGAGTTCGACTCTCATCCTCGTCGTAAATTGTTTGTTGCTTTTCGGTGCACTTTTAAAGTTGATTACAGAAATATACACAAATGGATTTTCTCTAGTTATACATATTCCTTGTACAGTGATAAGGACATTATGGAGAGCTATTCTGCAGAATCTGACGAGGTGGCCCAGTGGTTAAGGCGATGTACTGCTAATCCATTGGGGTCTCCCTGCGTGAGTTCGAATCTCATCCTCGTCGTAAATTGTTTTGTTGCTTTTCGGTACACTTTTAAAGTTGATTATAGAAATATACACAAATGGATTTTCTCTAGTTATACATATTTGTTGTACAGTGATAAGGACATTATGGAGAGTTATTCTGCAGAATCTTACGAGGTGGCCGAGAGGTTAAGGCGATGGACTGCTAATCCATTGGGGTCTCCCCGCGTGAGTTCGAATCTCATCCTCGTCGTAAATTGTTTTGTTGCTTTTCGGTACACTTTTAAAGTTGATTAAAGAAATATACAGAAATGGATTTTCTCTAGTTATACATATTTGTTGTACAGTGATAAGGACATTATGGAGAGTTATTCTGCAGAATCTGACGAGGTGGCCGAGTGGTTAAGGCGATGGACTGCTAATCCATTGGGGTCTCCCCGCGTGAGTTCGAATCTCATCCTCGTCGTAAATTGTTTTGTTGCTTTTCGGTACACTTTTAAAGTTGATTATAGAAATATACACAAATGGATTTTCTCTAGTTATACATATTTGTTGTACAGTGATAAGGACATTATGGAGAGTCATTCTGCAGAATCTGACGAGGTGGCCGAGTGGTTAAGGCGATGGACTGCTAATCCATTGGGGTCTCGTCGCGTGAGTTCGAATCTCATCCTCGTCGTAAATTGTTTTTTGCTTTTCGGTACACTTTTAAAGTTGATTATAGAAATATACAGAAATGGATTTTATCTAGTTATACATATTTGTTGTACAGTGATAAGGACATTATGGAGAGTTATTCTGCAGAATCTGACGAGGTGGCCGAGTGTTTAAGGCGATGGACTGCTAATCCATTGGGGTCTTCCGCGTGAGTTCGACTCTCATCCTCGTCGTAAATTGTTTGGTTGCTTTTCGGTACACTTTTAAAGTTGATCATAGAAATATACACGAATTGATTTTCTCTAGTTATACATATTTGTTGTACAGTGATAAGGACATTATGGAGAGAAATTCTGCAGAATCTGACGAGGTGGCCGAGTTGTTAAGGCGATGGACTGCTAATCCATTGGGGTCTCCCCGCGTGAGTTCGAATCTCATCCTCGTCGTAAATTGTTTTGTTGCTTTTCGGTACACTTTTAAAGTTGATTATAGAAATATACACAAATGGATTTTCTCTAGTTATACATATTTGTTGTACAGTGAAAAGGACATTATGGAGAGATATTCTGCAGAATCAGACGAGGTGGCCGAGTGGTTAAGGCGATGGACTGCTAATCCATTGGGGTCTCACCGCGTGAGTTCGAATCTCATCCTCGTCGTAAATTGTTTTGTTTCTTTTCGGTTCACTTTTAAAGTTGATTATAGAAATATACACAAATGGATTTTCTCTAGTTATACATATTTGTTGTACAGTGATAAGGACATTATGGAGAGTTATTCTGTAGAAACTGACGAGGTGGCCGAGTGGTTAAGGCGATGGACTGCTAATCCATTGGGGTCTCCCCGCGTGAGTTCGAATCTCATCCTCGTCGTAAATTGTTTTGTTGCTTTTCGGTACACTTTTAAAGTTGATTATAGAAATATACAGAAATGGATTTTCTCTAGTTATACATATTTGTTGTACAGTGATAAGGACATTATGGAGAGTTATTCTGCAGAATCTGACGAGGTGGCCGAGTGGTTAAGGCGATGGACTGCTAATCCATTGGGGTCTCGTCGCGTGAGTTCGAATCTCATCCTCGTCGTAAATTGTTTTGTTGCTTTTCGGTACACTTTTAAAGTTGATTATAGAAATATACACAAATGGATTTTCTCTAGTTATACATATTTGTTGTACAGTGATAACGACATTATGGAGAGTCATTCTGCAGAATCTGACGAGGTGGCTGAGTGGTTAAGGCGATGGACTGCTAATCCATTGGGGTCTCGTCGCGTGAGTTCGAATCTCATCCTCGTCGTAAATTGTTTTTTGCTTTTCGGTACACTTTTAAAGTTGATTATAGAAATATACAGAAATGGATTTTATCTAGTTATACATATTTGTTGTACAGTGATAAGGACATTATGGAGAGTTATTCTGCAGAAACTGACGAGGTGGCCGAGTGGTTAAGGCGATGGACTGCTAATCCATTGGGGTCTTCCGCGTGAGTTCGACTCTTATCCTCGTCGTAAATTGTTTGGTTGCTTTTCGGTACACTTTTAAAGTTGATCATAGAAATATACACGAATTGATTTTCTCTAGTTATATATATTTGTTGTAGAGTGATAAGGACATTATGGAGAGTTCTTGTGCAGAAACTGACGAGGTGGCCGAGTGGTTAAGGCGATGGACTGCTAATCCATTGGGGTCTCCCCGCGTGAGTTCGAATCTCATCCTCGTCGTAAATTGTTTTGTTGCTTTTCGGTACATTTTTGAAGTTGATTATAGAAATATACACAAATGGATTTTCTCTAGTTATACATATTTGTTGTACAGTCATGAGGACATTATGGAGAGTTATTCTGCAGTATCTGACGAGGTGGCCGAGCGGTTAAGGCGATGGACTGCTAATCCATTGGGGTCTCGTCGCGTGAGTTCGAATCTCATCCTCGTCGTAAATTGTTTTGTTGCTTTTCGGTACACTTTTAAAGTTGATTATAGAAATACACACAAATGGATTTTCTCTAGTTATACATATTTGTTGTACAGTGATAAGGACATTATGGAGAGTTATTCTGCAGAATCTGACGAGGTGGCCGAGTGGTTAAGGCGATGGACTGCTAATCCATTGGGGTCTCCCCGCGTGAGTTCGAATCGCACTCTCGTCGTAAATTGTTTTGTTGCTTTTCGGTACACTTTTAAAGTTGATTATAGAAATATACACAAATGGATTTTCTCTAGTTATACATATTTGTTGTACAGTGATAAGGACATTATGGAGAGTTATTCCGCAGAATCTGACGAGGTGGCCGAGTGGTTAAGGCGATGGACTGCTAATCTATTGGGGTATCCCCGTGTGAGTTCGAATCTCATCCTCGTCGTAAATTGTTTTGTTGCTTTTCGGTACACTTTTAAAGTTGATTATAGAAATATACACAAATGGATTTTCTCTAGTTATACATATTTGTTGTACAGTGATAAGGACATTATGGAGAGTTATTCTTCAGAATCTGACGAGGTGGCTGAGTGGTTAAGGCGATGGACTGCTAATCCATTGGGGTCTCCCCGCGTGAGTTCGACTCTCATCCTCGTCGTAAATTGTTTGTTGCTTTTCGGTGCACTTTTAAAGTTGATTACAGAAATATACACAAATGGATTTTCTCTAGTTATACATATTCCTTGTACAGTGATAAGGACATTATGGAGAGCTATTCTGCAGAATCTGACGAGGTGGCCCAGTGGTTAAGGCGATGTACTGCTAATCCATTGGGGTCTCCCTGCGTGAGTTCGAATCTCACTCTCGTCGTAAATTGTTTTGTTGCTTTTCGGTACACTTTTAAAGTTGATTATAGAAATATACACAAATGGATTTTCTCTAGTTATACATATTTGTTGTACAGTGATAAGGACATTATGGAGAGTTATTCTGCAGAATCTTACGAGGTGGCCGAGAGGTTAAGGCGATGGACTGCTAATCCATTGGGGTCTCCCCGCGTGAGTTCGAATCTCATCCTCGTCGTAAATTGTTTTGTTGCTTTTCGGTACACTTTTAAAGTTGATTAAAGAAATATACAGAAATGGATTTTCTCTAGTTATACATATTTGTTGTACAGTGATAAGGACATTATGGAGAGTTATTCTGCAGAATCTGACGAGGTGGCCGAGTGGTTAAGGCGATGGACTGCTAATCCATTGGGGTCTCCCCGCGTGAGTTCGAATCTCATCCTCGTCGTAAATTGTTTTGTTGCTTTTCGGTACACTTTTAAAGTTGATTATAGAAATATACACAAATGGATTTTCTCTAGTTATACATATTTGTTGTACAGTGATAAGGACATTATGGAGAGTCATTCTGCAGAATCTGACGAGGTGGCCGAGTGGTTAAGGCGATGGACTGCTAATCCATTGGGGTCTCGTCGCGTGAGTTCGAATCTCATCCTCGTCGTAAATTGTTTAGTTGCTTTTCGGTACACTTTTAAAGTTGATTATAGAAATATACACAAATGGATTTTATCTAGTTATACATATTTGTTGTACAGTGATAAGGACATTATGGAGAGTTATTCAGCAGAATCTGACGAGGTGGCCGAGTGGTTAAGGCGATGGACTGCTAATCCATTGGGGTCTTCCGCGTGAGTTCGAATCTCATCCTCGTCGTAAATTGTTTGGTTGCTTTTCGGTACACTTTTAAAGTTGATCATAGAAATATACACAAATTGATTTTCTCTAGTTATACATATTTGTTGTACAGTGATAAGGACATTATGGAGAGATATTCTGCAGAATCTGACGAGGTGGCCGAGTGGTTAAGGCGATGGACTGCTAATCCATTGGGGTCTCCCCGCGTGAGTTCGAATCTCATCCTCGTCGTAAATTGTTTTGTTGCTTTTCGGTACACTTTTAAAGTTGATTATAGAAATATACACAAATGGATTTTCTCTAGTTATACATATTTGTTGTACAGTGATAAGGACATTATGGAGAGTCATTCTGCAGAATCTGACGAGGTGGCCGAGTGGTTAAGGCGATGGACTGCTAATCCATTGGGGTCTCCCCGCGTGAGTTCGAATCTCATCCTCGTCGCAAATTGCTTTTTGCTTTTCGGTACACTTTTAAAGTTGATTATAGAAATATACAGAAATGGATTTTCTCTAGTTATACATATTTGTTGTACAGTGAAAAGGACATTATGGAGAGTTATTCTGCAGAATCGGACAAGGTGGCCGAGTGGTTAAGGCGATTGACTGCTAATCCATTGGGGTCTCCCCGCGTGAGTTCGAATCTCATCCTCGTCGTAAATTGTTTTGTTTCTTTTCGGTTCACTTTTAAAGTTGATTATAGAAATATACACAAATGGATTTTCTCAAGTTATACATATTTGTTGTACAGTGATAAGGACATTATGGAGAGTTATTCTGCAGAAACTGACGAGGTGGCCGAGTGGTTAAGGCGATGGACTGCTAATCCATTGGGGTCTCCCCGCGTGAGTTCGAATCTCATCCTCGTCGTAAATTGTTTTGTTGCTTTTCGGTACACTTTTAAAGTTGATTATAGAAATATACAGAAATGGATTTTCTCTAGTTATACATATTTGTTGTACAGTGATAAGGACATTATGGAGAGTTATTCTGCAGAATCTGACGAGGTGGCCGAGTGGTTAAGGCGATGGACTGCTAATCCATTAGTGTCTCCCGCGTGAGTTCGAATCTCATCCTCGTCGTAAATTGTTTTTTGCTTTTCGGTACACTTTTAAAGTTGATTATAGAAATATACACAAATGGATTTTCTCTAGTTATACATATTTGTTGTACAGTGATAAGGACATTATGGAGAGTGATTGTGCAGAAACTGACGAGGTGGCCGAGTGGTTAAGGCGATGGACTGCTAATCCATTGGGGTCTAACCGCGTGAGTGCGAATCTCGTCCTCGTCGTAAATTGTTTTGTTTCTTTTCGGTACACTTTTAAAGTTGATTATAGAAATATACACAAATGGATTTTCTCAAGTTATACATATTTGTTGTACAGTGATAAGGACATTATGGAGAGTTATTCTGCAGAAACTGACGAGGTGGCCGAGTGGTTAAGGCGATGGACTGCTAATCCATTGGGGTCTCCCCGCGTGAGTTCGAATCTCATCCTCGTCGTAAATTGTTTTGTTGCTTTTCGGTACACTTTTAAAGTTGATTATAGAAATATACAGAAATGGATTTTCTCTAGTTATACATAGTTGTTGTACAGTGATAAGGACATTATGGAGAGTTATTCTGCAGAATCTGACGAGGTGGCCGAGTGGTTAAGGCGATGGACTGCTAATCCATTGGGGTCTCCCCGCGTGAGTTCGAATCTCATCCTCGTCGTAAATTGTTTCGTTGCTTTTCGGTACACTTTTAAAGTTGATTATAGAAATATACACAAATGGATTTTCTCTAGTTATACATATTTTTTGTACAGTGATAAGGACATTATGGAGAGTTATTCTGCAGAATCTGACGAGGTGGCCGAGTGGTTAAGGCGATGAACTGCTAATCCATTAGTGTCTCCCCGCGTGAGTTCGAATCTCATCCTCGTCGTAAATTGTTTTTAGCTTTTCGGTACACTTTTAAAGTTGATTATAGAAATATACACAAATGGATTTTCTCTAGTTATACATATTTGTTGTACAGTGATAAGGACATTATGGAGAGTTATTCTGCAGAAACTGACGAGGTGGCCGAGTGTTTAAGGCGAAGGACTGCTAATCCATTGGGGTCTCCCCGCGTGAGTTCGAATCTCATCCTCGTCGTAAATTGTTTTGTTGCTTTTCGGTACATTTTTGAAGTTGATTATAGAAATATACACAAATGGATTTTCTCTAGTTATACATATTTGTTGTACAGTGATAAGGACATTATGGAGAGTTATTCTGCAGAATCTGACGAGGTGGCCGAGTGGTTAAGGCGATGGACTGCTAATCCATTGGGGTCTCCCCGCGTGAGTTCGAATCTCATCCTCGTCGTAAATTGTTTTGTTGCTTTTCGGTACACTTTTAAAGTTGATTATAGAAATATACAGAAATGGATTTTCTCTAGTTATACATATTTGTTGTACAGTGATAAGGACATTATGGAGAGTTATTCTGCTGAATCTGACGATGTGGCCGAGTGGTTAAGGCGATGGACTGCTAATCCATTGGGGTCTCCCCGCGTGAGTTCGAATCTCATCCTCGTCGTAAATTGTTTTGTTGCTTTTCGGTACACTTTTAAAGTTGATTATAGAAATATACACAAATGGAATATCTCTAGTTATACATATTTGTTGTACAGTGATAAGGACATTATGGAGAGTTATTCTGCAGAATTTGACGAGGTGGCCGAGTGGTTAAGGCGATGGACTGCTAATCCATTGGCATCTCCCCGCGTGAGTTCGAATCTCATCCTCGTCGTAAATTGTTTTGTTGCTTTTCGGTACACTTTTAAAGTTGATTATAGAAATATACACAAATGGATTTTCTCTAGTTATACATATTTGTTGTACAGTGATAAGGACATTATGGAGAGTTATTCTTGAGAATCAGACGAGGTGGCCGAGTGGTTAAGGCGATGGACTGCTAATCCATTGGGGTCTCCCCGCGTGAGTTCGAATCTCATCTTCGTCGTAAATTGTTTTGTTGCTTTTCGGTACACTTTTAAAGTTGATTATAGAAATATACACAAATGGATTTTCTCTAGTTATACATATTTGTTGTACAGTGATAAGGACATTATGGAGAGTCATTCTTCAGAATCTGATGAGGTGGCCGAGTGGTTAAGGCGATGGACTGCTAATCCATTGGGGTCTCCCCGCGTGAGTTCGAATCTCATCCTCGTCGTAAATTGTTTGTTGCTTTTCGGTACACTTTTAAAGTTGATTATAGAAATATACACAAATGGATT
>NC_136510.1:87757926-87760426 GCF_053919585.1 Euprymna scolopes
TCCATTAGTGTCTCCCCGCGTGAGTTCGAATCTCATCCTCGTCGTAAATTGTTTTGTTGCTTTTCGGTACACTTTTAAAGTTGATTATAGAAATATACACAAATGGATTTTCTCTAGTTATACATATTTGTTGTACAGTCATAAGGACATTATGGAGAGTTATTCTGAAGAAACTGACGAGGTGGCCGAGTGTTTAAGGCGATGGACTGCTAATCCATTGGGGTCTCCCCGCGTGAGTTCGAATCTCATCCTCGTCGTAAATTGTTTTGTTGCTTTTCGGTACATTTTTGAAGTTGATTATAGAAATATACACAAATGGATTTTCTCTAGTTATACATATTTGTTGTACAGTGATAAGGACATTATGGAGAGTTATTCTGCAGAATCTGACGAGGTGGCCGAGTGGTTAAGGCGATGGACTGCTAATCCATTGGGGTCTCCCCGCGTGAGTTCGAATCTCATCCTCGTCGTAAATTGTTTTGTTGCTTTTCGGTACACTTTTAAAGTTGATTATAGAAATATACACAAATGGATTTTCTCTAGTTATACATATTTGTTGTACAGTGATAAGGACATTATGGAGAGTTATTCTGCTGAATCTGACGAGGTGGCCGAGTGGTTAAGGCGATGGACTGCTAATCCATTGGGGTCTCCCCGCGTGAGTTCGAATCTCATCCTCGTCGTAAATTGTTTTGTTGCTTTTCGGTACACTTTTAAAGTTGATTATAGAAATATACACAAATGGATTTTCTCTAGTTATACATATTTGTTGTACAGTGATAAGGACATTATGGAGAGTTATTCTGCAGAATTTTACGAGGTGGCCGAGTGGTTAAGGCGATGGACTGCTAATCCATTGGCATCTCCCCGCGTGAGTTCGAATCTCATCCTCGTCGTAAATTGTTTTGTTGCTTTTCGGTACACTTTTAAAGTGGATTATAGAAATATACACAAATGGATTTTCTCTAGTTATACATATTTGTTGTACAGTGATAACGACATTATGGAGAGTTATTCTTGAGAATCAGACGAGGTGGCCGAGTGGTTAAGGCGATGGACTGCTAATCCATTGGGGTCTCCCCGCGTGAGTTCGAATCTCATCCTCGTCGTAAATTGTTTTGTTGCTTTTCGGTACACTTTTAAAGTTGATTATAGAAATATACACAAATGGATTTTCTCTAGTTATACATATTTGTTGTACAGTGATAAGGACATTATGGAGAGTTATTCTTCAGAATCTGACGAGGTGGCCGAGTGGTTAAGGCGATGGACTGCTAATCCATTGGGGTCTCCCCGCCTGATTTCGAATCTCATCCTCGTCGTAAATTGTTTTGTTGCTTTTCGGTACACTTTTAAAGTTGATTATAGAAATATACACAAATGGATTTTCTCGAGTTATACATATTTGTTGTACAGTGATAAGGACATTATGGAGAGTTATTCTTCAGAATCAGACGAGGTGGCCGAGTGGGTAAGGCGATGGACTGCTAATCCATTGGGGTCTCCCCGCGTGAGTTCGAATCTCATCCTCGTCGTAAATTGTTTTGTTGCTTTTCGGTACACTTTTAAAGTTGATTATAGAAATATACACAAATGGATTTTTTCTAGTTATACATATTTGTTGTACAGTCATAAGGACATTATGGCGAGTTATTCTGCAGAATCTGACGAGGTGGCCGAGTGGTTAAGGCGATGGACTGCTAATCCATTTGGGTCTCCCGCGTGAGTTCGAATCTCATCCTCGTCGTAAATTGTTTGGTTGCTTTTCGGTACACTTTTAAAGTTGATTATAGAAATATACACAAATGGATTTTCTCTAGTTATACATATTTGTTGTACAGTGATCAGGACATTATGGAGAGTTATTCCGCAGAATCTGACGAGGTGGCCGAGTGGTTAAGGCGATGTACTGCTAATCTATTGGGGTCTCCCCGTGTGAGTTCGAATCTCATCCTCGTCGTAAATTGTTTTGTTGCTTTTCGGTACACTTTTAAAGTTGATTATAGAAATATACACAAATGGATTTTCTCTAGTTATACATATTTGTTGTAGAGTGATAAGGACATTATGGAGAGTTATTCTTCGGAATCTTACGAGGTGGCCGAGTGGTTAAGGCGATGGACTGCTAATCCATTGGGGTCTCCTCGCGTGAGTTCGACTCTCATCCTCGTCGTAAATTGTTTGTTGCTTTTCGGTACACTTTTAAAGTTGATTATAGAAATATACACAAATGGATTTTCTCTAGTTATACATATTTCTTGTACAGTGATAAGGACATTATGGAGAGTTATTCTGCCGAATCTGACGAGGTGGCCGAGTGGTTAAGGCGATGGACTGCTAATCCATTGGGGTCTCCCCGCGTAAATTCGAATCTCATCCTCGTCGTAAATTGTTTTGTTGCTTTTCGGTACACTTTTAAAGTTGATTAAAGAAATATACACAAATGGATTTTCTCTAGTTATACATATTTCTTGTACAGTGATAAGGACATTATGGAGAG
>NC_136510.1:87765426-87767926 GCF_053919585.1 Euprymna scolopes
TTGTTGCTTTTCGGTACACTTTTAAAGTTGATTATAGAAATATACACAAATGGATTTTCTCTAGTTATACATATTTGTTGTACAGTGATAAGGACATTATGGAGAGTTATTCTGCAGAATCTGACGAGGTGGCCGAGTGGTTAAGGCGATGGACTGCTAATCCATTGGGGTCTCCCCGCGTTAATTCGAATCTCATCCTCGTGTAAATTGTTTTGTTGCTTTTCGGTACACTTTTAAAGTTGATTAAAGAAATATACACAAATGGATTTTCTCTAGTTATACATATTTGTTGTACAGTGATAAGGACATTATGGAGAGCTATTCTTCAGAATCAGACGAGGTGGCCGAGTGGGTAAGGCGATGGACTGCTAATCCATTGGCGTCTCCCCGCGTGAGATCGAATCTCATCCTCGTCGTAAATTGTTTTGTTGCTTTTCGGTACACTTTTAAAGTTGATTGTAGAAATATACAGAAATGGATTTTCTCTAGTTATACATATTTGTTGTACAGTGATAAGGACATTATGGAGAGTTATTCTGAAGAATCAGACGACGTGGCCGAGTGGTTAAGGCGATGGACTGCTAATCCATTGGGGTCTCCCGCGTGAGTTCGAATCTCATCCTCGTCGTAAATTGTTTGATTGCTTTTCGGTACACTTTTAAAGTTGATTATAGAAATATACACAAATGGATTTTCTCTAGTTATACATATTTGTTGTACAGTGATCAGGACATTATGGAGAGTTATTCCGCAGAATCTGACGAGGTGGCCGAGTGGTTAAGGCGA
Organism: Euprymna scolopes; assembly: GCF_053919585.1. Classification (NCBI taxonomy): domain Eukaryota; kingdom Metazoa; phylum Mollusca; class Cephalopoda; order Sepiida; family Sepiolidae; genus Euprymna; species Euprymna scolopes. Next base: position 87,766,213 of record NC_136510.1, read on the forward strand.
TGTACTGCTAATCTATTGGGGTCTCCCAGTGTGAGTTCGAATCTCATCCTCGTCGTAAATTGTTTTATTGCTTTTCGGTACACTTTTAAAGTTGATTATAGAAATATACACAAATGGATTTTCTCTAGTTATACATATTTGTTGTACAGTGATAAGGACATTATGGAGACTTATTCTTCAGAATCTGACGAGGTGGCCGAGTGGTTAAGGCGATGGACTGCTAATCCATTGGGGTCTCCCCGCGTGAGTTCGAATCTCATCCTCGTCGTAAATTGTTTTGTTGCTTTTCGGTATTCTTTAAAAGTTGATTATAGAAATATACACGAATGGATTTTCTCTAGTTATACATATTTGTTGTACAGTGATAAGGACATTATGAAGAGTTATTCTTCAGAATCTGACGAGGTGGCCGAGTGGTTAAGGCGATGGACTGCTAATCCATTGGGGTCTCCCCGTGTGAGTTCGAAGCTCATCCTCGTCGTAAATTTTTTTATTGCTTTTCGGTACACTTTTAAAGTTGATTATAGAAATATACACAAATGGATTTTCTCTAGTTATACATATTTGTTTTACAGTGATAAGGACATTATGGAGAGTTATTCTGCAGAATCTGACGAGGTGGCCGAGTGGTTAAGGCGATGGACTGCTAATCCATTGGGGTCTCCCCGCGTGAGTTCGCATCTCACTCTCGTCGTAAATGGTTTTGTTGCTTTTCGGTACACTTTTAAAGTTGATTATAGAAATATACACAAATGGATTTTCTCTAGTTATACATATTTGTTGTACAGTGATAAGGACATTATGGAGAGTTATTCCGCAGAATCTGACGAGGTGGCCGAGTGGTTAAGGCGATGGACTGCTAATCTATTGGGGTCTCCACGTGTGAGTTCGAATCTCATCCTCGTCGTAAATTTTGTTGCTTTTCGGTACACTTTTAAAGTTGATTATAGAAATATACACAAATGGATTTTCTCTAGTTATACATATTTGTTGTACAGGGATAAGGACATTATGGAGAGTTATTCTTCAGAATCGGACGAGGTGGCCGAGTGGTTAAGGCGGTCGACTGCTAATCCATTGGGGTCTCCCCGCGTGAGTTTGACTCTCATCCTCGTCGTAAATTGTTTGTTGCTTTTCGGTACACTTTTAAAGTTGATTATAGAAATATACACAAATGGATTTTCTCTAGTTATACATATTCCTTGTACAGTGATAAGGACATTATGGAGAGTTATTCTGCAGAATCTGACGAGGTGGCCGAGTGGTTAAGGCGATGGACTGCTAATCCATTGGGGTCTCCCCGCGTGAGTTCGAATCTCATCCTCGTCGTAAATTGTTTTGTTGCTTTTCGGTACACTTTTAAAGTTGATTATAGAAATATACAGAAATGGATTTTCTCTAGTTATACATATTTGTTGTACAGTGATAAGGACATTATGGAGAGTTATTCTGCAGAATCTGACGAGGTGGCCGAGTGGTTAAGGCGATGGACTGGTCATCCACTGGGGTCTCCCCGACTGAGTTCGAATCTCATCCTCGTCGTAAATTGTTTTGTTGCTTTTCGGTACACTTTTAAAGTTGATTAAAGAAATATACAGAAATGGATTTTCTCTAGTTATACATATTTGTTGTACAGTGATAAGGACATTATGGAGAGTTATTCTGCAGAATCTGACGAGGTGGCCGAGTGGTTAAGGCGATGGACTGCTAATCT
>NC_136510.1:87772926-87790426 GCF_053919585.1 Euprymna scolopes
TATACATATTCCTTGTACAGTGATAAGGACATTATGGAGAGTTATTCTGCAGAATCTGACGAGGTGGCCGAGTGGTTAAGGCGATGGACTGCTAATCCATTGGGGTCTCCCCGCGTGAGTTCGAATCTCATCCTCGTCGTAAATTGTTTTGTTGCTTTTCGGTACACTTTTAAAGTTGATTATAGAAATATACACAAATGGATTTTCTCTAGTTATACATATTTGTTGTACAGTGATAAGGACATTATGGAGAGTTATTCTGCAGCATCTGACGAGGTGGCCGAGTGGTTAAGGCGATGGACTGCTAATCCATTGGGGTCTCCCCGACTGAGTTCGAATTTCATCCTCGTCGTAAATTGTTTTGTTGCTTTTCGGTACACTTTTAAAGTTGATTAAAGAAATATACAGAAATGGATTTTCTCTAGTTATACATATTTGTTGTACAGTAATAAGGACATTATGGAGAGTTATTCTGCAGCATCTGACGAGGTGGCCGAGTGGTTAAGGCGATGGACTGCTAATCCATTGGGGTCTCCCCGCGTGAGTTCGAATCTCATCCTCGTCGTAAATTGTTTTGTTGCTTTTCGGTACACTTTTAAAGTTGATTATAGAAATATACACAAATGGATTTTCTCTAGTTATACATATTTGTTGTACAGTGATAAGGACATTATGGAGAGTCATTCTGCAGAATCTGACGAGGTGGCCGAGTGGTTAAGGCGATGGACTGCTAATCCATTGGGGTCTCGTCGCGTGAGTTCGAATCTCATCCTCGTCGTAAATTGTTTTGTTGCTTTTCGGTACACTTTTAAAGTTGATTATAGAAATATACAGAAATGGATTTTATCTAGTTATACATATTTGTTGTACAGTGATAAGGACATTATGGAGAGTTATTCTGCAGAATCTGACGAGGTGGCCGAGTGGTTAAGGCGATGGACTGCTAATCCATTGGGGTCTCCCGCGTGAGTTCGAATCTCATCCTCGTCGTTAATTGTTTGCTTGCTTTTCGGTACACTTTTAAAGTTGATTATAGAAATATACACAAATGGATTTTCTCTAGTTATACATATTTGTTGTACAGTGATAAGGACATTATGGAGAGATATTCTGCAGAATCTGACGAGGTGGCCGAGTGGTTAAGGCGATGTACTGCTAATCCATTGGGGTCTCCCCGCGTGAGTTCGAATCTCATCCTCGTCGTAAATTGTTGTGTTGCTTTTCGTTACACTTTTAAAGTTGATTATAGAAATATACAAAAATGGATTTTCTCTAGTTATACATATTTGTTGTACAGTGATAAGGACATTATGGAGAGTTATTCTGCAGAATCTGACGAGGTGGCCGAGTGGTTAAGGCGATGGACTGCTAATCCATTGGGGTCTCCCCGCGTGAGTTCGAATCTCATCCTCGTCGCAAATTGCTTTTTGCTTTTCGGTACACTTTTAAAGTTGATTATAGAAATATACACAAATGGATTTTCTCTAGTTATACATATTTGTTGTACAGTGAAAAGGACATTATGGAGAGTTATTCTGCCGAATCTGACGAGGTGGCCGAGTGGTTAAGGCGATGGACTGCTAATCCATTGGGGTCTCCCCGCGTGAGTTCGAATCTCATCCTCATCGTAAATTGTTTTGTAGCTTTTCGGTACATTTTTGAAGTTGATTATAGAAATATACACAAATGGATTTTCTCTAGTTATACATATTTGTTGTACAGTGATAAGGACATTATGGAGAGTTATTCTGCAGAATCTGACGAGGTGGCCGAGTGGTTAAGGCGATGGACTGCTAATCCATTGGGGTCTCCTCGCGTGAGTTCGAATCTCATCCTCGTCGTGAATTGTTTTGTTGCTTTTCGGTACACTTTTAAAGTTGATTATAGAAATATACACAAATGGATTTTCTCTAGTTATACATATTTGTTGTACAGTGATAAGGACATTATGGAGAGTTATTCTTCAGAATCTGACGAGGTGGCCGAGTGGTTTAGGCGATGGACTGCTAATCCATTGGGGTCTCCCCGCGTGAGTTCGAATCTCATCCTCGTCGTAAATTGTTTGTTGCTTTTCGGTACACTTTTAAAGTTGATTATAGAAATATACACAAATGGATTTTCTCTAGTTATACATATTTGTTGTACAGTGATAAGGACATTATGGAGAGTTATTCTGCAGAATCTGACGAGGTGGCCGAGTGGTTAAGGCGATGGACTGCTAATCCATTGGGGTCTCCCCGCGTGAGTTCGAATCTCATCCTCGTCGTAAATTGTTTTGTTGCTTTTCGGTACACTTTTAAAGTTGATTATAGAAATATACACAAATGGATTTTCTCTAGTTATACATATTTGTTGTACAGTGAAAAGGACATTATGGAGAGTTATTCTGCAGAATCGGACGAGGTGGCCGAGTGGTTAAGGCGATGGACTGCTCATCCATTGCGGTCGCACCGCGTGAGTGCGAATCTCATCCTCGTCGTAAATTGTTTTGTTGCTTTTCGGTACACTTTTAAAGTTGATTATAGAAATATACAGAAATGAATTTTCTCTAGTTATACATATTTGTTGTACAGTGATAAGGACATTATGGAGAGTTATTCTGCAGAATCTGACGAGGTGGCCGAGTGGTTAAGGCGATGGACTGCTAATCCATTGGCGTCTCCCCGATTTAGTTCGAATCTCATCCTCGTCGTAAATTGTTTTGTTGCTTTTCGGTACACTTTTAAAGTTGATTATAGAAATATACAGAAATGGATTTTCTCTAGTTATACATATTTGTTGTACAGTGATAAGGACATTATGGAGATTTATTCTGCAGAATCTGACGAGGTGGCCGAGTGGTTAAGGCGATGGACTGCTAATCCATTGGGGTCTCCCCGCGTGAGTTCGACTCTCATCCTCGTCGCAAATTGCTTTTTGCTTTTCGGTACACTTTTAAAGTTGATTATAGAAATATACACAAATGGATTTTCTCTAGTTATACATATTTGTTGTACAGTGAAAAGGACATTATGGAGAGTTATTCTGCCGAATCTGACGAGGTGGCCGAGTGGTTAAGGCGATGGACTGCTAATCCATTGGGGTCTCCCCGCGTGAGTTCGAATCTCATCCTCACCGTAAATTGTTTTGTTGCTTTTCGGTACATTTTTGAAGTTGATTATAGAAATATACAGAAATGGATTTTCTCTAGTTATACATATTTGTTGTACAGTGATAAGGACATTATGGCGAGTTATTCTGCAGAATCTGACGAGGTGGCCGAGTGGTTAAGGCGATGGACTGCTAATCCATTGGGGTCTCCTCGCGTGAGTTCGAATCTCATCCTCGTCGTGAATTGTTTTGTTGCTTTTCGGTACACTTTTAAAGTTGATTATAGAAATATACACAAATGGATTTTCTCTAGTTATACATATTTGTTGTACAGTGATAAGGACATTATGGAGAGTTATTCTTCAGAATCTGACGAGGTGGCCGAGTGGTTTAGGCGATGGACTGCTAATCCATTGGGGTCTCCCCGCGTGAGTTCGAATCTCATCCTCGTCGTAAATTGTTTGTTGCTTTTCGGTACACTTTTAAAGTTGATTATAGAAATATACACAAATGGATTTTCTCTAGTTATACATATTTGTTGTACAGTGATAAGGACATTATGGAGAGTTATTCTGCAGAATCTGACGAGGTGGCCGAGTGGTTAAGGCGATGGACTGCTAATCCATTGGGGTCTCCCCGCGTGAGTTCGAATCTCATCCTCGTCGTAAATTGTTTTGTTGCTTTTCGGTACACTTTTAAAGTTGATTATAGAAATATACACAAATGGATTTTCTCTAGTTATACATATTTGTTGTACAGTGAAAAGGACATTATGGAGAGTTATTCTGCAGAATCGGACGAGGTGGCCGAGTGGTTAAGGCGATGGACTGCTCATCCATTGCGGTCGCACCGCGTGAGTGCGAATCTCATCCTCGTCGTAAATTGTTTTGTTGCTTTTCGGTACACTTTTAAAGTTGATTATAGAAATATACAGAAATGGATTTTCTCTAGTTATACATATTTGTTGTACAGTGATAAGGACATTATGGAGAGTTATTCTGCAGAATCTGACGAGGTGGCCGAGTGGTTAAGGCGATGGACTGCTAATCCATTGGGGTCTCCCCGACTGAGTTCGAATCACATCCTCGTCGTAAATTGTTGTGTTGCTTTTCGGTACACTTTTAAAGTTGATTAAAGAAATATACAGAAATGGATTTTCTCTCGTTATACATATTTGTTGTACAGTGATAAGGACATTATGGAGAGTTATTCTGCAGAATCTGACGAGGTGGCCGAGTGGTTAAGGCGATGGACTGCTAATCCATTGGGGTCTCCCCGCGTGAGTTCGAATCTCATCCTCGTCGTAAATTGTTTTGTTGCTTTTCGGTACACTTTTAAAGTTGATTATAGAAATATACAGAAATGGATTTTCTCTAGTTATACATATTTGTTGTACAGTAATAAGGACATTATGGAGAGTCATTCTGCAGAATCTGACGAGGTGGCCGAGTGGTTAAGGCGATGGACTGCTAATCCATTGGGGTCTCGTCGCGTGAGTTCGAATCTCATCCTCGTCGTAAATTGTTTTGTTGCTTTTCGGTACACTTTTAAAGTTGATTATAGAAATATACAGAAATGGATTTTATCTAGTTATACATATTTGTTGTACAGTGATAAGGACATTATGGAGAGTTATTCTGCAGAATCTGACGAGGTGGCCGAGTGGTTAAGGCGATGGACTGCTAATCCATTGGGGTCTCCCGCGTGAGTTCGAATCTCATCCTCGTCGTAAATTGTTTGGTTGCTTTTCGGTACACTTTTAAAGTTGATTATAGAAATATACACAAATGGATTTTCTCTAGTTATACATATTTGTTGTACAGTGATAAGGACATTATGGAGAGATATTCCGCAGAATCTGGCGAGGTGGCCGAGTGGTTAAGGCGATGTACTGCTAATCCATTGGGGTCTCCCCGCGTGAGTTCGAATCTCATCCTCGTCGTAAATTGTTGTGTTGCTTTTCGGTACACTTTTAAAGTTGATTATAGAAATATACACAAATGGATTTTCTCTAGTTATACATATTTGTTGTACAGTGATAAGGACATTATGGAGAGTTATTCTGCAGAATCTGACGAGGTGGCCGAGTGGTTAAGGCGATGGACTGCTAATCCATTGGGGTCTCGTCGCGTGAGTTCGAATCTCATCCTCGTCGCAAATTGCTTTTCGGTACACTTTTAAAGTTGATTATAGAAATATACACAAATGGATTTTCTCTAGTTATACATATTTGTTGTACAGTGAAAAGGACATTATGGAGAGTTATTCTGCCGAATCTGACGAGGTGGCCGAGTGGTTAAGGCGATGGACTGCTAATCCATTGGGGTCTCCCCGCGTGAGTTCGAATCTCATCCTCATCGTAAATTGTTTTGTTGCTTTTCGGTACATTTTTGAAGTTGATTATAGAAATATACACAAATGGATTTTCTCTAGATATACATATTAATTGTACAGTGATAAGGACATTATGGAGAGTTATTCTGCAGAATCTGACGAGGTGGCCGAGTGGTTATGGCGATGGACTGCTAATCCATTGGGGTCTCCCCGCGTGAGTTCGAATCTCATCCTCGTCGTGAATTGTTTTGTTGCTTTTCGGTACACTTTTAAAGTTGATTATAGAAATATACAGAAATGGATTTTCTCTAGTTATACATATTTGTTGTACAGTGATAAGGACATTATGGAGAGTTATTCTGCAGAATCTGACGAGGTGGCCGAGTGGTTAAGGCGATGGACTGCTAATCCATTGGGGTCTCCCCGCGTGAGTTCGAATCTCATCCTCGTCGTAAATTGTTGTGTTGCTTTTCGGTACACTTTTAAAGTTGATTAAAGAAATATACAGAAATGGATTTTCTCTCGTTATACATATTAGTTGTACAGTGATAAGGACATTATGGAGAGTTATTCTGCAGAATCTGACGAGGTGGCCGAGTGGTTAAGGCGATGGACTGCTAATCCATTGGGGTCTCCCCGCGTGAGTTCGAATCTCATCCTCGTCGTAAATTGTTTTGTTGCTTTTCGGTACACTTTTAAAGTTGATTATAGAAATATACAGAAATGGATTTTCTCTAGTTATACATATTTGTTGTACAGTAATAAGGACATTATGGAGAGTCATTCTGCAGAATCTGACGAGGTGGCCGAGTGGTTAAGGCGATGGACTGCTAATCCATTGGGGTCTCGTCGCGTGAGTTCGAATCTCATCCTCGTCGTAAATTGTTTTGTTGCTTTTCGGTACACTTTTAAAGTTGATTATAGAAATATACAGAAATGGATTTTATCTAGTTATACATATTTGTTGTACAGTGATAAGGACATTATGGAGAGTTATTCTGCAGAATCTGACGAGGTGGCCGAGTGGTTAAGGCGATGGACTGCTAATCCATTGGGGTCTCCCGCGTGAGTTCGAATCGCATCCTCGTCGTAAATTGTTTGGTTGCTTTTCGGTACACTTTTAAAGTTGATTATAGAAATATACACAAATGGATTTTCTCTAGTTATACATATTTGTTGTACAGTGATAAGGACATTATGGAGAGATATTCCGCAGAATCTGGCGAGGTGGCCGAGTGGTTAAGGCGATGTACTGCTAATCCATTGGGGTCTCCCCGCGTGAGTTCGAATCTCATCCTCGTCGTAAATTGTTGTGTTGCTTTTCGGTACACTTTTAAAGTTGATTATAGAAATATACACAAATGGATTTTCTCTAGTTATACATATTTGTTGTACAGTGATAAGGACATTATGGAGAGTTATTCTGCAGAATCTGACGAGGTGGCCGAGTGGTTAAGGCGATGGACTGCTAATCCATTGGGGTCTCCCCGCGTGAGTTCGAATCTCATCCTCGTCGCAAATTGCTTTTCGGTACACTTTTAAAGTTGATTATAGAAATATACACAAATGGGTTTTCTCTAGTTATACATATTTGTTGTACAGTGAAAAGGACATTATGGAGAGTTATTCTGCCGAATCTGACGAGGTGGCCGAGTGGTTAAGGCGATGGACTGCTAATCCATTGGGGTCTCCCCGCGTGAGTTCGAATCTCATCCTCATCGTAAATTGTTTTGTTGCTTTTCGGTACATTTTTGAAGTTGATTATAGAAATATACACAAATGGATTTTCTCTAGATATACATATTAATTGTACAGTGATAAGGACATTATGGAGAGTTATTCTGCAGAATCTGACGAGGTGGCCGAGTGGTTATGGCGATGGACTGCTAATCCATTGGGGTCTCCCCGCGTGAGTTCGAATCTCATCCTCGTCGTGAATTGTTTTGTTGCTTTTCGGTACACTTTTAAAGTTGATTATAGAAATATACACAAATGGATTTTCTCTAGTTATACATATTTGTTGTACAGTGATAAGGACATTATGGAGAGTTATTCTGCAGAATCTGACGAGGTGGCCGAGTGGTTAAGGCGATGGACTGCTAATCCATTGGGGTCTCCCCGCGTGAGTTCGAATCTCATCCTCGTCGTAAATTGTTTTGTTGCTTTTCGGTACACTTTTAAAGTTGATTATAGAAATATACACAAATGGATTTTCTCTAGTCATACATATTTGTTGTACAGTGATAAGGACATTATGGAGAGTTATTCTGCAGAATCTGACGAGGTGGCCGAGTGGTTAAGGCGATGGACTGCTAATCCATTGGGGTCTCCCCGCGTGAGTTCGAATCTCATCCTCGTCGTAAATTGTTTTGTTGCTTTTCGGTACACTTTTAAAGTTGATTATAGAAATATACACAAATGGATTTTCTCTAGTTATACATATTTGTTGTACAGTGATAAGGACATTATGGAGAGTTATTCTGCAGAATTTGACGAGGTGGCCGAGTGGTTAAGGCGATGGACTGCTAATCCATTGGCATCTCCCCGCGTGAGTTCGAATCTCATCCTCGTCGTAAATTGTTTTGTTGCTTTTCGGTACACTTTTAAAGTTGATTATAGAAATATACACAAATGGATTTTCTCTAGATATACATATTTGTTGTACAGTGATAAGGACATTATGGAGAGTTATTCTTGAGAATCAGACGAGGTGGCCGAGTGGTTAAGGCGATGGACTGCTTATCCATTGGGGTCTCCCGGCGTGAGTTCGAATCTCATCTTCGTCGTAAATTGTTTTGTTGCTTTTCGGTACACTTTTAAAGTTGATTATAGAAATATACACAAATGGATTTTCTCTAGTTATACATATTTGTTGTACAGTGATAAGGACATTATGGAGACTTATTCTTCAGAATCTGACGAGGTGGCCGAGTGGTTAAGGCGATGGACTGCTAATCCATTGGGGTCTCCCCGCGTGAGTTCGAATCTCATCCTCGTCGTAAATTGTTTGTTGCTTTTCGGTACACTTTTAAAGTTGATTATAGAAATATACACAAATGGATTTTCTCTAGTTATACATATTTGTTGTACAGTGATAAGGACATTATGGAGAGTTATTCTGCAGAATCTGACGAGGTGGCCGAGTGGTTAAGGCGATGGACTGCTAATCCATTGGGGTCTCCCCGCGTGAGTTCGAATCTCATCCTCGTCGTAAATTGTTTTGTTGCTTTTCGGTACACTTTTAAAGTTGATTATAGAAATATACACAAATGGATTTTCTCTAGTTATACATATTTGTTGTACAGTTAAAAGGACATTATGGAGAGTTATTCTGCAGAATCTGACGAGGTGGCCGAGTGGTTAAGACGATGGACTGCTAATCCATTGGGGTCTCACCGCGTGAGTGCGAATCTCATCCTCGTCGTAAATTATTTTGTTTCTTTTCGGTACACTTTTAAAGTTGATTATAGAAATATACACAAATGGATTTTCTCAAGTTATACATATTTGTTGTACAGTGATAAGGACATTATGGAGAGTTATTCTGCAGAATCTGACGAGGTGGCCGAGTGGTTAAGGCGATGGACTGCTAATCCATTGGGGTCTCCCCGCGTGAGTTCGAATCTCATCCTCGTCGTAAATTGTTTTGTTGCTTTTCGGTACACTTTTAAAGTTGATTATAGAAATATAAAGAAATGGATTTTCTCTAGTTATACATATTTGTTGTACAGTGATAAGGACATTATGGAGAGTTATTCTGCAGAATCTGACGAGGTGGCCGAGTGGTTAAGGCGATGGACTGCTAATCCATTGGGGTCTCCCCGCGTGAGTACGAATCTCATCCTCGTCGTAAATTGTTTGGTTGCTTTTCGGTACACTTTTAAAGTTGATTATAGAAATATACACAAATGGATTTTCTCTAGTTATACATATTTTTTGTACAGTGATAAGGACATTATGGAGAGTTATTCTGCAGAATCTGACGAGGTGGCCGAGTGGTTAAGGCGATGAACTGCTAATCCATTAGTGTCTCCCCGCGTGAGTTCGAATCTCATCCTCGTCGTAAATTGTTTTTTGCTTTTCGGTACACTTTTAAAGTTGATTATAGAAATATACACAAATGGATTTTCTCTAGTTATACATATTTGTTGTACAGTGATAAGGACATTATGGAGAGTTATTCTGCAGAAACTGATGAGGTGGCCGAGTGTTTAAGGCGATGGACTGCTAATCCATTGGGGTCTCCCCGCGTGAGTTCGAATCTCATCCTCGTCGTAAATTTTTTTGTTGCTTTTCGGTACATTGTTGAAGTTGATTATAGAAATATACAGAAATGGATTTTCTCTAGTTATACATATTTGTTGTACAGTGATAAGGACATTATGGAGAGTTATTCTGCAGAATCTGACGAGGTGGCCGAGTGGTTAAGGCGATGGACTGCTAATCCATTGGGGTCTCCCCGCGTGAGTACGAATCTCATCCTCGTCGTAAATTGTTTTGTTGCTTTTCGGTACACTTTTAAAGTTGATTATAGAAATATACAGAAATGGATTTTATCTAGTTATACATATTTGTTGTACAGTGATAAGGACATTATGGAGAGTTATTCTGCAGAATCTGACGAGGTGGCCGAGTGGTTAAGGCGATGGACTGCTAATCCATTGGGGTCTCCCGCGTGAGTTCGAATCTCATCCTCGTCGTAAATTGTTTGGTTGCTTTTCGGTACACTTTTAAAGTTGATTATAGAAATATACACAAATGGATTTTCTCTAGTTATACATATTTGTTGTACAGTGATAAGGACATTATGGAGAGATATTCCGCAGAATCTGGCGAGGTGGCCGAGTGGTTAAGGCGATGTACTGCTAATCCATTGGGGTCTCCCCGCGTGAGTTCGAATCTCATCCTCGTCGTAAATTGTTGTGTTGCTTTTCGGTACACTTTTAAAGTTGATTATAGAAATATACACAAATGGATTTTCTCTAGTTATACATATTTGTTGTACAGTGATAAGGACATTATGGAGAGTTATTCTGCAGAATCTGACGAGGTGGCCGAGTGGTTAAGGCGATGGACTGCTAATCCATTGGGGTCTCCCCGCGTGACTTCGAATCTCATCCTCGTCGCAAATTGCTTTTCGGTACACTTTTAAAGTTGATTATAGAAATATACACAAATGGATTTTCTCTAGTTATACATATTTGTTGTACAGTGAAAAGGACATTATGGAGAGTTATTCTGCCGAATCTGACGAGGTGGCCGAGTGGTTAAGGCGATGGACTGCTAATCCATTGGGGTCTCCCCGCGTGAGTTCGAATCTCATCCTCATCGTAAATTGTTTTGTTGCTTTTCGGTACATTTTTGAAGTTGATTATAGAAATATACACAAATGGATTTTCTCTAGATATACATATTTGTTGTACAGTGATAAGGACATTATGGAGAGTTATTCTGCAGAATCTGACGAGGTGGCCGAGTGGTTATGGCGATGGACTGCTAATCCATTGGGGTCTCCCCGCGTGAGTTCGAATCTCATCCTCGTCGTGAATTGTTTTGTTGCTTTTCGGTACACTTTTAAAGTTGATTATAGAAATATACACAAATGGATTTTCTCTAGTTATACATATTTGTTGTACAGTGATAAGGACATTATGGAGAGTTATTCTGCAGAATCTGACGAGGTGGCCGAGTGGTTAAGGCGATGGACTGCTAATCCATTGGGGTCTCCCCGCGTGAGTTCGAATCTCATCTTCGTCGTAAATTGTTTTGTTGCTTTTCGGTACACTTTTAAAGTTGATTATAGAAATATACACAAATGGATTTTCTCTAGTTATACATATTTGTTGTACAGTGATAAGGACATTATGGAGAGTTATTCTGCAGAATCTGACGAGGTGGCCGAGTGGTTAAGGCGATGGACTGCTAATCCATTGGGGTCTCCCCGCGTGAGTTCGAATCTCATCCTCGTCGTAAATTGTTTTGTTGCTTTTCGGTACACTTTTAAAGTTGATTATAGAAATATACACAAATGGATTTTCTCTAGTTATACATATTTGTTGTACAGTGATAAGGACATTATGGAGAGTTATTCTGCAGAATTTGACGAGGTGGCCGAGTGGTTAAGGCGATGGACTGCTAATCCATTGGCATCTTCCCGCGTGAGTTCGAATCTCATCCTCGTCGTAAATTGTTTTGTTGCTTTTCGGTACACTTTTAAAGTTGATTATAGAAATATACACAAATGGATTTTCTCTAGATATACATATTTGTTGTACAGTGATAAGGACATTATGGAGAGTTATTCTTGAGAATCAGACGAGGTGGCCGAGTGGTTAAGGCGATGGACTGCTAATCCATTGGGGTCTGCCGGCGTGAGTTCGAATCTCATCTTCGTCGTAAATTGTATTGTTGCTTTTCGGTACACTTTTAAAGTTGATTATAGAAATATACACAAATGGATTTTCTCTAGTTATACATATTTGTTGTACAGTAATAAGGACATTATGGAGACTTATTCTTCAGAATCTGACGAGGTGGCCGAGTGGTTAAGGCGATGGACTGCTAATCCATTGGGGTCTCCCCGCGTGAGTTCGAATCTCATCCTCGTCGTAAATTGTTTGTTGCTTTTCGGTACACTTTTAAAGTTGATTATAGAAATATACACAAATGGATTTTCTCTAGTTATACATATTTGTTGTACAGTGATAAGGACATTATGGAGAGTTATTCTGCAGAATCTGACGAGGTGGCCGAGTGGTTAAGGCGATGGACTGCTAATCCATTGGGGTCTCCCCGCGTGAGTTCGAATCTCATCCTCGTCGTAAATTGTTTTGTTGCTTTTCGGTACACTTTTAAAGTTGATTATAGAAATATACACAAATGGATTTTCTCTAGTTATACATATTTGTTGTACAGTGAAAAGGACATTATGGAGAGTTATTCTGCAGAATCTGACAAGGTGGCCGAGTGGTTAAGACGATGGACTGCTAATCCATTGGGGTCTCACCGCGTGAGTGCGAATCTCATCCTCGTCGTAAATTATTTTGTTTCTTTTCGGTACACTTTTAAAGTTGATTATAGAAATATACACAAATGGATTTTCTCAAGTTATACATATTTGTTGTACAGTGATAAGGACATTATGGAGAGTTATTCTGCAGAATCTGACGAGGTGGCCGAGTGGTTAAGGCGATGGACTGCTAATCCATTGGGGTCTCCCCGCGTGAGTTCGAATCTCATCCTCGTCGTAAATTGTTTTGTTGCTTTTCGGTACACTTTTAAAGTTGATTATAGAAATATAAAGAAATGGATTTTCTCTAGTTATACATATTTGTTGTACAGTGATAAGGACATTATGGAGAGTTATTCTGCAGAATCTGACGAGGTGGCCGAGTGGTTAAGGCGATGGACTGCTAATCCATTGGGGTCTCCCCGCGTGAGTACGAATCTCATCCTCGTCGTAAATTGTTTGGTTGCTGTTCGGTACACTTTTAAAGTTGATTATAGAAATATACACAAATGGATTTTCTCTAGTTATACATATTTTTTGTACAGTGATAAGGACATTATGGAGAGTTATTCTGCAGAATCTGACGAGGTGGCCGAGTGGTTAAGGCGATGAACTGCTAATCCATTAGTGTCTCCCCGCGTGAGTTCGAATCTCATCCTCGTCGTAAATTGTTTTTTGCTTTTCGGTACACTTTTAAAGTTGATTATAGAAATATACACAAATGGATTTTCTCTAGTTATACATATTTGTTGTACAGTGATAAGGACATTATGGAGAGTTATTCTGCAGAAACTGATGAGGTGGCCGAGTGTTTAAGGCGATGGACTGCTAATCCATTGGGGTCTCCCCGCGTGAGTTCGAATCTCATCCTCGTCGTAAATTTTTTTGTTGCTTTTCGGTACATTGTTGAAGTTGATTATAGAAATATACACAAATGGATTTTCTCTAGTTATACATATTTGTTGTACAGTGATAAGGACATTATGGAGAGTTATTCTGCAGAATCTGACGAGGTGGCCGAGTGGTTAAGGCGATGGACTGCTAATCCATTGGGGTCTCCCCGCGTGAGTTCGAATCTCATCCTCGTCGTGAATTGTTTTGTTGCTTTTCGGTACACTTTTAAAGTTGATTATAGAAATATACACAAATGGATTTTCTCTAGTTATACATATTTGTTGTACAGTGATAAGGACATTATGGAGAGTTATTCTGCAGAATCTGACGAGGTGGCCGAGTGGTTAAGGCGATGGACTGCTAATCCATTGGGGTCTCCCCGCGTGAGTTCGAATCTCATCCTCGTCGTAAATTGTTTTGTTGCTTTTCGGTACACTTTTAAAGTTGATTATAGAAATATACAGAAATGGATTTTATCTAGTTATACATATTTGTTGTACAGTGATAAGGACATTATGGAGAGTTATTCTGCAGAATCTGACGAGGTGGCCGAGTGGTTAAGGCGATGGACTGCTAATCCATTGGGGTCTCCCCGCGTGAGTTCGAATCTCATCCTCGTCGTAAATTGTTTTGTTGCTTTTCGGTACACTTTTAAAGTTGATTATAGAAATATACACAAATGGATTTTCTCTAGTTATACATATTTGTTGTACAGTGATAAGGACATTATGGAGAGTTATTCTGCAGAATTTGACGAGGTGGCCGAGTGGTTAAGGCGATGGACTGCTAATCCATTGGCATCTTCCCGCGTGAGTTCGAATCTCATCCTCGTCGTAAATTGTTTTGTTGCTTTTCGGTACACTTTTAAAGTTGATTATAGAAATATACACAAATGGATTTTCTCTAGATATACATATTTGTTGTACAGTGATAAGGACATTATGGAGAGTTATTCTTGAGAATCAGACGAGGTGGCCGAGTGGTTAAGGCGATGGACTGCTAATCCATTGGGGTCTGCCGGCGTGAGTTCGAATCTCATCTTCGTCGTAAATTGTTTTGTTGCTTTTCGGTACACTTTTAAAGTTGATTATAGAAATATACACAAATGGATTTTCTCTAGTTATACATATTTGTTGTACAGTGATAAGGACATTATGGAGACTTATTCTTCAGAATCTGACGAGGTGGCCGAGTGGTTAAGGCGATGGACTGCTAATCCATTGGGGTCTCCCCGCGTGAGTTCGAATCTCATCCTCGTCGTAAATTGTTTGTTGCTTTTCGGTACACTTTTAAAGTTGATTATAGAAATATACACAAATGGATTTTCTCTAGTTATACATATTTGTTGTACAGTGATAAGGACATTATGGAGAGTTATTCTGCAGAATCTGACGAGGTGGCCGAGTGGTTAAGGCGATGGACTGCTAATCCATTGGGGTCTCCCCGCGTGAGTTCGAATCTCATCCTCGTCGTAAATTGTTTTGTTGCTTTTCGGTACACTTTTAAAGTTGATTATAGAAATATACACAAATGGATTTTCTCTAGTTATACATATTTGTTGTACAGTGAAAAGGACATTATGGAGAGTTATTCTGCAGAATCTGACAAGGTGGCCGAGTGGTTAAGACGATGGACTGCTAATCCATTGGGGTCTCACCGCGTGAGTGCGAATCTCATCCTCGTCGTAAATTATTTTGTTTCTTTTCGGTACACTTTTAAAGTTGATTATAGAAATATACACAAATGGATTTTCTCAAGTTATACATATTTGTTGTACAGTGATAAGGACATTATGGAGAGTTATTCTGCAGAATCTGACGAGGTGGCCGAGTGGTTAAGGCGATGGACTGCTAATCCACTGGGGTCTCCCCGCGTGAGTTCGAATCTCATCCTCGTCGTAAATTGTTTTGTTGCTTTTCGGTACACTTTTAAAGTTGATTATAGAAATATAAAGAAATGGATTTTCTCTAGTTATACATATTTGTTGTACAGTGATAAGGACATTATGGAGAGTTATTCTGCAGAATCTGACGAGGTGGCCGAGTGGTTAAGGTGATGGACTGCTAATCCATTGGGGTCTCCCCGCGTGAGTTCGAATCTCATCCTCGTCGTAAATTGTTTTGTTGCTGTTCGGTACACTTTTAAAGTTGATTATAGAAATATACACAAATGGATTTTCTCTAGTTATACATATTTTTTGTACAGTGATAAGGACATTATGGAGAGTTATTCTGCAGAATCTGACGAGGTGGCCGAGTGGTTAAGGCGATGAACTGCTAATCCATTAGTGTCTCCCCGCGTGAGTTCGAATCTCATCCTCGTCGTAAATTGTTTTTTGCTTTTCGGTACACTTTTAAAGTTGATTATAGAAATATACACAAATGGATTTTCTCTAGTTATACATATTTGTTGTACAGTGATAAGGACATTATGGAGAGTTATTCTGCAGAAACTGATGAGGTGGCCGAGTGTTTAAGGCGATGGACTGCTAATCCATTGGGGTCTCCCCGCGTGAGTTCGAATCTCATCCTCGTCGTAAATTTTTTTGTTGCTTTTCGGTACATTGTTGAAGTTGATTATAGAAATATACACAAATGGATTTTATCTAGTTATACATATTTGTTGTACAGTGATAAGGACATTATGGAGAGTTATTCTGCAGAATCTGACGAGGTGGCCGAGTGGTTAAGGCGATGGACTGCTAATCCATTGGGGTCTCCCCGCGTGAGTTCGAATCTCATCCTCGTCGTGAATTGTTTTGTTGCTTTTCGGTACACTTTTAAAGTTGATTATAGAAATATACACAAATGGATTTTCTCTAGTTATACATATTTGTTGTACAGTGATAAGGACATTATGGAGAGTTATTCTGCAGAATCTGACGAGGTGGCCGAGTGGTTAAGGCGATGGACTGCTAATCCATTGGGGTCTCCCCGCGTGAGTTCGAATCTCATCCTCGTCGTAAATTGTTTTGTTGCTTTTCGGTACACTTTTAAAGTTGATTATAGAAATATACAGAAATGGATTTTATCTAGTTATACATATTTGTTGTACAGTGATAAGGACATTATGGAGAGTTATTCTGCTGAATCTGACGAGGTGGCCGAGTGGTTAAGGCGATGGACTGCTAATCCATTGGGGTCTCCCGCGTGAGTTCGAATCTCATCCTCGTCGTAAATTGTTTGGTTGCTTTTCGGTACACTTTTAAAGTTCATTATAGAAATATACACAAATGGATTTTCTCTAGTTATACATATTTGTTGTACAGTGATAAGGACATTATGGAGAGATATTCTGCAGAATCTGACGAGGTGGCCGAGTGGTTAAGGCGATGTACTGCTAATCCATTGGGGTCTCCCCGCGTGAGTTCGAATCTCATCCTCGTCGTAAATTGTTGTGTTGCTTTTCGGTACACTTTTAAAGTTGATTATAGAAATATACACAAATGGATTTTCTCTAGTTATACATATTTGTTGTACAGTGATAAGGACATTATGGAGAGTTATTCTGCAGAATCTGACGAGGTGGCCGAGTGGTTAAGGCGATGGACTGCTAATCCATTGGTCTCCCCGCGTGAGTTCGAATCTCATCCTCGTCGCAAATTGCTTTTTGCTTTTCGGTACACTTTTAAAGTTGATTATAGAAATATACACAAATGGATTTTCTCTAGTTATACATATTTGTTGTACAGTGATAAGGACATTATGGAGAGTTATTCTGCAGAATCTGACGAGGTGGCCGAGTGGTTAAGGCGATGGACTGCTAATCCATTGGGGTCTCCCCGCGTGAGTTCGAATCTCATCCTCGTCGTGAATTGTTTTGTTGCTTTTCGGTACACTTTTAAAGTTGATTATAGAAATATACACAAATGGATTTTCTCTAGTTATACATATTTGTTGTACAGTGATAAGGACATTATGGAGAGTTATTCTGCAGAATCTGACGAGGTGGCCGAGTGGTTAAGGCGATGGACTGCAAATCCATTGGGGTCTCCCAGCGTGAGTTCGAATCTCATCCTCGTCGTAAATTGTTTCGTTGCTTTTCGGTACACTTTTAAAGTTGATTATAGAAATATACACAAATGGATTTTCTCTAGTTATACATATTTGTTGTACAGTGATAAGGACATTATGGAGAGTTATTCTGCTGAATCTGACGAGGTGGCCGAGTGGT
>NC_136510.1:87797926-87957926 GCF_053919585.1 Euprymna scolopes
CTCGTCGTAAATTGTTTTGTTGCTTTTCGGTACACTTTTAAAGTTGATTATAGAAATATACACAAATGGATTTTCTCTAGTTATACATATTTGTTGTACAGTGATAAGGACATTATGGAGAGTTATTCTTCAGAATCAGACGAGGTGGCCGAGTGGGTAAGGCGATGGACTGCTAATCCATTGGGGTCTCCCCGCGTGAGTTCGAATCTCATCGTCGTCGTAAATGGTTTTGTTGCTTTTCGGTACACTTTTAAAGTTGATTATAGAAATATACACAAATGGATTTTCTCTAGTTATACATATTTGTTGTACAGTGATAACGACATTATGGAGAGTTATTCTTCAGAATCAGACGAGGTGGCCGAGTGGGTAAGGCGATGGACTGCTAATCCATTGGGGTCTCCCCGCGTGAGTTCGAATCTCATCGTCGTCGTAAATGGTTTTGTTGCTTTTCGGTACACTTTTAAAGTTGATTATAGAAATATACACAAATGGATTTTCTCTAGTTATACATATTTGTTGTACAGTGATAAGGACATTATGGAGAGTTATTCTGCAGAATCTGACGAGGTGGCCGAGTGGTTAAGGCGATGGACTGCTAATCCATTGGGGTCTCCTCGCGTGAGTTCGAATGGCATTCTCGTCGTAATATGTTTTTCATTACACTTTTAAGTTGTGTATCGAAATATAAATCTAGATTTTATCTAGTTATACATATTTGTTGTAAAGGACATTTGAGAGCATTTGTATTATTAAGGTAACGAGGCGACGTAGTGGTTAAGGCGATGGACCTTTGACCTGTTGGTGTGTCCCAGCGTGAGTTCGAATCTAATCCTCGTTGTGCAGTGTTTTTATTGCTTTTAATGGAACTTTTTTAATTGATTATAGAAGTATAAAAAATGGATTTTATTTAGTTATTCATAATGAGGACATTTAGGACCGATCGCTCGCGGATGCTTACGAGGTGGCTCAGTAGTTAAGACGATGGATTGCTAACCCATGAGTTCGAAAGGCTTTCTTACTCGACAACAAATACGTGTAATTAAAAAAAATCTATTTTTTCATTTCATAATCAAGAGTAATCAAAAGCAAACAAAATATTTACGACGAGGAGAGGTTTGAACTCAGGTGGGGAAACCCCAATGGACTTACACTCCACCGCCTTAACTACTCGGCCACCTCCGAGTCTGGCACAAATTTTTGCTTAAAAATATCTTTTTTACTCGACAGCTAATACCCCAATGGATTAACAGCCCATCGCCTTAACCAACGGCAACCTTGTAATCTTCTGCGAACTACTGCACATACATCTCTTTATTACTCGACAATAAATATCTATTATTATATAAAATCCATTCTTTGTATTTCTATAATCTAGTGTAATAAAAAGCAAGCAAAACGTATAAGACAAGGATGAGATTCGCACACGCGCGGAGACCCCAAATGGAGTAGCAGTCCAACGCTGTAACAATCGGCCACCTCGAGCACTGTCACAATAGTACCCAGAGCAGAAATCGATAAGACAAAAAAAAGAACGAAATAAGCGGACATGCATATGTATTTATATTTGCATCAACTTTTTTATTGTTTCATTGTTGAATAAAATTCAATAAACACAAAATAAACACAATGCAATATTTTATTGTGCCATAAAATTCAATATACACAAAACAAAGATATAAAATGCAATGCCCTAATGGGTCAAAACAAAACTATAAATGGAAGGATGTTCGGTAGTTAACCAATGTTTTTTATTCTTGTTAACATCATATACACGAAAATAAATGTCTGAAGATTTGAGTTTGTCTATTCATGGGAGTGAACAGGATTGGGATAAAAATGGTGAGGGATTTATAATCACTGAATATTTATCTCCTAGAAACGGTTTAATCCGAATGAGATGATTAGCCATGGAAATAAAATTTTCAAGAGGAGTTTTCGAAAGTTTAATAGTTCTTTGATATTCACGGTAACATGTCCGTTCCTCTATTTGTGGTGTTTGCTCTTTTTTGCTGCATCGATAAATACATATTGACATGTTGACCTTTTATCTCGTGCAGTTATCTCCAAAATGAGTCAATTAGGGCGCGTGGGGAATTTAACAAATTCTCTACCACGGATTCCGTCATTACGCGTCTGCCCATTTCGACGGTTGATTTCAGAATAGTTATTTTTTTATCTCCTGCGGTTAAATTTTGCGCGCCAACTTTATTTTAAATTCCCTCCTTTCTTGTCTTTTTATGAAATAGGAAAAACGAATATGAAGAAGGTAAGGGGATGAAGAAATGTGTGACGTGACAAAGAGTGTTGGGGGGGTCTGCGCCATTTTCGTTAGTAACGCGTGGGTGTCATGAATGATTCGCTTTTCTCTTCTTTTCACCGATCGAAAAAAATCTAGTCAAGGAATGGGAGGAATTTTTGTCATCACGGATTTTTATCGTTACGTTATCACCACTTAATCGCGCGTGCGTGTAACAATATATTTTCACAGATAACACCTAAAACAATTATCTTCCGATTTGATATAGAAGCCGTTGGCTGACAGAATTTCCGTTATTATTAATTTTCAGTATCGTAATTTGTAGTCCGAAAAATGTAATATTTAAAATATTTCTTATTAAATTCTTCTTTATTCTAGTAATATTTCTTATTAAATTCTTCTTTATTCTAGTATGACACTATCGTTTCCCGGGGAGCGTTACTTGGTTAAGGAACATCCTAGGAACGCCACCAGCTCCCCGGGGGAATAAACTGTATCACACGATATCCAACTATAGGCACATGGAAACATTAACGCAACGTTTTGGTGTCGTTGGCTATAACCGGCTGGCATGGGTCGCTTCTTGTCTTCATTGCGTCGTTACCGGCATCTTTCTATCGTCGGCATGAATGGCATGCTGGAATTTAACGCTTATACAAAAATAGCGAACAAATGCATTTTTATAAAAATATAATTTATTTAAGGTTTAATAATAAGGAGCATATTTTATAAAAGCCAGTTGAAACCAGACGCATGCTATATCGCGTCCGCGACTCCAGAATGCAAGTGTCAACTGTTTTTTTACAGTAAAATTATATTTAATTCTCTCTTTCAATGAAGAAAGAGAGAGAAAGGGAGTGAAAGAGAGAAACAGAGAAAGAGAAAGAGAGGGATAGAGAGAGAAAGGGAGATGGAGGAACATTCATACATAACGTTTAAACATTGTTTTGTTCTTGTATCCATGAGTTCTTTCGGGTTTGACCTTTCAAATTCTAAGGTTTTATGTGGTTTTGCCTTGGTTCAGTATTATAAGCAAACTGTCATTCTTGGCTTGAGTCATAACAGAACATTTTCAAAATCACAAACACCTGCTAACCACATCTGCACCTGGAAACATCAACAAAAAAGGGTCGATATGTCGTCGGCTATAACTGGCTGGCACAGGTCGCTTCTTCATTGCGTCGTACAGGCATTTTTCTATCGTCGGCATGAATGGCATGCTGGAATTTAACGCTTATACAAAAATAGCGAACAAATGCATTTTTATAAAAATATAATTTATTTAAGATTTAACAATGAGATTTTTTATAAAGATCAGCTGAAGCCAGACGCATGTTATGTCGCGTTCGCTGGCCCCAGAATGCAAACTTCAACTGTTTAAAACAATAGAATTATATTTAATTCTCTCTTTCAACGAAGAAAGAGAGAAAAAGGGAATGAAAGAGAAAAATAAAGAAAGAGAGTGTGTGTGTGTGTGAGAGAGAGAGAAAGAGAGAGAGAGAGAGAGAGAGAGAGAGAGAGAGATGTTTCATCGCCCATATTTTGTTTTTCAAATTATGTCAACATGGTTTAGTTTTGTTGTGCACTGGATACATAAACACCTGTCAATCTTCGTTTGCCGACAGTTTTAAGTTTAAAAAAATGTGTCCTCACTGAAATGTGTGTGTTTGCCTCTGCACAAGTGCAGACCAAGTTAGGCGCAAGGTTTATTAATGTAGAAGCCCCCCCCCAGCTCCCTCAAAAGGAGGTACGTCATTGTGCCACATAGACTTATAGACTAAATGTTACATTTATATTTAATGCTAACAGATTATAAAACGAAATTTAATTGACTCTTAAATCATAATTGTTTCAGTTACTTGCTTTAGAAAATATATTGCCGTTTTGACAAAAGAAACGAGTAACGTTAAGATTTTTATCAGCGACGTGCGAACGGATGATTGCGTCATCGGCCTTCCGTAAAAAGAAATTATTCACATTCGATTTATAAATTTATCTGTTAATCATTGACTCTCCAAAAACGGTATGGATTAAAAAACATTTTTTTAAATTAATTATTAACAGTAAAGCTGTCTGTTTATTCGTAATTAGTTGTATCATCCTTTCCCATGCATTTTTTTTACACAGTGATCACCACTTATCAAGGCCCGGAAGCCACTCAGGGATAAGGGTTATTGCAAGTACATTACGTTAGTGTGGAGATTTGATGAAGTGTTTAATTAAGGGGGCGGTTCATTAGGAATTTGTTAACATTGGACTTGAAGACATCCAAGTTGTAGTCCGGAGGGAAGCAGGCAAACGGAACAGAGTTCTACAGGCGTGCAGTTCTAAGAAAGAAGCTTTGTTCATGGAATCCGCGTTTTGATTTAGGCACAGATATAGAGTGGGGGAAATTTTTCACAGTGGATTCAGCTAGACGGGTGTTTTTCGTGAAAGATTGGCGAGGGAGGACCAGAGATTGGAGTTCAGACGAGCACCTGCCATGAAAATAACGATAAAACAAGGATAACCTGCTTGCCAAACCGAATAAAGAGGGGGTGGTGAGATTATTAATCGAAGTTGACCTAAAATTTTCTTTGAAATCGTCAGAAACGAATATTTCAGATAACATAATGCCGAATGCTAGAAAGGTCTTAGCATTGTCCAAATGGACATGCGTAGGAATGCCAAATAGGTTGGCAAACATAATAAAGGCTAATAGAAAAGATATAGTGCTCATATCAGGAAGTAACTCCAAATGAACAATACGTAGACTCACGCAAGTAAATAATAATTTTCACTTGTTGAAATGGGTAGACAAAATTTACCCGGTGAGTGGGTAGCTGGGAACCCGAGGGTGCTTTATAAAGCAACGAATTAATTTTCTTACATATCATACAATTGCGAAGAATTTTCTTGATTGCTCCCCTGAGGAATCCAGAATCCATATAATCTCAGCTTAGAGTTGAATCAGTTCCCAGGTGGCGATAGTTTCTTTAATGAAAAATTCGTTCATATGGTGATGCTTTCCTAAAAGTATAGGATAATTAACCAATAAATACAAAATTTAAATAAGAATTTCATATCGATTTTGCAATAGATGATATGTAAGAATTATTCTCACACAACATATATCCCTTACAGAGTCAGAAATTCACAA
Source organism: Euprymna scolopes (assembly GCF_053919585.1). Lineage (NCBI taxonomy): Eukaryota > Metazoa > Mollusca > Cephalopoda > Sepiida > Sepiolidae > Euprymna > Euprymna scolopes. The sequence continues at coordinate 87,803,326 of NC_136510.1, forward strand.
CAAATTGAAAAGCGCACTTAACTTGTGTTCTTGAAGAATCAGTGGTCCGTTACACTATTGCAAAATCATTATGAAATTTTACTGCCTTCTCCGGTGTGGGTAGGGTGGTAGTTAAAATCTTCTACGAAGATTGGTAGCCATGATTTTATACGAAAAATAGTTCATATAATGCCACATATTCAATTACAATACATATAAGTGGTTAATGAACCATTAATTTATTAGTCATAACGTGGTTGACTAAGTGATGACGTCAGAACGTCAAGGAGAAAATGAAATTGAGTCCCATTGATACAATACTCTTTTTGAGACTGAATAAAAGGTTGGAAAACCCACCAATCGGAAGTGGTAGTTGTAAACCAAAATCAACAAATAAAAACGGTTGTTTCAAAACATATATGGTTGGTTTTATCAAATCAAAGCAATAACACGATTCAACTTGTGTAATTTCTGACACTGGTTCTACGGAGAGTAAAAAAAAAATGAGAATTTTTAAGAATCTTTCTTCTTAAGAAACCAGCAAAAATTACGATGGATCAATTTTATTTTACAAGTTTTTATTGTTATTATTTGTTTTTGGGTCGAAAATTCCGCCTTAATTATGCATCTTTATTTTTGATAACAAAAATGTATTATAAGATAAAATCAATTTTTAAAATTATTTTTGTAATGAATTTTAAAGATAGAGTAAAGCAAAATATTTTACGTCGAGGATGTGATTCGAACATTAGCAAAAACAAAAAACAAAAAAATTCAGTAAGTATTTTCATATTTGTATGGGGTGCTTAATTTTTAATGCAACGTCTAGTAAATCGATCTCTCATTTTAGAACCACTCGACGTTTGGGGGGCCAAACTTTGTGAATTTAGCCATTTTTGAATTTCCTTTGAAATTGTCTTTTTTCTAATTATTTTATATACATATTCCGGTTTATCTTCAAGTTTCATCATCCGACATTTACAAAGGTTTTGCCCAGATGAATTTCTACCTTCTTCTTTTTTTTTTTTTTTTTTTTTTTTTTGTTAGACTCAATCAATCTTCAAGTATCGTCACGCGACATTTACAATTTTTAGATTAACAAGAAAATTAACAGAAAATCTTTTTGGTATACTTACGCGTGTGCATAGTTTCTAATATAATAAATCGATCCCCCATATTGGAACCACTCGTCGAGAACACGCACACCACTTTTACATAAAGAATTTTGCATTTATCAATCGAAGGGCAATAATTATCAATATGTGCTAAACTACAAACTAAAAACTTACCTTTTCAAAGTTGATTTTTATGGGTGTTCGGGTCAGTATTTCGTATTGTTTTCACTAGTCGCCGTATTTGTTTTCGTGCCAGCGCATTCAAATTTTCTGTTAATTTTAAAATTGTAAATGTCAGATGATGAAACTTTCAGATTGTATACTAAAAAATTTTTTTTTTAATTTAAAAAAAAAAATAAAAAATAATACAAAAAGAAAAATTCGTCCGGCCAAAACTATTGTAAACTTTGGGTGACGAAACTTGAAGATTGTGTATTAAAGAAAAATAAATTCTAAAAAAAAAAGAAAAAATTCGCCCAAGCAAAATCTTTGTAAATTTTAGGTGACGAAACTTGAAGATAACCATAAATATGTATATAAAATAATTAGAAAAGGGCAAAGTTCAAGCGAAATTTTTAATAATGCAAAACTATTTACAAAAAGGCTAAATTCGCAAAATTTTGTCTAAAAACGTCGAATGGTTCTGAAATGGGAGATCGATTTATAAGAACATTACGTTAGAAACTGAGCATTCCGACAAATATATAAATATCGACTATTTATTTTTTTGGTAATATGGTCTATTTGATAATAATCCGTTGAAAATCTTTTTAAAAAATAAGAAAAAAAAAAACGAAAATAAAAAATTATGTGGGTAACGCTAATCCCTAAAATGGATAAACATTTTGATCCCTCCTTTCATTTAAAAATTCACCAAAGAAAAAAAAAAATGGTATTATTTTTAATAACGATACATTTAAATAAATACGGATGGTCAAAATTGCAAAAAAAAAAAAAAGTATTATTTTTAATTACGATACATTTAAAAAAAATACGGATGGTCAAAATTGTAAAAAGAAAATGGTACTATTTTTTAATTATGATACATTTAAACAAATACGGGTGGGCAACATTGTAAAAAAAAATGTTTTAATAGTACGGTTTTTTAATAACGATACATTTAGACAAATACGGATGGGCAAAATTGTAAAAAAAAAAAATTAAATAAAGCAAAACATACACGATTTCCATCCTACTCGTCATATTCTAATTAGTAATACATTGTTTTTACTTTTGTTTCAATAAATAAATTGTCAGTGTAATCAGCGATTATAATTGACTTTTTTCACACTTAAAATGCACGTTTACTTTTATTTAAAAAAGATTAATTTATCGTTTTCTGGCCTTTTGGTCAAGATCAAAGTGTAGTATCTGTTCTTCAGATGCTGCACTTCTATTTCTTGTTCTCTTTCAGTGGAGGAGAAATCCTTCACGACTGAGACAATTTTTATTTTTTTACCTTTTCTCCACGTTAAAAAACGACCCTGGTGTCTAACTCTGTCCCGTGGGGAGGCATAGTAAATAGGTACAATATGTTTAGGAATAAATCGGGTCATCGTGTAAAAAGTAACTAAATATTCTAATCAAGCAACCACTTTCTTTTTATTACAAAATATTTGTTTGTATATCTTTGCGTGTATGCCTGTGTGAGAGAGTCCGTTCCCTATGGACTCGTTAACGGCTGGGCCGATTTTTTAAACATTTTACACGAAGGTACTTGATTCGTCTGGAAGGGTTCCTACGTAGGTTTTGTATCCAAATGCATCTGATAAGTATCGAAAAACGATAAAACGATAATCGGGAAAAAATCCGATTAAAGAAGGAAGTCATTGACCAAAGTTACCACTTTTATACAACATAACATCACAAGTGCATTTGAGAAGTTTTATCACCGCACAAGCAGAAAGGTCCAGCATATAAAATCAACTGTAGATTCTTTTATGAGAAAGGGGCGCGTTCGAAATGAATGTTTCTTTTTAGAGAACAATTGGGCCCTGATACTTGACTTTTGCATTTTATATTTTATGTGAAGCCATTATTTACAGATAATTTTATAAAATCAACGGTAGATTCTCTACGGTGCAATGTAACTACAATTTATTGTGGACTACATCACTGCGGAGAGGTATGTAAAGCTTCTTCCCGGTACACTACGGAAGGGGAGGGTAGGAATCCCCAACAAGAACAGGACACTATTCGATTTGATTGAAAAATGGGCATTTCACCGATTTCAATGTTAATAAAAATTTGAGTGTGAAACATTCGGTGATTCTCGTTAAATCCAGGGCAACGTCGGATCTCCCTGCTAGTATCTGAATAATATTAAAACTTTACTATTTAATATTTTTTCTTTTGATCAAATATTAGTCGAGATTTGAAAAAGTTATCCTTGAACAACATATAAATTTTAGGGAGTGAGAGGTTTAGAGAAAAAATTTAGAGGCATACGGTTCATAAAAGTTTTTTTTATGGTTTCTTTTCCAGAGTACGCAACAGCCTATCCAGTGGCGTATCTTTCTTACAAACATTAACTGCAGGCGATAAACATTCTCCAAGCATTTGCTATTCGCTTCATAAAAGAAAAAAAATTGCTATACATATAATTGCTGTAAAAGAAAAAAAAATTGCTATACATATAATTGCTGTAAAAGAAAAAAATTGCTATACATATAATTGCTGTAAAAGAAAAAAAAACTGCTATACATATAATTGCTATAAAAAAAAATTGCTATACATATAATTGCTGTAAAAGAAAAAAAAATTGCTATACATATAATTGCTGTAAAAAAAATTGCTATACATATAATTGCTGTAAAAGAAAAAAAATTGCTATATATATAATTGCTGTAAAAGAAAAAAAATTGCTATACATATAATTGCTGTAAAAGAAAAAAAATTGCTATACATATAATTGCTGTAAAAGAAAAAAAAACTGCTATACATATAATTTCTATAAAAAAAATTGCTATACATATAATTGCTATAAAAGAAAAAAAAATTGCTATACATATAATTGCTGTAAAAAAAAATGCTATACATATAATTGCTGTAAAAGAAAAAAATTGCTATATATATAATTGCTGTAAAAGAAAAAAAAATTGCTATACATATAATTGCTGTAAAAGAAAAAAATTGCTATACATATGATTGCTGTAAAAGAAAAAAAATGCTATACATATAATTGCTGTAAAAGAAAAAAAAAAATTTGAGAACCACTGCTCTAAACTGAGGCAATTTTTTTTATTTTTGTTTCGAGCCATAGTGCCCATTTTGGAGAGCAAGATTTTCTCCGCGTGGGGATGAATGCAAATAGGAACTATGAGAGTTAAGCCAGTTTTCTGTGAAAAAAGAAAGAAAGAAAAACAGCAGCAGCAGTCAGACGTCAATGACATTATACGAACTATTTATCGATTCTGCCTGCGTACATATGAAATATTTAGACTGTTTTCGTCTCAACAGAACCTGACCTTTTTTGGTCGCGCATATCAGGCAAATCAATTACTTTTAGAAATGTTGATTCTTGTCGAAAGGTCATTAAGGGTGAGTGGTCAGTATTCCGGCCACACACTCACAAAAAAAGTAAATAAATAAAAATAAAGATTGTTATCAGGAGTAAAGATAAAGGGACGTGTTTGAAGTAGCTGACAGGGCCTTGCTACAGTCTCGAATAAAATCTACTACATTGCTTTACTTAACGAGTGTTCGAGGTCAAAGCTGGTAATATACTTAGCATACGAGCCTTTCGACGTACCGTCAATGTCTGTCCCTATGCGACGCTATTAGTCGGTGTTTATGGCTTAAAAAACGTAACATAACACGCAGCAGCAAGCGAGATTTGTAGTGTACCTATTTACTATGCCTCCCCACGGGGCAGAGTTAGACACCAGGGTTGTTTTTTAACTTGGAGAAAAGGTACAAAAATAAAAAAAAATTGTCTCAGTCGTGAAGGACTAATCCTCCACCGAAAGGGAACAAGAAATGAAGTGCAGCATCTGAAGAACAGATGGTATTTATTTGCTCCCCCACCGAGCAAATTAGGCACAAGGCCGATTTTTAATGTGAGGAGTGAAGGGAGGGGGAAGGGAAAAAGGGGACCAGCTCCCGAGAGGTGGGAAATGGGAGCTGATTAATGGTCAGGTATGTGGGGTTGCCCCCACATCTGGTCTTTGCTAGTCATAGCTAGTCTTTGCTTGCAGCATCTGCCGGAACAGATGGTGTTTATTTGCTCCCCCACTGAGCAAATTAGGCACAAGGCCGTTTTTAATGTGAGGTAAAAACCAGCTCCCCTAAAAGTAGGCAAAAAGGGGGCACTCTGGTTACCAAAAATAATAATTGTCCCAGTATAGAGGGTTTCCCCTCCATTGACTGGTACAAATTATCTTAAGTGCAGCATCTGCCGGAACAGATGGTATTTATTTGCTCCCCCACCGAGCAAATTAGGCACAAGGCCGATTTTTAATGTGAGGAGTGAAGGGAGGGGGAAGGGAAAAAGGGGACCAGCTCCCGAGAGGTGGGAAATGGGAGCTGGTTAATGGTCAGGCATGTGGGGTTGCCCCCACATCCGGTCTTTGCTAGTCATAGCTTGCAGCATCTGCCGGAACAGATGGTGTTTATTTGCTCCCCCACTGAGCAAATTAGGCACAAGGCCGTTTTTAATGTGAGGTAAAAACCAGCTCCCCTAAAAGTAGGCAAAAAGGGGCACTCTGGTTACCAAAAATAATAATTGTCCCCGTATAGAGGGTTTCCCCTCCATTGACTGGTACAAATTATCTTAAGTGCAGCATCTGCCGGAACAGATACTACACTTTGATCTTGGCCAGAAGGCCATGGAAGTTGCCTAGTCGTGACCAGGCACACCTAGCATCTGAAGAACAGATGGTATTTATTTGCTCCCCCACTGAGCAAATTAGGCACAAGGCCGTTTTTAATGTGAGGTAAAAACCAGCTCCCCTAAAAGGGGTCACTCTGGTTACCAAAAATAATAATTGTCCCAGTATAGAGGGTTTCCCCTCCATTGACTGGTACAAATTATCTTAAGTGCAGCATCTGAAGAACAGATACTACACTGTGATCTTGGCCAAAAAAGGCCAAGAATTGTGTAATTCAAATCTTGTCCGTAGCTGAATACTTGATGCTTCGCTAGGGCTATCAAGGGTATTATTTTTATCGTGACGCCATCACTAAATGGGTTGCCTACCACAGCTTAAGAGAGGCCCTCGAGAAGGATAGACCACGCCAGTTTCCCAACCTGGTATTTTACCTCGTGGTACATACAGTGCCTCGACTTCCCAAATGGTTACCCATCTGGTACTGATTGTGCCGTATTAACCAGCCAATCACAATCTTTCAAGGAGCTAAGACTCGGATGTACGTATATTCATTACCCCTGATCTAAATTTTCCCGTGAAATTTATCTTTAATATTGTCTCTGTTTAGGGTCGACACATAATCTATTCACTTTTTTTCTGGAGGTTTTCTTACTTAATCCTTCTTGCCGTGGTAACACTTGACACACTAGAAGAAAATTTGAAGGTTCTTCTTATAGACACTGGCAATAGGAACAGACCAATCAAATGGAGCGACATTCTGTTAGCAGCCAATCAGAAACCAGAATTGCTCCATAAAAATATTGGATTTTTTAGAATTCCCACATATAGCTTTTCATGCCCACACGACAAAGATCTTTGCCTTTTGTCTGCAAAATTTTTAAGTTCAGGACTTATACGGATTAGCTACCCATCGAAAACTCTTTTTCATCTCCAAGACATGCAGATCTTATTTTAGGGTTGGCACATAATCTAGCTATTTCTAAGGCTTTTCTTGCTGGCTCGGTCCTGGATATGACCTTAAACTACATCTGATGGTGAGGCCTCAGCTTGTGGGCTTTGGGGAGTGTGAAGCCACCCTTTAATTGCCATTGCTCTCAGGTCCACTCTGACTCAGAGTGGTAGTACCTGTTAGGGTCCCAACTATGGGTTAAATAGAAACCGACTTGAAAAAAAAAATATCTTATTAAAAAGTTTTTCTTAAACATCACTGAATTCGGCATTAAATAACCTGAAAAGGGTTGATGAACCGTAAAACAAAAACAACCAACCAACAAAAAAAAGTCTTACTGCCTCATTGCAGAAGTAATGTTTGAGACACTGGTACCTCTGGCCTCGAGTTTGGGGATGCCTCTATTGGAGAATGTTGACTTATACGGGCAGGAATTTCAAATGCGTCATACAGGATTTCCATTATAGCCGCTTCGGTATTTTTTTTTTATCTCTGTAATTGTGTCTGGGTCTCAATTGACTCCAATGTCCTTTGCACCGAAATGTGTTTCCCTTTGTCTCATATACTAGCCTGGGTGCCCGGCGTTGCCTGGATGTTTGGGGGTGTGTGTTGAGCAAAAAAAAAAAAAAAAAGTGGTAGTAGGCAGGCAGGCAGGCAGGCAGGTTCGAACCTGTACCGCGAAGGAGGAAAAACATAAAAAAAGTAAAAAAGTGGCGTCTTTGCCGTTGCGTCCATCGCCAAACCGGAAATGGCGAAGGTTTAAATTGAGGTTAGTCAATCGAAAAGAGAGGATCACTTTCGGAAATATCGCCCTATGATACATTCCTCTGAAAAGAGCACTTTTAAAACAGAAGTAAAAGCGGCAGCCCTAGCATCCTCTCTGCACGTCCCTGTGAAATACTGTACTACTCTAATATAGGCTTTGTGTTGCGTCTCATTTTCACTTTTAATCAAAAAAATATATATAACTTCAACCCTTTTGTGTCTGGTTTTCTTCCTTTACTGTCAACGATCCATCCTTCTTCAGGAAGAACTCATATTTATCAGCACTCAGCTTGGACCTGTGTTCCTCAGTTCTCTATTATGGGCTTTGTGTTGCGTCTCATTTGCAATTTTAATCAAAATATCGTCTAAATGTGACGTGACCGTCCGAAAGAGCAGTAGGGCTCCTCATTTGGAGGAAGGTGAGACTCCCAAAACTCTGGAGAATGCCGGGCAACTATGCTGTGTTATTTGTTAAGTATTATTGTATGCCCGGGCAGCAGCGGCCGACCTTGCTGAAAGGAAGAATTAAGTTATGAATTTTATTATTTTTTATGAAACCGACATATAAATCTGATTGTTTGGTGAAAGTGACAATTTAATGTCACTCTCACGTTTCCGATGCCAGCGAGCCCCAACTCAGGGACGTCTGGTCTCTGAGCACAATGTCATACTTGGGGCATCTTCCGATCGTGAGAAACACAACTGAGAGCGTTCACAAATTCGCAAGTGCATGCAAGGAATCGGGAATTCCTCTGGAATGACGTACTTATTGGCGATTGGTCTAGGGAGCAACCTACCTTACCCCGATACCTCCGTACATAAGCGAATCTCTGCGCCAAAATCAGTAGTTGGAGCTGAGTTTTGAGCGAATCTAATTCCAATCGAAGAGTTGTGGCCTCACCACTGCAAAATGGAGAGTGATCAGATCTAATTGGGACTCAATAGTGTTTGTTAAAAATCAACAACTGAACAATTGTATATAAGTGTATATCATATTTTGTATATCTAACCTGAATTAAATAAGTAGAATAGAGATATCTGAGTCTGTCTTTCTTTTGCATGCATGAAAATCTATTCACTTCCAGCGTGACAGCTGCATATAAACCTGAAGGTGAGATCGACTCTGACCAAATCGATCAACGGAGTCCTACTGCGCCAAGCGATCCTGCAAAGAATTCCCTGTGAAGAACGAGCACGATGCATATATGACAAGGAGATCCCCATTAGGGATCGCTGAGGGTTCATATCTGGTTGCTGGTGACCCGGAAAGGTCACATAAATATGCGATTCGGTTTAAAATTTCCTTAATGCGATTAATTAGCATTCCCGAGTGGCCAATTGTCAAGTACTTCAAACATTCTTCAATAACTTTAATCTGAAAATAAGCTTCACACAAACTCAATTTTGAAAACACTCCACCTTCGTTTAATTTTGTGAATATGTATTCAGGAGATGGTAAAGGACATGCATAGTCTATCAAACAGTCATTCAATCCAATCGAAAAATCAGCACATGCTCTGATTTTTATGGTTTTATTTTTTATATCTATATATATGTAGATATCTATATATATTCGAAGTCAACTTCTGTTTTTGTGTACGGACCGAATCCTTCTGAAAAAATTCGAGGAAATTTGCCTTTCAAATCTGTAATAATTGCTTCGTCTTATTTTTCTCTATGACGTTAATATTGTTACAGAAAGAATCGATCGGTAATTCCCATGAGTTAAACAATACAATCCAGTCGAGACCAAAAACATTTTCCGAACCAGTGAGTACCATACACTTTCGATTTATGAGATTTTCCCATCAGCAAAATGTTACATTTTAATTCTCCTTTGAGATATCATTTTGTATTTGATACCCTCTGATATTTTTTTCTGTGTTCGTTAACAGCGGAAAACATATTTTTATCACCGATATATCACTTCCCTGATTCAGTAATAATTTTACTGTCTGCCCACTTTTTTTTTTTACATAGGCATCAGCACTTATCAAGGTCGAGAGGCCACTCAATGATAAGGGTTAAAGAGTGTAGAGTAGTCAAAAGGACAATATAGTAATCAATAGTAATGGAAGTTCAGTGAATTTGTTAACTTAAGTGTACCGGCTCATCAGAAACTTGTTCACGTTGGACTTGAAGACAACCATATTATAGGCAGCTGGAAAGCAGGAAAACGGAAGACAATTCCACAGGCGTGCAGTTCTAAGAAAGAAGCTTTGATCATGGAATCTACGTTTAGGTTTAGGCACAGATAAAGAGTGGGGGGGAATTATTGATAGTGGTTTCAGCTAGACGAAGGTATTTTCTTCTTTAACCCTCCTTCATTTCGTTTTTAGACACTATTACGTTCCCTTTTTTGCAACTTTGTTTTTACCTGTCTGTTTTACCAGACAATGGGAACTTTTATGGTGTACACGCCCACAATTAAATAATATTTTACTCTTAAAGAAACAATTATTTTTTTTTATATATGCTTTCCATCACACGCACTTAATGTAACTTATTTTCTTAATTTGGAGTAGATTTTTGACTTTGTTTCGTGATAAGTGTTTCTCTTCAATCTGATTATATCTTTTCCTTTTTTTTTCATCTTTATTAAACTCTGGGGTTATTTTTGGAGTGTAACGTTTGGATCCGGTTGTAATATATTGAGAAGCATCGATCCAATTCTGGTACCGTTGATAAACATTTAAATACGTCACACTGTGCGTTAATCATACCTGCATACTAGTAATGGGGCAATTCTATTTTTTTCCGATTCCGATACAATTACTGATTCTGTTCTAAATGCCCGATTCAAATGTCCAGTACAATTACTGCTTCTGACTCCGTTTCTTTATAAATCTCTAAATATAGAGTTATTTGCGACGGTGGAGTTATCGCAAAAGCCATGAAAATATATCATTTCGTAAACGTAGAAATACACTTGTGAAGATGACCTATAGCTTTGAGTTTTCCTGGTAGTTGAAAATTAATAAATTTAAAATTAATAAATATTTAAATGTTTAAAATTAATAAATATTTAAATGTTTAAAATTAATAAATATTTAAATGTTTAAAATTAATAAATATTTAAATGTTTAAAATTAATAAATATTTATCATTTCATTGATATAGCATTCCCGAGTGGCCAATGAGCATTTGTTACACAATCCTCAAAAACTCTTTCCAGAAATAGATCCAGAAGTGAGGCTTGCTGGTCCTGGCGATCTGGGAGTCGGGTCGAGAATGTTACTGTCTGTCACAGTGATCACCACTTATCAAGGCCCGGAAGCCACTCAGGGATAAGGGTTATTGCAAGTACATTAAGCTAGTGAGCAGATTTGCTGAAGTGTTTACTTAAGGGGGCGGTTCATTAGGAATTTGTTAACATTGGACTTGAAGACATCCAAGTTGTAGTCCGGAGGGAAGCAGGCAGACAGAACAGAGTTCCACAGGCGTGCAGTTCTAAGAAAGAAGCTTTGTTCATGGAATCCGCGTTTTGAGTTCCGATTTTTGCGATTCCGATTAATCGTGCCAACACTATTGCATAAGTAACAAATATCATCGTCTTGTTTTACGATATTTAAACACATATATCGAGTATGAAAAAACAAACACTATCTCTTTTATCCAAAACATTTCGGCAAAAATTTCTTTTGTTTCACTAAATGACATGACTTCTATTTTAGCAACGTATCCATAAGTAGAAATAATTTGTGTAATCAATAAAACTTTATAACATGAATACAAACAAGAAGACAAACAAGAAGACAAACAAGAAGACAAACAAGAAGACAAACAAGAAGAGGTGAAATTAGAAAGATTTATCGTTACTTACAGAAACAGAGTAATTTTTTTTCTTTCTTCCCATTTTTTTTTTTTTTTTTTTTGCAACTTAACGAGGAACGTATAAAAAGATGTTTTGTTCAATTCGTACAGAAAGTAAGGTTGTTTCGAATCAAGCATCATTGGAATTATTTTCTTGGACTTGTAAGTTTGTTCTGAAACCTATCTCGCCACTAATATGCCACGTGAAAGGAATATATCCGTTTGAAGTAGCTGACTAGGCTTTGCTACAGTTTTGAATAATAATCTGGTAAGTCGCCTTATCGAATGAGTGTTCATTGGTGGAAGCTGGTAATATCCTTAGCGTGAGAGGCTTTCAACATACCCTCGACGTCTATTCTAAGGTGGCTCTACCAGTCAGTTTTTATGGCTTAATCGGCCAATCAAAATCTTGTAGGGAGGGCAAACAAAAATAACAAACAAAAATAACAAACAAAAATAACAAACAAAAATAACAAACAAAATAACAAACAAAATAACAAACAAAAATAACAAACAAAAATAACAAACAAAAATAACAAACAAAAATAACAAACAAAATAACAAACAAAATAACAAACAAAAATAACAAACAAAAATAACAAACAAAAACAAAATAAATATCGCCCAAATGTTGAATCTCTGTGCCTGTTTTATAAGTATTTTAATGGAATGTGATTTGACGAACTCAAAGCCATTGTACCACCCCTAAACGTAAATACTTCCGACTAACTAGATAGGCATCAAAATCCCACCCCTTCATTGTAGAGATGCCGGAAGAAACTTATATTCAAATAGTTTCTTTCCTCGGGCTGCTCCGGTTTGGAATTCCCTCCAGGGTCCCTGCTTCCTCGACTGTACCGACGTGCAGAAGTTCAAATACAGTGTAAACAGGTATCTCGCTGCACGATTCTCTACATAGCATCTTTGTAAATTTGGTCTCAGCCTGTGCCTTGTTTGGGCGAAATAGCAGTAAAACACACACACAACAACGTCAACCAAAAGAAAAAGAACAATAACGAACAAAAACAACAAACAATAACAGCAAACAACAACAAAAACAACAAACAATAACAACAAACAACAACAAACAAACAAACAGCAACAAAAAATAAAAACAAAAACAAAAGCAACAAACAGCAACAAACAAAAAACAAAAAACAACAACAACAAACAACAAAAATAAAAACAACAAACAACAACAAACAACAACAAAAACAAAAAACAAAACAACAACAAACAAACAAAAATAAAAAACAACAACAACAGACAACAAAAAACAACAAAAACAAAAAACAACAACAATAAACAACAACAAACAAACAAAAACAAAAAACAACAACAAACAACAACAAACAAATAAAAACAACAACAACAAACAATAACAAACAACAACAAACAACAAACAATAAAAAACAACAAATAACAAATTAAAAGAAACAACAAGCAAACAAACAAAAAAACAACAAAAAACAACAACAAACAACAACAAACAGACAAAAACAGACAACAAACAACAAATAAACGAAAATGCTCACAATTTATACAAAAACCAAACACTTCACACTTGATTATGTGGAACATAATCCTGTATCTATCAGGAAATGAAATAATTGGTGACGATATCAGTTTTGCTTGGTTTACCATATTTCATGTAAGGCAAAAAGAATAAAAAAAATAAGATGGTGACGTCATCAGGAAATTCTAATGATTCAACACATGTTTATGAATTATGAAAGTAAAATGAAAAGAGATATATAATAGAGAGAAATAGAGATTAGGAAAGAAAGAAAATGAGAAAGGGAAGGAGATAAAGGGAGAGAGAAATAGAAAGACAGAAAGAGAAAAGAAGAGAGAAAGAAAGAGAAAAAGAAAAGGGAAAGAGATAGATAGATAGATAGATAGATAGATAGATAGATAGATAGATAGATAGATAGAGAGAGAGAATAATAAAAATAAGGTAGTTGAGGATGTTTAGAGACAAAGACAATTTTGAAAAATTAAAGTAAAAAGTAAAAAAGATAAAGAGAAAGAAAGAGAAAGAGAGAGAGAGAGGGGGGGGTGAAAGAAAATAGAAAAGATAGAAAAAAGAAAGAAGTAAAGAGAAATAGACAGAAAGAGAGGGGGAATAGTGGTAAAAAAAAAATAGCGTGGCTGAGGATGTATAACAGATTGTAAACAATTTATTTAAAAATTACTAGCGTGGGGCGCCCAGCCTTGCCCGGTCTTAAAATACCTTTAAATATATTTTAATTTATGCAGGTTTCGTGTTTATTATTAAAGAGCCAATTATCTATTGAATATTATATTGTACCTAATATATAATACTGATTTCAAAAGTTAAACAACAAAATTACTTCGGTGTCATCAGCTAGAATTTGTTACATTTGTTTTACCATTACTTCAAAGAAGTAAGAAGAATTAAGATAACGAAGTTTGCTTTTAAATTGCTTATTTTATTGTGAACGTTTGTCTACAAAAGAAATATATTTTTTGTGGAACAACGTCATACACGTGCGTCTATTCGAATCTTGCTTGGAAGAGAGAGAGAGAGAGAGAGAGAGAGAGAGAGAGAGAAAGAGAGAGAGAGGGGGGGTAGAGGTTTTGGTTTGGATACGAAAACGTCTTTTCGTATTTTGTATCATAAAATAGATCCTGTTTTATTTTTGCGGCTGTTACAAATTGAAACCAAAACATGTAGCGCTCCAGCCACGTTTCCCTACCGTTTGAGCTATCGACAGGTAGATAAGAAAGATTTAAAATTAAACTGCTTCAAGCTATGAATGAATTTGTGCATGCTTTAAAACTAATAGAAATTATGCTGGCAAGTTGAAATGAACATTTTGTATTTCAGCTTGCCGACTTCTGTACACGTTATCCAGCCATCCAAACAAAGATCTTATTTGGTGTATGATTATTTCCTGTTAATTTCAGTATAATGTGACCGGTAGCTTAAGAGTTTATCAGTTAAATATTTTCATACATACATACATAGATACATACATAGATACATGATGATGATTGCAACGTCTTGTCAGACAAGAGTCACTCCCTCAGTCACTAAAAGTCCATGTGCCCGAAGATGACTTTTCAGCTCTGCCAGAGACTTGCACACCCTCAAGCAGACATGACACTGAAAACGTTCACTGGTTTCGATGAAACTAACAGAAGTGGAACCTATATCATTGTGCGCTTTCGTATGATTAATAAAAACCTGCCTTAGACAACAGAGTCCGATCACACACCTTACTGATCTTAAGATCTCCATGGTTGGGCGGCAAGATTTGGCATTTCATGCATGCTCTCTTGAGCTTCGCTCGATCTATTTTGGCTGCTTCAAAGTGTTCTGCGCCCCTGTATATAAGTGTCCTCCACTGTTTGCGATCATACGCTAGGGACTCTCAACTGTCAACAAGAATATGAAAGCTCACCAGACTCTCCTTGATGCTATATTGAAAACGTTTTTTTTTTTTGGGGGGGGGGGGCTTGTGCTGGGGTCTGTTTTGAGAGTCGATAGTCTTCAAGCCGAATAAGATGACCCACCCAATGCATCTGGTTCTTAATAACAATGGTAGCAATACTGGTTGCTTTGGCCTTATTTAAGACATATGTATCAGGAACAAAGCTATCCCACTTTAAACCAAGAATGTATCTAAGGCATTGCTGATGGAACCTCAAGCAATTCTATATGTGACCGGTGTAAGGTCCAAATTTCAGATGCGTAGAGTAGGAATGGTACTACACATGCTTGATATACTGAAATTTTAGTTGTCAGAGTTAGATCAGCGTCAGACCAGACTCTATCTTGTTACCTTTCAAAAGAATCTGATGCCTTGCTGATTCTCTGTCTTATTTCTGCATCAAGAGTACCATCATTTGATAAGGTATTCCCAAGGTAGACAAAATTTTTTATGACTTTAAGACGCTTTCCACAGATGAAGATATCGGGTTCCACATACAGATCATCAGGAGCGGGAGTGTACATGACTTTAGTTCCTTAATACTAACTGTCAGTCCGAAGCAGGTACAAGAATTCATAAAGAGATCCATCACTAGTTACATATCTACTGGGGAGTGTGTTACCAGGTCAGCATCGTCAGCATGCATCAGTTCCCTAACAAGTCCATCACTAACAAGTGTTTTGCTTGGAATGTTCTGAGGTTGAACACCTTTCAAGTCGTTTGGAATCTAATATAAACACTCATATCACAATCGTGGAAACCATATCAGAGCACAGCAGTCAAATACAGCGAAAATAATGTTAGTGCAGCTATATCACCCTGCTTCACGCCATTATTAATGGGGAATTCTTCCGAAAACCAACCATACATACATACATACATACATAAAAGTCTTCCTTTAGTTTTGACAGACTATGGATACCCACTGTAAGGGTGCCTGCGTGTGAAATTTTTGTGGCAAGAGTTGCACAATCTCCAACCACACCTCTCCTGAGTCGAGATTGTTAAATACCAGTGGCAAGTGGAGGTTCAGCAGGGCGACTGGAAACAAATGCCGAGATAAGCGGAAAGCACATACAACGCCTAGAATTCCCAAATAATCACCCATCTGATACTAACCAGGCTCAACGTTGCTTAACTTCAGTGATCTGACGAGAACCGGTGTTTCAACGTGATTATGCCGTACAAACAAACAAGCAAACAAACATACATACATTTACTGTTTTATTTATATAGATTTTCTTATTTAGGATCACGAACAGCATCGGGTAAGCTTGCTAGTTACAAATAATTCTAAAAAAAAATAACTGCCGAGTAGGTCAATGGCAACACAACTGTTTGATTAGTAAGACGCTGAAATTATTTGGTCAAATGTAAACGTGACAGTTCATATACGTTTTGTTGGCGGATAAAAACAAAAACAAAATGGCCAACGGTCATCATGGTTGCAGGGTTGAGTGGTGTATTGTTGAAATGATGCACCTGATCGCACTGACAATCTTCTTTACATTGGCGAATCGACCAACGAGGAAAATCACCCGACTTTCAGACAGATCAATTATACATCCTCGACAATCGGCGCAACTTTAAAGTTAGGTGACCTTCCTTCTGTCGGGCTACGGTCTGTTTCTGCGCAGTTCTAGAAGGTCCTCATTCCCAGATTTTACCGTTTCCCGATTTTGAGAAAGTGTTTGTTTATTGCTAATCCATCAAGGTCCCCCTTCTGGAGAATGCCGAAGGGGATGCTCAGGCATTTTCCTTTGTGCATCTCTTCTAGTGTGCTGGCTTGTCAATCTCTGATATCCGACCTTGTGTCACATCTTCGCACAGTAAGAGATCTAATTCGCCATTAAAGAAAGCGCCCTTTTAAAAAAGATGCACTGCGTGCGGGGGGGGGGGGGAAAGCAATACATTTGGAATTGTACAAATGACTGCATTTTGAAGACAAAATCTTGGAAAGATACAGAAACGTATCTGCAATCTGATTGCCTCCCACCCTTTTCTTCTTCTCTGCAACCTCTTTTTTTTTTTACAAAGGAGTCACCATATATCAAGGCTGAGAGACCACTCGGAGATAATGTTTAATGTGTGTACGGTAGTCATTGGGACAATAGTGTAGTAATCTCTAGTGGTAGACATTTGGTATGATTAGATTAGTTAAGAGGACGGTTCAGTAATAGCTTCTCACAGACGTGATGTTGCTAGCCTAAGACTTTTATACAAATACTATCATGGCATGTGTTCTTTAGAATTATCAGATCTATTCGATACTTTATTTCCTCTAGCTCGTTTGACTCGGGGGGGGGGGGGGTAGTGATCTCCATCAATTCGCTATTTCAATATTTCATTGTAATACAATTTCTTATTCTAGTCTCTGCTTTTCAGGAACTGCAGGCTTTGCGGAACTCTTTTCTGCCTCTTTTTCTGAATACCCTTCTTTTTTTTTTTTTTCGTGACTAAGGCAAATAGGCATTTCTTTGCGATAATAATCTTTCGTTTGTATTAGCTATCACATCAAGTGATCTGACATCCGCTACAGAAATAAACCGACGACTGTACTGCAAGACTGGGATCTTAAGGAGATATCAATCATACCAGTTATTATAGGTGCCGCAGGGCTTATAAAGAAGAACCTGATGTCCTACCTAACTAATATTCCTGGCGAACCAAGTGCAATAGAAATCCAGACAATTGTACTTTAGAGAAGAAGAAGAAGAAGAAGAAGAAGAAGAAGAAGAAGAAGAAGAAGAAGAAGAAGAAGAAGAAGAAGAAGAAAATATGATATAGGGACATAAATTCTCATTTAATTCGGGTCTTTTGAATATCAAATAAATAAAATAATTGAGAATGAAAGACAGAAAAAAAAAACAAATGAAGAAGAAAAAGAGACGGAGAGAAAAACAGAGAAAAAAATTACAAAAAATAAAAAGAAAGAGGAAAAAATATAGAAAGGAAGGAAAAAGTTTAGGTCAATAAATGTCAACAAACGTCGGAGTCTTTTTTTCTGTTTTATTTATTTATTTTTTAATTTTTTTTTTTAATTTAGACCGGAGATTATAATTATCCTTCGTTGATTTTAGGCGAAAACCAGTGCCGCATCGGAACATATCTGTCAGTAAACGTCGTGTCGTAATGAAACGAAAATAATGTTGCAAAGAGAAGCCGGGCTTCAAGGTGCAGAGTCTCAGTTGCATGGCAGGAGATTGTTATTGTTGGGTCAAGCCAATCAAAGCCACAGTTAAAATTAAACGAAAAATATAAAAGAAAAGAAAAAAAAAAAAAAAAAAAAAAAAAGAAAAATTACTGGAAGCGGAAAAAGGAAGTCAGACGTCGTTCAAATTAAGAAACACCTTTTTTTATCCTCCCTATCCGGAAACAGTCCCTAGACGTCTTTTTAGGGGTCGCTTCTGAAATAGGTTCTATAGTCCCATTCACCAGATTCTTCTTCAAAGTAGTTGTCGTTGTTGTTGTTGTTCAGATCAATGCATTTTAGGTAAAAATGTGATTACGTACTTACTTGCCATGTCGAAAGTAGTATAAATTCCAAAAATTACGAAAAATGATCCAGATGTGCTAGATGTATTTTTAACAAAAAAAACAAACTTACTCGCAGTTATGTTCTGAAAATTTTGTGTTTAAAAATGGCGGACTGTGATAAAACCCAACGGAGATAAGTCAGTTTGTTGCACACAATTGGCTGCGCGACTCTTCCACACTAAAACGTGCGATAAATCTCAAAGAACGCGGACTGCTTGCTCGGCGATTTGCCTCCAACTCCACCTTAGATCCAACAAACTCTTGATCTGAAAATAAAGCCATACCTGAGATATCTTCCTTCAAACTCCTCGGCTTAACATTCACAGGTAATATGAACTGGAACAAATACATTGGGGGACATTGCAAAGCCTGCTGCTGCAGAGAAGGTGGCTTCCCTCTATCGTACTAGAAAATTATGCACACTTGAGAGTATCGTGTACCTCTATAAAGCCAGCATTTGCTAATACATGGAATATTGTTGTTACATCTACTGCTAGCCTCTCTCTCTCTCTCTCTCTCTGATAGGGACCAAATAAGAGTCTCTAATTTAATCGGTTCCGCACTATCAACCAAACTCCAACTCCTGTCCCATCACTGCAATGGTGCATCCCTTTGCTGTTTTACAAATATTTTAATGAAATGTGTACGGATGAACTCATCGCACTTGTACACCCTTGACGTACATACCCCCGACAAACCTGCTAAGCAGCAAAATCACATCCCTTCACTGCAGAAGTTCCTAAATACCGAAAAGCCTTTTACTCTAATAATTTCTTCCCTTGGACAGCTAGACTTTGGAATTGCCTTCCTACTACCTGCTTCCCTGACCGTACTGATATGCAGAAGTTTAAATGTAATGTAAATAGACATCATGCTCATCTCCTTTAAACATGGTCCCAAATAGTAACCCCTTACGTCCAAGTGGTGATACGCCTTGTTTGGGGGTGAAAATGAGTAAAAAAAAAATCAAAAACAAACAAAAAATTCAAAATTCAATAATTCGATAAATTGTATTTTTTACTCGTGATTATTTTTTCCTCTGAATCACTTTTCGTAATCTTTGGAATTTATACTAGTTTCCAAATGCCACGTAAGTATGTAATGTTTTCACTTGAAAGCACCATGATTATTATTATAATTATTAGCCAGGCGTCATCACACAGGTCATCATCAGATATTGTTCACTGACAAACAATCCGTGGTGTTCTCTAGAATCTGTGTGAGAACAAATTTCCAGTACTCTCCACCTCTTTTGATAACAATTGCAAATTGCTTTGCATTATCGCAGCAGTCATTTACCATTGATTTCTCGCTGGCAACAAGTATTAGTTTCCACTGCAATTTGGGTCCCAGTAGTCTTTGCACGTATCCAGTGAAGGTCTGGTGAGTGCTTTCCCTTCTTGGACAAACATTACAGTGATGGGACATTAGTATAAAGTGCAGAAAAATCATCACCACTATTCAAGTAACGCACACACACACACAAAAGCCCACATATGCACACAAAGACACACACACACGTTGTTAAATAAATACCACACATCACTATCAGAACATCTTCTCACCAACATCACAAGTCGTACCAAATCCTCTTAATCTAATTCTCATTAAAGTCTCTACTCTTCATTGGCTGTCAAAAACTCGACTGCCTGTCTCTCCAATCCGTCCTTCTAATAGTCAGTTCCACTCATATGCAAATTACTGCCACATGCATATATATATAAAAAAAAAAAAAAACGTCTACAAAATCCATGGACAGCCAGCCTTTATTGTCTTCTTCATCCATTTGAATTGTTTTTTTTTTAATCTATATACTAATACGATAGCGTGTTGTTTTCTGTCAGGCTTACATCCGGGTCATTTAATTGTTATATACTTCCATTTCTTGTCATAAATAATTTTACCAAGAATTTGTCATAAGTTTTGGTTTGAGTTTCGATTATAGCTGATGGCACTCAAGTAATCTATTTTTTCTTTTTATAAATAATTTTATCAAGAATTCTTCATAAGTTTTGGTTTCGGTTATAACTAATGTCACTCAAGTAATCTATTTTTTTATAAATAATTTTATTAAGAATTCTTCATAAGTTTTGGTTTCGATTATAGCTGAAGGAACTCAAGTTTATATATATATATATATATATATATATATATATATATATATATATATATATATATATATATATATATTCATAAGTTTTTATTTTGGTTTCGATTCAAGCTAATGCACCCAAGTCATATGGATATATATTTTTTTTATTTTTGAAATTGCAACTTTATAATATATAAAAATCGATAGAATATTAACTCTATAATAATCTATACGAAATCTGCAAGGATTAAAATATCATATTTAAGCGTACTTTACGACCGGGTGTTCGTGCTAGCTTAGATAAATACTTTTTGCAGTTTTAACAAAAGAGCTACAATAATATCAGAGCGTCTCCATTTACGCTGAACATCTACAGAATGCCAACATCAAAATATTATAACATATGAATTAGTCCCCTGTGGAATTTCCATAGATCCCACTAGTTATTATTACTCACTAGGTGTTTTCACACAGGCTATCAAAAATTTCTTTGTGAACCACCTGTGATCTCCGTGAAGTCTGAGTGACTAGTCTCCTCAGATTTACAGTACACTTTACTCCTTTTTATAACTTTTGCAAATTAATTTGCGTTATTGCAACAGCGTTTTACCATTGATCTATCATTGGTCACGCCCATTAGTTTTCACTTGGGTGGCAATAAACCTCCCCAAAATTCCAGTCCTCTTCACACTAATCCAGTGGATGTCTGCTTAGTGCTTTCTCTCTTTGATCTTTCCATCCTCCTTGACCCTTCATGACTATTTGGTGTGGCGCCAGCTGTTGTTGTCAACACTTTTTGAGTGAGATTGATTTGCAATTATACGACTTCAGTTTTCTTGATTCCATGTGGTGTTTCTTTGTTTCACATCTGCAGCAGATTCTATGTGTCAGGCTAGCGTCTGTAGCTCATGTATATTAGTCTCTGCACTCAAGGGGTTTCTCTTAGCATTTAAACCGTCATAATTAATGTTAACTGCTGTATCCTCAGTGATTTCTATGATTCTAATCTCTCCCATTCTTTTTAAGGATGGTTCCGAGTGCTCCTACTATTACTGGTGTTATCTTAACTTTCCTTATCTTTTATATCCCTTTCAGCTCTCTGGCCAGTTCTGCGCATTTGCTCCGCTTCTCCACGTCCATGATAATCACTCTGTGGTCTGCTGGAATGGCAAAATCTACGATCTAGCAGCACTTGACGTTTCTGAATTTTGGAGATGAGGATTGGTTATTCGTATTATTTGGATTCATTGGACTATTGTTCTCATCACATTCAAGATAAGAACAGTAATACTAGCAGCACTTATTTGACTCTTTTTCACCCAAAACAAATTGCCACTTAAACGTAAGGGCTTCTATTTGAGATTGTGTCTAGCAGACGACTATAGGGAGTTGAGCAGCAAGATGCCTAATCGCATTACATTTAAACTTCTGCAGGTTAGTACAGTCGGGAGGGGGGGGACAAAAATTCAAAAGTTTAGCAGTCAGAGAGAAGAAACTATTTGAGCAAAAGGCTCAAAAAAAAAAAAAAAAAAGAAAAAAAAGGCTTTCCGACATCTAGAGACCTCAACAGTGAAGGAGTGAGAGTTTGCTGCTTGCCGGGAATATGTACATCAAGGAAGCCACATTCCATTGAAGTACTTGTAAAGCAGACACAGAGGCGCTATTATTATTTTTGTGTTTATTTTCTTACACAACTTGTTCGCGCCTTTAATTACAACCACAAAATGTTCTACATTCATGAACAAATCTGTCTTTGTACTAAAAAGGAAGGATACAAATCGGGAACAAGAATTCGTAAGATAAGTCAATTACATGTGTGCGTTTTCGTAATGAAAATGCTATTTTAAACTTCATCTTGAAAGGCCAATAATTAAAAAAAAAAAAAAAAAAAAAAAAAAAATCACGATTTTAAATAGCTTAAAAACTAGTCAATCCAAACCAAATGTGGAACACGTGTTCCGGGCGATTGTGAGAAACGACAAACGAATTTTATCAAATTTTACTGTTTATTATTAAAGTTTGGAAGGTTGTGACAATGTGATCAAATTTTAACAAAAAGACTGGTGTTTTGATACTTCTGGGCAATACTATTATTTTCCCCAATTTATAGAATGCACATCGATTCCAAATTATAAAAGTTATTTTCTTTTTAAATGCTCTTGATTTACTCTTAAATATTCGGTTTTTACGAGTTGTTAGCCAACAAGATGGTGGCTCTGGCTTGTTTCTCATGAATAAACAATCTAGATGGCCATCTCGGTGATTAAAACCTCATATGTAAGATGGTAGAAAGCGCATTTAAACTACTTAAAACACAAATAAAATGAGCCAAGTAGATATAAAAGTAACTTTTATTGACATTTATGGTATTTTTTTTTATTTATTTTTTGTTTGTTTGTTGGCTTCACTGTACAATACTTGCAAATTCCTCTTAATATTTTTTTTTTTTTCATTTTGAAACATAATCTTTCCAGCAAGGCACACAGGTGAGTCACGGCTCACATTTGGGAAACTGTTTTACATACACCACAGGCGTCGTTGTGATTTGAATACGTTGGAAAATGAGTTTTCTATTCTGTATACAGTCCTCATTGTCTGAACAAGGTGACATTTTCAATTGTCACGTTTTAAGTATTGTTCCCAGCACCACGGCTGGGTTTGATGCAACACTCATAAAACACAAAAGAAACTAAAAAAATACTAAGAACAAATAATTTTTAAAATGACATCTTAAATGATAAAAAACAAAGATAAGACCAACAGAACCTCTGCATTGTATAGATACACATTAGCTGGTATCCCGGTGTTGCCCGGATGTACACTATGCTAAACATGATATATATATTTTTTTTAATTTATGCAGATTTCATATGAATCAATCCTCTATTGTATTCTGAGGAATAATTTACCCAGTGGACTAGTTCACAAAAATAAATAAATAAAAATAAAATAAATAAATAAAATAAAACAAACAAACAAAACAAATAAAATAAAATAATGATAATGTCGTTCATCAAATTCCATGTTTGTTTACAATATCGCATCAGCTGATATTTGGCTTAACTAGAAGGCCTGTCCACTGAAAAATGATACCATTCAAGCAAACAAGATCTGTTGAACAGTCAGACTGTCGATAATAAATGGGAACTTTCAAAAGGGAAAAGTTGTGCATTGTTTTTGCAAAACAAATCATTTTAAAAATAAGCATTTTGTTATTTCACAAATTTTATAATCTAAAATTTGATTATTTATTTGAAAAAAAATTTAAAAATTGTATAAAAAAAAAAAAAAAAAAAAAAAAAAAAAGCATCATTCAGTTTATACTGTAAGTAAATTTTATTCAATATAAATAAATAAAAAAGAAAGAATTATGTATGTTTGAAACGAGAATCAAATAC
Source organism: Euprymna scolopes (assembly GCF_053919585.1). Lineage (NCBI taxonomy): Eukaryota > Metazoa > Mollusca > Cephalopoda > Sepiida > Sepiolidae > Euprymna > Euprymna scolopes. The sequence continues at coordinate 87,827,261 of NC_136510.1, forward strand.
TGCAAATACTGGAGTTTAGAGAATAAACAAATAATTAAACAAATTAAAATTGAACGATATATAATTTTTTAAAACAAAAATGAATAATGATTTTAAAAATGAAAACGATTTAAATTCAAACAAATTTAAATATAAAGTTACTAGTGCAGAAATATTTCTTTTGGAATCAAACTTATAGAAATATCATTTTAGCATGGTCCATATTCCGCATAAATACCAAAAACTGATTAATTTATGAATTTTGTAAATGTAATAAAACTTGTTGGTGCAAAAAATTCAAAACTATTTGCAAATCTATAATCTAAATCTCACCTGTTTGTTTAAATGTATGTATGTATATCTGCCTAAAACTTTTGACAGATTTACCCGAGATCGTTTTGCAGCTCGACCCTTCGGCCGACAAATATCGAAAAATTAGCTAAAAACATTAATTCCTTCACTTTTCTACTTTTTTGCCGATATTTTCGAAAGTCATCCCCTCTTTTCGATTGACTAACCTTAATTTAAACTTTTGACGATGGACGCGACAGCAAAGATATCGTTTTTTTTTCCTCCTTCGTGGTATGGGTTTGAGCCTGCCTACCTACTACCATTTTTTTTTTTTTTTTTTTTTTTTGCTCAACACATACCTCCAAACACGCGGGCAACCCGCTAGTTTTACGTAAAATACCATAAGAAAATAGCAAGAGGTTTTCTTGAGCATTTTAGATTGACTAACATACTCCTTACCCGATATAATTGTTACACGTATTGGTTTTATGTAACTCTGTAGTCTGGTGTACGAAATAAGAAAAAAATTTTTTTTTAATTATTTCTCCCATGCAACACACCTGCTCTATCTAGGATACGAGCACTCTTCTATTACTATAAACCACTTCCTTGATATCATACTGCATTATTGCTATAACGCCTGAACATGCCGAGTGGATTTATTGTATTAGTTATTATAAGATACAATGATACTTTTCCTGGGCAACACACACTTTAAAAATACCGTAAGGTGTGGGTAACTCTAGCCACCCGGGTTGACTTTTCACTTCTTATCACTCGTCACAATCCGCTTGAGAAATGGGTTGTTTTTGTTGTGCAGAAAAAGCGTAGAAGACACCGCAAAACAAATTTTTTGATTATCGTTCAACTCATTCGGCGCTCATTTATCCAACTTTTTTTTATTTCCTATTTGCTTTAAATGGCGAACGACTGCCGAGTTGTTGACCTCGAGTTCAACAGCAACTTCTCGTGTGGTTTTGTAAGGATCAGCTTCAATTAAGGCTTTCAAATGTTCGTTATAAACCGCATTCGGCTGGCCGCGACCATCTTCATCTTTGAGGCTCTCGTTACCATTGTGAAATTTCTTGAACCACCATTGTGCCACATGTTTGTTAGTAGTTCGTGGGCCAAATGCATTATTGCTATCATGAGCTGTATCGGAAGCTTTTCGTAAGAGTTTGAACTGGAATAAGAAAATCGTGCGGATTTTAATTTTGTCCATGCTGTCGAAAAGCCTGCAAAAAAATGAATGAAGAGATTGAGGACAGTAGCAAATATGATTCGATAGAGGGAAAGCCGCATACCTAATATTTCTCCTCAGAAAGCTTGCTCTGTCTAGGATACTGAGCACGGTTTGATTACTTTACTATGTACCAATTACCCGATAATATATAGCATTATTATCATTATGTTTCCTGACCATGCCGAGCAAATTTTGTTGTATAAAGTCCGCTAATAAAGTGAATGAGATTGTTTTTTTTCTGGGCAATGTGGGCCTTTTAACACATCTGCTCTACCCAGACTATTGAGTACTTTGGATTACTTGACATATACGATAGTTTTATTATAACATCTGGGTAACACCACCTATTTTGTCTGGTATACAACATCAAAAAGGCAAAGAAGTTTCTTTATCTCGAACAAACAACCAGATATGATATTGGATTATTGATATTATAAATACCATGCAATGCAGAGCAGATTTTGTTGTATTAAACAGTTTGTTTTCCCTGGGCAGTGCACCCTTTAAACATACCTGCTCTACCCAGGATATTAAGCAGTTTGGATTACATGATGTATACTATTTACCATATATAATCTAAATATTAATTTACTTGTCTGACATCCATCTAGCGTCACAAAAAAATCACTGCAAACATTAAGAAACAAATTACCTCTCTTTATAGTGGCTCTTTATCCATTAAGAATCATTAAAACCATTCCCTCCCAAAATTTTCTAAACAAAAGAATGTTATCTCCTACCATTATCATCTTGAACATCCCTTACATTGAAAAATGAAATATTCCAAATTGCTCCAACTGTTATAATGCTTAATTGCCTTAGAATGAAAATGGATTAAAAAATCCCAATAAACAATAGGGCAGGTCGATTTGCAACTTTTTTCAGAAAATCAACATGGCACTGGTGATGATAGTTGGGGTTTGATGTGATAAAGAACATATACCAAAAATTAGATTCCCATCTTGAACAGAAAATTGAGCATTTGATTTTAAAAATTGTGTAGAAAAATGCTGAAAAATGCTTCATTTTCATTGTATTTTTCACAACACTTTGAAATTTCACTATTTTTATAAAATATTCAATTAAAATTGATATATTTATATGAAATACATTGAAAGAAAAATAAATACATGAATTATAATTTTAATTATGAATCACAACTAGCAAAATATCTCAACTTTTACTGCATTGATTATACAAGAATTGTAAAAAAGCTAATTTGCAACTAAGTCTTAAATTTCACAATTCAAAAAGATATGTGGGGATGTATTACACAATATAACAACTTGATACAAGTTACAGAACCATGTATTTTAATTTTTTATTAGAGGCAATAATATAAACTTAAAGAACTAAATTGTTCTATATAATTTCCTTTTGAGGAAAATGAAGGCCTAATTTGCTGGCACAATGACTTTGTAATAATGTGTCTGTGTCTTGCTTCCTGCCCATATACAACTTTTTGAGAAAAATCAATCAAATTTGATCAGTGTTTGGCTGCAAAATTGATTTTTTTTTTTTTTTTTTTATAGTTGTTCACTATTTCTGGAAAAACAGCACAAAAAAAACAAAACTACTATTTGAAAACACTTTTTTTTTAAAAATATTTTTTGCGACATAATTAACTATTGTTTGGGTAAATTAAGAAAACTAATAAAATTTAATGGATTTATTTACCTAACGGACAAAATCGTTTGAATGCCCTCTTCTCTCACATCATCTGAGTTTATCATCGATATTATATTTTCTGGAAGTAGTGCAAAAGCACTATATTTTGAACAGTTTAAAACAGGGATTTGGATTTCAGTTAACTGTTTTGTTCTCTGGTTGGTTTAAAAAAAAATATTGTCGGTTTTGATCTCAAACTGCATACACTTGGATGATAAATTTGACCAGAATGTTTAATTTATCAGTGTTTGAGGATAGACAACTAGTCCATAAACACATGCTTCTTGGGACTTATGTTAGCAATCTCCCTTGATTCAAGGGCCCAATTTTCTAAGTTAACTTCTCCACAAAAAATGCCAACAGCATACTCAAAAAGTAGCCTCTGGTCTTCACACTTAAATTATTTGTTTCTTCTGCTGTCAGATAATGATGATCGGGAGGGACACTATTCTTTTAGGATTCTACTTGAGGCAAATCTTGATAATTATTGATACAAAGTTTCCCAAAGGACCAGTAAATGTCGTTAGGCTTTTTGTTGTTCCATCAATTAATTTAAAAATTGCTGTAAATAGCAGTTCTAGTTGAACCTGAAAATTGGAAAATTTGCATGTTTAATAATAGATCCAGATTACATAATAAATACCAATATATTATTTTATTTTCCACAAAAAAGGAACATAATTGCAGGTGAATCTATAGAATTAATTTTACCTCCTTGTTAGGAGGACAAGTGCAGATTATGTGCCTTGTTTGACAATTTTCTGTCTTGCACTTTACTGCAAAGTCATCACTTCTCAAGACAGAATGTTTACAGCTACAAGAAAATATATCAAACAGTCTGTCTAGCTGTTCCTTCATTCTTTTCACTTTGAGTGCTGCAAGAGATTTCCTGTCAATCTGTTTGGCCCTCTTATAGCAAAATATATTGACCTTCTGTCCTATATAATGTTACCTTAACAAGGGTACTTGTGGATTAACTGTTTGTCGAATACTAATTATTTCCTGGCCAATTAACTTAGAAATCACACTATTTTTTAAGTTGGATAACTTTTCAAGGAAATAACTAAACTGGATGACTTGTGAAGTTGGGGTGCTGTTTCATCCAAATGACAAGGTGGACCAGCAAATTTTATGAACCATGGGTTAAAACTGAATGTCGTGCTTTTATTGACATTCTAATCTGAAAAGTAAAATAAATAAATGGATTATAGCTGAAGGAAACTGTTTTAGGCTATGTTCCAGTTTCATACGTAAAAAAAATAAGCGCTAGTTATAAGAAATAATGAAAAACTTTGTAGAGTTGAATTAGATGTATTGAAGAGAGAGGACCAAACCAAATCAGAGGCATAGTAGTGTTTAGTTTAGACATTTTTAGCAGGTTTTAGCTCCTTCAATAACATGAATTCATCTATAAAGAGATTTATTCTTGCTGTAGCTGTGCCATTTTAAACGAGTGTTTAGTGTTTAGAGTTAGAAAAACCAGTGCTTGTGCATCTATGTTACTATGCTATTTTTAATAGTATTTTCAAGTTAAATTTAATTTTTATGATATTTTTGTTTATTAAATTTCTAGGTGAAAGTACAGAATAGTTACAATACAACCTCCTTCCCATATTAAGAATGGCTTTCTAAATAAAGTTATTTTAGCACAATAACATAGATGCACAAATAACGAAAACCCTTTAAAAGAGTTTCCTTATTTACTCATATTAATCTTTGTGGGTTATCTGATTTTAAAACTATAATTTTAGAAAAACACTGCTTAAAAACAATTACTCCCTAAAAATAAAATTTGATACTAATTTTCTGCAAAGTATTTTTTTATTAAGTAGAAAAACTTGAAAATTTACGTGGTTATGTTTCGTAAAGAATGTGTAGAATAAAATTGTAGGGACTATTTTTTTTCATAAATATAAAACTGGAGTATTACCATATTTTAATAAAAATTTCAAATAGAATTTCTATTAGGTTGGTGCAAAAATAATGTTTTTGACATTCATTTGAACGTCAAAAAATGCCATTATTTTTGCACCAACCTAATAGAAAAACAAATTAAAAAAGATAAAACAAATATGTTTAAATTCACTGCAGACACTTGAAATATAATACATATTTTAAAGTCTTTTTCGTTTTTCCTTTCGAAATAATTTAGCCTAAATTGTAATGTTTTCAAATTAAATAATAAACAAACGTTAATTTTCAATATCAATAACGAGCGTGTTTGCGACAATGAAATCTAAAATGTTTCCACTCCAAAAAAGTTCCTGAAATGAAAAAGCGAACTTTGGTAGTTATTTAAAAAACATAATTTTGCCTTTACACTTAATATTTTATTAATTCATTATCCTTACTCATTTTATTTAAAAATGTAGTTTAAAACATATTGCAAATAATAATTCCATTTTCTTAACAGTACGGATTGTTTTGATGATGGGACGTTCGTAACAATTCACCAAAAAACTTTAAATCGCTTCAATTTTTCAACTTTTAAAGTCATTTCCTTAAGCAAAGATAACGATTTTGAAAAAAATATTTCGTGTGGGTCTTTTCTATGTCAACCCCCAACTATCATCCCCATTGCCTCACCAGGGTTCCAAAACAGACCCGTCCTAATAAACAATTGTTTAAGATTGACTAGCTATCTCCAGCATTGCTTGGTTGCTGCAGACCACCACCACATCACATGTACATAACATAAAATTAACGCATTTTGGGTGATAACATTATTACCTATTTAAGTGCCATACAAAAAATAAAATTAGGTGCTGGTGTAGACTGTGGATCTTTTAACCCAACGCATTTCAGGTGAAAACATTATGATGTATCATGTTGAAATTAGTATAAATTTTAATACTTTTGGAAAATGAATCAATAGAAAAATATAGGAAAACCATTAAGTGCTCACTCGCGACAATTATGGCCGATTTTGTCTCTTAACTGCTCAACCCCTTTTGGCGATATTGTACAAGATAATTACGGTTGACACCTGACCCAAAGAGCCTGACGCCTTATTCCGCCTGACGTAATCGTATTTAAACATTATGCAACAATTATTGCAATTTCCGTTTTTTGTCATATGGTTTGACCTTATTTTTTCTTCAGCAGCTCTTCTAACACGAGCACTCTTTGTTCACTTATTACTTCTCTAATTTTCGCTATTTTCAAAGCTACTTTCATTCATACACCCGAACCATCCAAACTCCAGTTACTAACTTCTGATTGCTAAATTACGTTCCATATCCGCAAAGTTTAATTTGTTGTATGTTTTCGTTTGGCAGCTTTTGGACTGTCTCCAGACAACTTCATAATCTATATCCACAATTTCTGAATCAGGGGATTATAAATACCTTAAACACTTAGTGGACACTTATCTTTCTACCACATATACTCCTTACTGATGCATTCCATTTTCTAAGCATTATGAAAAAATTGCAAAACGTTGACACATAACATGTATCTTATTACTTAGATGCCCAATTGTCAGATTATCAAGTAAAGATGGTGACATACTTATTACTGATTTACAAGTCATTCTGATTAAATTATAATCTCTACAAAAGAAGTGATGGCTTGATGTTCTATTTCTTATATCTCAAGCAGTTCTCCAGATTTGGCTACAAAAATATTTTTTGATTCATGGTTTAACCTCAACTGATATTGCACTGATTATTCTTTTAAAAGGCATTCTATTTGCTTATGTGATGTTTTCAACTACTATGGAATTTCCACAGGTTCTGCTAGTGCTGTATTATTACTCTTATGGCAACAATATCTGCTTCGGAGGACAACGTTACTTTTAAACACACCTGCTCTACCATGAGTATTGAGAACCATTTTATTACTTTATACCAGATATGATCCTGTATTATTTTTTACTATGAACTCCAGGCAACACCAAAGTTTTCTTGTATAAAATAACAAAACATGGTGATGTGTTTTTTCTGGGTAATGCAGCTTTTTAACGTACTTGCTCTACCCAAGACATTGAGCAATGACATAGGAACAAAGAATTTATTTCATCGGAACAACACTTCATTTAAACACATCAAATCTATCTAGGGTATTGAGCACTATTTTCATGCCAAGTAGATTTTCTTTCACAAACGAGAAAATATTTATAATATAAATATACCTGCTCTATCTAAGATACTGAGCACATTGTATTCATTAATGTATACCATTTATGAAACTAATAATAATTTCTATTATTTTTTTTCTTAGAAATATCAAGCCCGAACGCAGACCCCACAATTTCATAAAAATGTATTAACGTTAATTCCTTATATTGTCCAGATTTAATCGTCCACTTCAAAACTAAGACTGTCTTTAGCTCTCATAACCATAATCCACTGTATCATCATTTCTCTTCATGCAACGCATGTCCTCGACCCTCATTGGTCAAGTTTCACTTCCATAAATTATCACACTGAATACACATTCTCAATAGACGGTTCCCTTGGTAGAAAGGAAGACAACCCATTTGGTGAAAACTGTTATAATCTAGTTTAATGTTCGGAATGAAATATTTGAAGACATTTTTTTTTTCTCTTAAGAGGATAAAATTGTATTTATTGTGATACTTTTCTTTCTGAAGTTGCTATAATACACAAAGTCACCATAAAATTGAGTGTATTTGGTCAGCTTGATATTAACAAAGATATGATAAAGTATCAAACTTGGATTTGCTAACAACTTTAAAAACTGCAGTCAAAGGGGAGATAACTTACCTGTCAACAAGTTAACACTGTTGGTCAGAATCTTTATACATTAAGCAAACATTTTGGTTAATTGGTTTCTAAATCTAAGTTTCAATTAACTTCTTGCTGTATATCTACAAATTCAACCTTTCTCCAAAATAAAAATACAGAAAAATCTTTAATATATGTACCAGTCACAGGACAAAGATGTCATATTCTAAAATTCATACATTGATAAAATATTTTTAAGAAAGAAAGAAAAAAAAAAAAAAAATTCATATTTAATAATGAGCGAGAGGAACCCATGTTTTTTTTTTTCAGAATGTCTTAGAAATCGAGGAATACAATTCAACTACTGAGATTTTTCTTTTAAATAATAAAATAAAATTTTGATAGTACATTATTCAAAATAATTAAAACTGTGTGTGTGTGTGTGTGTATATATATATACACACACACAGCCATGGTCAAAATTATGGAGCACAAATGAAAAATCGAAATTATGATTCAAACTTATATATTTCAAGGTAAAGAATAGTGGAGTAAACGTTAATAAATCTATTTTAACAACAATCAATATTTGGTATGTCCTACTTTTGCCTTTATAACAGCTTTTATTCGTTTTTGCAAAATATCGGCTAAAGTGTTGCAGGTGGTAAGGTTCATTTTCTCCCGCTTTTCATGAAATTCGGCTTCTAATTCTTTTTTTTTATGAACATTTGTGCATTCTCACTCTTTTCTCTAGATGGGACCACAAAGTTTCAATCGGAACCCGTTTTTTTCTCATACCAACTCATTCAAACTTGACGTATGACATGGAGTAGTCTTGTTGAAAGATTACATCACTTGAAATGTTATTAAATATTTTAGTCATAGCGGTTTGGTAAACCTGGTCCAGCATGTTAGTATAAATTGTGCAATTCATTATGCCCTCGCATGTGTACAACAGTCAATGCCTGAAGAAGTCATGCAACCCCAAACCATTATGCCTTCTCCTTCAAATCTGAAACTTGGAGCTACACAATCAGGATGAAATGCCTCTCCTTGCCTACAACAAACCGCTCCAGGGTGTCAAAAATCTGATGGGAAAAAAAAAAAACAGAATTTGCAACAACTTTTTAATAGGCGTTATGGATGAGTATTCACATAAAAATTTCAATTGTTCCTTTTAAAATTTAGAAAATAGAAGCTATTAACTTACCTCAAAGTTACCAAACAATTTTGTCTCAATCATCAGGTGTTTAATTTTCATGTTTATTTTGAGGTTGGTTTTTTGCAAATTCCAGTTGTTTTTTCTTGTTGGTCTGAGATAAATGTCTTTTTCTTTACATCCTTTTAATCCCACTTCTAATACCTTCATCTCACTGTTCGAGCCGATATGGTTTTGTTTGCATCCTCACTATGTTCAGCAGCCAACTCTGAAGAACTTTTCTTCCTATCTGCAAGGGTTGCTGTTTTCAAAGATCTGTCTTCCCTGGCAGTTGTAGACTTATGGTCTTGCCTTTTTCCGTTTTTGAAAGACTGTTTCCATTGTACCTTTTAATCGTTTGAATTTCCTTCCTTGAACATTCCATTTTCCTGACAATTTCTACCTGAGAATATCTTTCACCAGATGAAGCAACAATTTGTGCCCTTTTAATCTCTGCTCCTTTGGAGGCGTTTTCAATTAAATATACTATTATAGCAATGGCAGGAATCAAATATTACTTGAAAAATAAGAAACAACCTTTAGTATAACAATGAATCATTTTGAATATTTAAATGAATTTATGAAACTTAGCTAAAACTCTTCAAAGATGCTTTAAAGCAAATAAATACTACAATCTACTGTTAAATATTTTACATTTATTCTCAACTGTTCATTGTACAATTCTTAACATGTTTAAATTATCTAAGTTTTTTTATATAGGTGATCCATAATTTTGATCATGGCTCTATATATAAATTAAAAACAGAATAAGTAAAATAAAAATATATTTAGAAAACCAACATTAAAAATTCTTAGAATATTTCTGATATACGTTTGCACTTGTGTAGTTTACAGACAAATTTTTGGGGGCAGAATTTTCATTTTTGTTGAGAAAGTCTGTCTTAAGGTTATTTCAGCAAGGTCTGTAAACTGCACAAACACTAAAAATCTCGGGGGAAAAAACACGTACATACAATATAATACAAAATAAAATAACGTGATAGGTTTAAAACATACATTTTCAGAAACAATATTTGTACAAAGGCCATTTTATAAAACTAAACACAAAGGGGGATAAATTTCTTAGTTATCTGGAAATAAACGTTGAAATTTTTTAAAACTTTTGCTGCCACACAAATTCAGCTAAGAATGAATCTACCACATATATACACATACCAAACTCCCATTTTATTTCTTTTCTGCCTCTGACCACATTCGCTCTACATGGTTCGTAGTGATATCTGTTCTTGGGTTCACAAAGGTATTTGTGGTTGATGCACAAATCGTTTTACTTTTTGGTACCCAGTTTATCACGAGCATGCAAAAAAATTAGATACTATTATTGTGCACGAACGAATATAAACTTATTACAGGTAATAGTAGCAACTGTTAGGGGGGAAAAAAAAAAAAAAATTTGTCGAGTGTTCATAGCCTCCAAGGACACGCAATTATTTTTTGTCTAAACCGAGGTCAGAAGTCAAACATGAGAGGATCATAGCTCACACATGGAAAAGCGATGATCAAAAGAATAGACCATCAACCGCATATAAGAACAAAGAATTAATGAAACATGTTAAAAAACTTCAAGCGTTAAAAACATTTAATTTTCAAAAAGGAGACACAAATTAAGCGGATTGTCATAATATATAAGGGCACTTACGGAGTTTGAGACAATTTTCATTTTTAGTTCCAGGACTTATGTCCTTGTGGAGACAAGATCTTTTTTTTTTTTTTTTTTTTACTTGAAATTGTTTCATTGTTCCGGCAATTATTTTAGCATTTTAAATTATCTCCCACAAAAATATATATATATTTTTTGCTTAGTTGATGCATACATAATCGTCTCAAACTCCGTAAGTTTCTATAAAAGACATTCTATAATTTCCTTGATTGCTTATGAGAGCACACATGCGCAGAGGTTTACCTAAATATCAGATGGCATAAGGAAATCTTTAACACCTATAACTAAATGCATAGTAGGTAATAAATAGCTTTTAATCAGACAAAATGAAATTATTTGGATTATTCGCGCAACTCTTATCTTGGATGTTATTCACACAATGTTTCGACCAGTGTAACCTCTGACCTTTTTGAAATCAAGAAATTTACACAGAATTTCTAACAGAACTCTTTATTTAATCTAAGGAAGTAGCATGCTCTTGTTCTGTCAGCCATTACTGGGTAGAAATCACAAGTAATTCACAATTATATTTTTGAGTATTGCCCCCACTGAAGATTGAACCTTCAACCTCCAGAAGAGTAATTTTACAACTGAATTTTATCAAATATTTTATCCACTACGCCAAGATCTGTGGCATAGTGGATAAAATATGTAGGACTTCTGTGGATTAAATAAAGGGCGCCGTTCAAAACACTCCATACGAGACCAGTAGTCCGGAATAATCGAAATAATCAATCCTTATCTCAAAAATTCAGAAATGGAGAAAAAAATTTTTTTATATGGCAGGGGCGCATCAGAAAAATTAACACAAATGAACCATAATAGTTGACTTATGATCAAATTTTAATTCAAACTAGAAATTACTGATTGATCCTTTAAAAGTTTCAAATCTTGAAAGGTTACAATAATAAGCAAATGTCGAGTAAACTTTGTATTTTATCCTAATCTACCTCACATTCTATTAGTAATGCTTATGACAAAGGAGGAAGAATTGCTGTTTTCTGTGTCAGTTGTCATTTTTGAAGGAGTCTGACAAGATTTTTAATCTTCATCAACCTTAGTTACAATCAGTTACGTGCCCAAAAGAACAACCTCTAAATAAAAGCTCTGAAAACCCAGCAGTTGTGTTTTCGTGCATGAGTTTTTAGTCTTAAGTTCAAAAGATTAACAACCATGACATTACAGCCCACACGTGTGCATTTATTATGTGGTGACATAAACGATGATGTGCTTTGTCTTGTTTAATGCAAAAATGCTATGGTTTCCTGTATTTATCTGTGATTAGAGTCCCCTGCACTGCCACTGGTTACTCTTGTTATTCAACTGAGCTTGAAGCTGCTATCCATAATAGCATTGAATGAAACCAACTTTCATCCATAATGGCGCACTGAAAAAAAAATAAATAAATAAATAAAAAAGTAAATAAATCATAAAATATAACTTAATTAAAACAATTTTTTTTCTTTTCTAAATAAAATCGCTTCTTCTGAACACTATATCTGATACAACAAAAAAATAATTCTTAGGAATTTCAAGAATTTTTGGTTATTTTTTGACATTTTGTATATTTTCCACAAAAAATAGAATTGCATTTTCACGATGAGTGTGTGGAAAGTTTAAAATTTTTACTATTGCCTTTCAAGTGTAAATTTTACAAAATAGATAAAATCTAATTAAAACTGAATCATTTTATAAAATCTTATTTCTGGAAAAGTTTTATAAATTTTTGCCATGATTGAAATGACAGTTTATAAGAATTTGCATTATTTATTTCTAAAAATAAAAACATTTTTACAAGATGTTCTGTTTTTAAAAGAAACGATGGGGAGGGGGTGGAGAGAAAAAAAAAAAGGGAGAAGATAGTCTGTTTTTAGATTTAATTATTGTTTCCCTGGTGGGAAACTGGGCTGATAATCCTGGAGGTACTGCAATACCAGGCCAACCCGTGGCAAAGGTGGAGCAAGCCCCTAACTCTTCGCCATGTTGCAAAAATCAGTTTAATATCGTAGTCCCCAAATCGGGGACGTATCAGATATTAAGCTGATAAGAACAGATACTACACTTTGAGATATTAAATCTTTTATTCATGTTAAAAAAATACAGTAAAATTGACGGTGAACAAAAAACTTAGGCACATGGCCAACTCAAAAGGGGGGAATTTTGGGGGTCGTTGGTCATCCTTGTCGCTCCAGAACTAAACAAAGTCAAAAGTTTCTCCCAGCTAGTATCTTCTTTCACCATAATACCGCATTCACCCTTTCATCTTGGGGGACGTCCTAGTAACTCCCAATTTTTAAAACATTTTTTATTGACGTGTAAAAACAAAAAAGATAACAATAAAATGGTAACAATAATTCATTTGTGTCGAGGGAGGGGGAAGAAAAAACAAAAGGTGATTAGTAGGACCCTCCCAACCCCGTCTAGTTGATAGACTGCCCGTTCCACTAGGTTTGTAAAAGGAACCTCGCTTCTGCGGGTCAGTCTCTAGGTGGGGATGCCCTCTAGATGGGGGTGAATGGAGAAAAGAAAATTTTGTGGGTAAGGGATGGAGGTTAGTTTGTATTTCTTTTTCTCCAAGATGGGTAAAATTTAGAGGAAGGGGTGAAAAACAAAAATTGCAGGTAAGAGGGGATGGGGATCTTGGAGGCTTCCTAATCGGGGAGGGATGGAACACACACTCAGCTAGCTGAGAGACTACTTGTTTAATTTAACTTTACAGAACTGCGCGTTCCACACCTAGGCGGGGAACACGTATTCGAATTTGGCTCCTCTTCGTACACACAGACTTGCCACATGTATCCATCTTCTGTCAAATGCCGCGCGATGCAGCCTTCTTCTATCACATCTGATCTTCACCCGTAGTTGGTGTTTAAAGAACGCGATCAGATCTTGATCAGAAAAAGACAACACCCCCCGGCAACCTTGCAGACGCGACGTCCAAATCACCATTCTCGCCACGGCCAGAATCGTAACGTAGACCATTTGTCTTTCCCGGTCCCACGGCGGCCTCACGTTGTCCACAACATTGGATACAGTAATTGGGCGAGGATGCTCAGGATCGATGCGAGCCGTCACCCCACTGACATACGACCAGTACTGGCGGAGTTCGCGGCAATCAAAGAAAGCGTGATCCGTAGTTTCCACAGCCGTTGTCCCACAACGGGGACAATCGGGCGACTCCAGAAACCCAGAACTGCATTGTATGTTGTTGAGTGGAAGTGCATTTCGGGCCAATCGCCAGGTCAGAGAGAACTCCGAATTGTTCAGATGACTCGAACCTGGCGCCCAGCTCCACGCGGAGCGGATCTCACTCTGCTGCCACCCCAAACGCGCGCATAGCGGGTCGTCAGCGGCCTCCCTCACTAGATCCCTGTGGAGTTCCCTACGGGTAGCAGTCACAAGGTCACTGGACCTTGGTAGTCGTTTTAGCGCGGCTCGGCACTCTTTCATGTAGGCAGATTCTCCCCGCGGCCTGCGACGGCTCTCGATGGAAGGGTCGAGAACGAGGTCGGGGAAGGCGGCAGTAACCACGGGGTGCCACGGTTGGTCCTCCTGCATATAGTTGCTCAGGAAGGCCAGTCTCTCAGCATCTCGATGACACTTCAAGTCCGGCATTCCCAAGCCTCCCTCACACGGACGTTGAATACAGACCTGTCTGCTCACCCAGTGTCTTCCTCTGTCCCAAAGGAGCGAGGACAAGAGTTCGACGAGAGCTTTTAGGTGTTGTGCAGGCAGGGGAAGTACGGCCAGTCGGTAAAGGATGAGAGGAAAGACGTAAGTGGCGCACGCCTCAGCTCTACCCTTTAAGGAAAGTTTCCTAGGAAGCCACGAACTGACTGCAGCCTCCACCTTTGACCGTACCTCCAACCAATTCTTGTCAAGCTGGAGACCCGGTCCGAACCACACGCCGAGGATCCGGACCGGGCCATCTGTCCAGCTGAAGGGCGCAGGGAGGTTTGCGTTGCCACTCCATGCGCCCAACCGCAGTCCTACCGACTTGTTGCGGTTTATCTTGGCCCCTGTAATTCTTTCGTACTGTGTGAGTGCCTCCGACACGACCTCAATGTCTCTGGAGCCCGACACGAAGATCGTGACATCATCGGCGAACGCGGATACCTTGGCAGCTGAGCCGCCAGGCAGAGCCATTCCGCGCAGGGCCGAATTTGCCTCCCCATGTCTCAGCTTGCGGAGAAGAGGCTCCAAAGCCAGGACATAAAGCAGGGGCGACAGCGGACAACCCTGACGAACCGACCGAGAGATAACAAAGGGTTTCGAGCGCTTTCCGTTCACTTGCACGACAGCCATGGGCTGCCGATACATTATGGAGATCCACTTGCAAAAGTCCGGTTTAAAACCGGCGGCCTCTAAGACAGATGCCAGGAAACGATGGTCGACCCTATCGAAAGCTTTGGACTGATCTAAGTTTATCAGCGCGGCTTCTGTGTCGTCATCTATTCCCCCCTCTAGGATCATGCGGATCAGGTGCAAGTTGTTCTGAATCGATCTCCCCTTCACAGCGTAGTTCTGTTCTGGTTCAACCAACTCGTCGATAACAACCTGCAGCCGATTCGACAGGACCTTGGCCAAAATCTTCAACTCTGTGTTTAGCAGAGTTATGGGCCTGTAGTCATCTAACTCTTCCCCTCCATGCCCGTCACCTTTCTTCAGCAATGTGATCACTCCCTTGGTCACCTGCCCTGGGATGGATCCCTGAGCAAACCAATGGTTGAACATATCCGTCAGAAGAGGCAGAAACATGGGCGACAGCCTCAAGTACAGTTCGTATGGCAGACCATCAAGTCCTGGCGATCTGTCACAGCTGACCTGCTTCAGCGCAGTAAAGACCTCCTGCTCCGTCACCCGGCCCTCGCAACCAGCCGCTCTAGCCGCCTCGAGGCGGGGAGAGTCGGCCAAATAGTCGCTAAACTCAAGGACCGGAAGATCGGGCTGCTGCGTAAAACGCTCCTCGAAATGTTCTCGAAACCCCTCGCAGATCTCCCGAGTCGATTCCAGGGTGCGTCCATTCGGATGTTTGATTTTTGCAATATATTTGTCCGAGCCACGCCTAGAAACCTCACGGCGCACGTCTGCATCAGAATTGACTGCTTCGTTGCCTATCTTTCTAAGCCTAGCTCTAACTACTTGGCCTTCGTAACGCTCGCTAGTCTCGCGTAGAAGGTCCTGCTTAGCTAGTTCCTGACTAACCCTATCACCCTCCCCGGTAGCCTGGGCTAGTTTCTGCTCTAGCTTCTTCTTCGTCTTGGCCTTATCT
Source organism: Euprymna scolopes (assembly GCF_053919585.1). NCBI lineage: Eukaryota > Metazoa > Mollusca > Cephalopoda > Sepiida > Sepiolidae > Euprymna > Euprymna scolopes. The sequence goes on from NC_136510.1 coordinate 87,843,281, forward strand.
AGTGCGAGGCGCTGGGCATACTTGACGGAGAAGCTTCTGATCTTGGCTTTGAGACCTAACCACCACTTACTCCCGGTAACCGCCCCCACTAGTGCCTTTTTAATCAATTCTCTTAACTGATCTTGGAAGTCTTGTCTCTCCAGAAGGGAGGTGTTTAACTTCCAGTACCCCGCTAACTTAGGCCTATTTCCTAGCTTCAGCCGGGCCATAACTAATTTATGGTCCGTCTGGCCTAGCCAAGTGAACGTGGGACAAGATAAGAAGTCTACTTCGCCTCTCCTAACGAACATCCTGTCCAAATAAGTATTTGGATAGGAGGAAACACTATTGGTCCACGTCCACATCTCCCGCCCTGGATGCTCGACCCGAAACCTGTCGACCAGACCGCATCTAGCCATCAGATCAGCCAGGCTGGACTCGCACCTCTCCGATCCTCTAGCTCCGCCTCCTACCTTATCTATGTCGGGGTCTAAGATGGAATTCCAATCCCCCATTAGCACTACCCGCTTCCGACAATCTACAAACGCGTCAAGCTGACTGAAGAATGAGACCCTCTCACGAGCGGTGCTGGGCGCATGAACCGCAATCACCCGAAACACAGAATCTTTTACGGCAACATCGGCCACAACCAGCCTACCCACTGCATCTCTATGGACAACGTCGACCGTCGCCGACAGGGTACGTTTAACCAGCACGGAAACTCCCTTCCCCCGCGGGCTGCCATATGCTGAGAAAACCTCAAAGTCTCGGGCCAGCACCTGACAGTCCACAGAGGAAACGAAATGCGTCTCCTGAATCGCAGCGACATCCACTCCCAGGGACAAGAGGTCGTGCCGGAGGCGAGCCGCCCGGCCCGATGATCTCAAGCCCCTCGCATTCAGACTAGCCAAATTCAAAGCCATGGTACCTACCTTAAGGTGTGTTACACTCAGCTCCGAAGTCAGCCGGGGAAAGGACACCGACGTTGTGTGCAATGCTCAAGGTGGTCAGGTTTTTCATGTCCTGACCTTCTCTCACAATGCCGCCGACATCCAAAGGGTAGGTCAATTTAAGGGCCCTATAGAGTGACGGATGGACCAACACTGGGACCCTTCCCTTGCATTGTTTTGACAGTTCATCAAGAGAAGGGTCATTTTTTTTAACCAGTTCAATTCCCGGAAACGCCCCTTCAGCGGCCTGCAGCCTTGTCCACAAGTTGGTCTTGCAGGCCTCTGGAGTTCTGACAAAGGTTATTAGGAGTGGGGCGTCCGGGAAATTTGAGGGGATATTTACATCTTTCCCCTCTATCTGTTTGTAATCGAGCAGAGGTTTTAAGTTTTTCCTCTGCCGATGGGAAATGTCTGTGGCCACAGATAGAGGGTCTACATAACATAGTTCCTCAGGGGCAAGGACCTTTGGTCTGCAAGAGGCAGAGGAGTCTCTCCTCTCCCTCGGTTCATTCTTTTCATTTTCTTTTTGGGGTAGTGGCTCAGTTTGCCTTGGTGTGGGGACGGGTGTTTGTGTGGTGCCTGGTGTTGGTGTTGGTGTTGGTGCAGTGTTTGGTGTTGGTGCGGTGTCTGGTGTTGGTGTTGGTGCGGTGTCTGGTGTTGGTGTGGTGTCTCGTGTTGGTGCGGTGTCTGGTGTTAGTGCGGTGTCTGGTGTTGGTGCGGTGTCTGGTGTTGTTGCAGTGTGTGGTTTGGGGGTGGAAGTGGATTTTGTTGTTAGGGGTGGTGTATGTTCACAGGGAGTGGGGGCCACCTTTTCTTCCTCTTTTCTTCTTTTGTTTTTCTTTTTCATTCTTTCGAATGAACCGGGGAGAGGTGAGGTTGAGTTCCTCTCCCTCTCACTTGCGGATTCATCCTCAGAGGAGCAGTCTTTTCTCCGCTTGATCCCCGTCTCGATTGGTGTGGGGACCGTTGGTTGTGTCTGCTCCTCTATTTGCTGCTGCAGCTGTTTTTGTTGTTGCTGCTCTCGCTGGTGTCGTTGCTGCTGCTGCTTCTGCTGCACTTGCTGATTTTGCTGTTGCAGTAGTTGCTGCTGCAGTTGTTTCCGCGGCATTGGCTGCGGTGGCTGTTGTTGTTTCTGCATTTGCAGAGGCTCCTGCCTCGATTTTTGGGCTGGTGGTGGGACGGTGGCAGAAGGGATTAAGTGTTTCCGCTTTTGTCTCACTACCGTGCTCCATTCTTCCCCCTTGGCCTCCTGGGTGGTTTGAGTTTTCCTTGGAGCTGGGGTTGGTGCTGCAGTTGCAGGGGTTGTTGCCGCCTGTTTTGGTGCGGGCGTTGTCTCAGTGGATGTGACCGCCTTTTGGGTTATTGGATTAGGGGTTACCCTTTGGGGGCAACTCCTAGCCATGTGGCCCTGCTTTTGGCAGAACCAACAGTGTGGACGACGGCCCTCCACCACTACCGTTATGCTGGCGTCTTTGTATGTCAGCAGCGGTGGTATTGCCTGAAAACCTTTCCTCTTCAGCCTCATTGCTATTGTGTAGCAGCCCAGGTGAGTCCCAGTTTTTGACCGTATTGGGGTCACCTGTTCTACCTCACCGTACTGGCTGAAGAGGCATCCTAATACTTCCGCAGGTATTTGGGTTGGCACATTAAATACCTGCACCCGAGTCCTTCTCTTGCCCTGGTATTCAGGTGTTAGTTTGACTCTCCCATGCTTTATTTCTTGGAGGGAGAGTCTCTCTGCATCTTCCTTGGTGGGTAGGAGGATGTCCCACATGGCGTAGCTCCTCTGGTACAGGTATAATACCGGGATATTTAGCTTATGTAGGAGCCCTGCCATGTTTTCCTTTTTCATCCCTAGGAGGCGGTTTTCCGGCATATCCGAGATGATGAGGGAGAGCACTCTGTCTTCGATTGCCTCCCAAGCGCCTGGCACTGGTTTAATTTCTGCCCCCTCTATGTATTGTCTGTACTTGGTCAAGTACAAGTCTTTATACTCTTGAGGGGACAGTTGCTTCTCTACAGTCTTCCCCCATGCCAACCCTCTTGTTGGTGTTGGATCTTTGGTGAGGTTGGACTGTTTTTGCTGTTCCTTGGCGGAAGGGTTGCTATTTTGAGGGGCATTTCCCTTTCCGCTTTCCTTTGGGACCGACTCTCCCTGCTCTATACTTCTTCCAGGAAATACTTCCCTTTTTGGGGAGTCGGCCTCCTGGGGAGCATTGTCCTTGGGAGCTTTTGCCCCTTTTGTTTTGGGGAGGTTTAGGCTGTATGCCCCCTCGTTTTCTTGATTTGCTCCCCTTTTGGGGCAGTAGCCCTCCTGGGGAGCACTGTCTCTCTTATCGTCCTTTGGGGCTACTGCCTCTTGATTTTTGTTGTCAGAGCGGGATGCCCTGTCCAACATTGTTTTTTCTCCCCTTTGTGGGGAGTCGCCCTCTTGGGGAGCTGCTGGTGAGTTTTCTCCCTTCTGGGGGGCGTCCTTCGGTTTCGTGTCCGGGCGGTATGCCCCGTTGCTTTTTGCTTCCCCTGTTGGGGAGCCGTCCTCTTGGGGAGCAGTTTTTCTTGTGGTAGCCTCCTGGCTGGGGGTATCTGTATTGGTGGTCCCCGGGCTGGGGGTGTCCATTTTTGAAAAAAGCTCTCTCTCTTCTGTATAATTCACCAAAATGAGTGACGTGGAGTCGGCGTCCAAATTGGGAGCCGACTTTGGCGCCAAAAAGAAGTGGCGCCAAAGGCGGCAAGAGGGGAGATAGAACTGAGAGAGGGAGTGGGAGGTTAGTGGAGGGAAGAGAGAAAGTGTTTCCGACCCTCCCTCGCGGGAAGGTCGTAAATTATCAGCTCGGATCCCCCCCCGTGGGGGAGGGGGGAGAGCAGAGAAAGACAGACAAAGTGGGGGTGCGGACAGAACGCTACCCAACAAGCTCTCCGGGCACGAGAATGTGTCGCCAGAACACGACTGCCTATCGCTGTGTATGTATCAGAGAACAGATACTACACTTTGATCTTGTCACTAGGCCTCATAGAATCGTTCCCCAACACTTTGAAGCACAGTACACACTGAGGTTTCTCGATGCCATCAGCGAGAATTGATGTAAATCCGTAGCTAATGTACTCTTCACTGTACTTCCGCTTCTTAGTAACACTAGTAGCCATAGCAAATCTAGGGAAAATAAAGAAGACAGACCATCAGAACAAACATTAAGTGATAAGACAAAAGAATGATAATGAAGGACAGATAAATAGGACAAGTGATAAAATGACAAACACACAAATATCCACATGGACTCACACATTAAGCACACACACAGTCATACACAAACATACACAGAGAGAGTAAAGATGATAAACATTCACACTCAACCTAGCAAGCTGAAATGTACTTTCTACAGCAAGAACACACCTCCTTTGACAAGCACTGCCCCAATTGAAATTATGAGAAGAATAGCGAGTCACATCAATATTAGCACTAAAAAAAAAAAAGCAGGAATACCTGAGTAGGGAATGAGCATGAATACAATGATACCAAAAAATAAGAAAATAATAAAGGAAGTGCACAAATATTTCACACCCGAAAACAGCGACCGCATTTATAATTGTCGAACAAAATAAGTAAAACAGTATACAGTATGGTTCAGAATCAATTATACCCACATGTTTACGTGCTGATATCCAAGGCCACACTGAGATAATTCGATCACCTCTCTCCCACATACATACACACATACATACATACACACGTACACACACATTCGTAACAATATTATGTAGGTAACAAAATTTTATTGTCAACTTAATCAATAAAAAAAGAAAATTCCACCATGGCCCCCAGGTGTAGAGTCTATGATCTAAACCAAATGTGGAACACGTGTTCCGGGCGATTGTGAGAAACGACAAACGAATTTTATCAAATTTTACTGTTTATTATTAAAGTTTGGAAGGTTGTGACAATGTGATAAAATTTTAACAAAAAAGACTGGTGTTTTGATACTTCTGGGCAATACTATTATTTTCCCCAATTTATAGAATGCACATCGATTCCAAATTATAAAAGTTATTTTCTTTTTAAATGCTCTTGATTTACTCTTAAATATTCGGTTTTTACGAGTTGTTAGCCAACAAGATGGTGGCTCTGGCTTGTTTCTCATGAATAAACAATCTAGATGGCCACCTCGGTGATTAAAACCTCATATGTAAGATGGTAGAAAGCGCATTTAAAACTACTTAAAACACAAATAAAATGAGCCAAGTAGATATAAAAGTAACTTTTATTGACATTTATGGTATTTTTTTTATTTATTTTTTGTTTGTTTGTTTGTTGGCTTCACTGTACAATACTTGCAAATTCCTCTTAATATTTTTTTTTTTTTTTTCATTTTGAAACATAATCTTTCCAGCAAGGCACACAGGTGAGTCACGGCTCACATTTGGGAAACTGTTTTACATACACCACAGGCGTCGTTGTGATTTGAATACGTTGGAAAATGAGTTTTCTATTCTGTAGACAGTCCTCATTGTCTGAACAAGGTGACATTTTCAATTGTCACGTTTTAAGTATTGTTCCCAGCACCACGGCTGGGTTTGATGCAACACTCATAAAACACAAAAGAAACTAAAAAAATACTAAGAACAAATAATTTTTAAAATGACATCTTAAATGATAAAAAACAAAGATAAGACCAACAGAACCTCTGCATTGTATAGATACACATTAGCTGGTATCCCGGTGTTGCCCGGATGTACACTATGCTAAACATGATATATATATTTTTTTTAATTTATGCAGATTTCATATGAATCAATCCTCTATTGTATTCTGAGGAATAATTTGCCCAGTGGACTAATTCACAAAAATAAATAAATAAAAATAAAATAAATAAATAAAATAAAACAAACAAACAAAACAAATAAAATAATGATAATGTCGTCCATTAAATTCCATGTTTGTTTACAATATCGCATCAGCTGATATTTGGCTTAACTAGAAGGCCTGTCCACTGAAAAATGATACCATTCAAGCAAACAAGATCTGTTGAACAGTCAGACTGTCGATAATAAATGGGAACTTTCAAAAGGGAAAAGTTGTGCATTGTTTTTGCAAAACAAATCATTTTAAAAATAAGCATTTTGTTATTTCACAAATTTTATAATCTAAAATTTGATTATTTATTTGAAAAAAAAATTTAAAAATTGTATTAAAAAAAAAAAAAAAAAAAGCATCATTCGGTTTATACTGTAAGTAAATTTTATTCAATATAAATAAATAAAAAAGAAAGAATTATGTATGTTTGAAATGAGAATCAAATACTGCAAATACTGGAGTTTAGAGAATAAACAAATAATTAAACAAATTAAAATTGAACGATATATAATTTTTTAAAACAAAAATGAATAATGATTTTAAAAATGAAAACGATTTAAATTCAAACAAATTTAAATATAAAGTTACTAGTGCAGAAATATTTCTTTTGGAATCAAACTTATAGAAATATCATTTTAGCATGGTCCATATTCCGCATAAATACCAAAAACAGATTAATTTATGAATTTTGTAAATGTAATAAAACTTGTTGGTGCAAAAAATTCAAAACTATTTGCAAATCTATAATCTAAATCTCACCTGTTTGTTTAAATGTATGTATGTATATCTGCCTAAAACTTTTGACAGATTTACCAAAGATCGTTTTGCAGCTCGACCCTTCGGCCGACAAATATTGAAAAATTAGCTAAAAACATTAATTCCTTCACTTTTCTACTTTTTTGCCGATATTTTCGAAAGTCATCCCCTCTTTTCGATTGACTAACCTTAATTTAAACTTTTGACGATGGACGCGACAGCAAAGATATCGTTTTTTTTTCCTCCTTCGTGGTATGGGTTTGAGCCTGCCTACCTACTACCATTTTTTTTTTTTTTTTTTTTTTGCTCAACACATACCTCCAAACACGCGGGCAACCCGCTAGTTTTACGTAAAATACCATAAGAAAATAGCAAGAGGTTTTCTTGAGCATTTTAGATTGACTAACATACTCCTTACCCGATATAATTGTTACACGTATTGGTTTTATGTAACTGTGTAGTCTGGTGTACGACATTAGAAAAAATTTTTTTTTAATTATTTCTTCCATGCAACACACCTGCTCTATCTAGGATACGAGCACTCTTCTATTACTATAAACCACTTCCTTGATATCATACTGCATTATTGCTATAACGCCTGAACATGCCGAGTGGATTTATTGTATTAGTTATTATAAGATACAATGATACTTTTCCTGGGCAACACACACTTTAAAAATACCGTAAGGTGTGGGTAACTCTAGCCACCCGGGTTGACTTTTCACTTCTTATCACTCGTCACAATCCGCTTGAGAAATGGGTTGTTTTTGTTGTGCAGAAAAAGCGTAGAAGACACCGCAAAACAAATTTTTTGATTATCGTTCAACTCATTCGGCGCTCATTTATCCAACTTTTTTTTACTTCCTATTTGCTTTAAATGGCGAATGACTGCTGAGTTGTTGACCTCGAGTTCAACAGCAACTTCTCGTGTGGTTTTGTAAGGATCAGCTTCAATTAAGGCTTTCAAATGTTCGTTATAAACCGCATTCGGCTGCCCGCGACCATCTTCATCTTTGAGGCTCTCGTTACCATTGTGAAATTTCTTGAACCACCATTGTGCCACATGTTTGTTAGTGGTTCGTGGGCCAAATGCATTATTGCTATCATGAGCTGTATCGGAAGCTTTTCGTAAGAGTTTGAACTGGAATAAGAAAATCGTGCAGATTTTAATTTTGTCCATGCTGTTGAAAAGCCTGCAAAAAAATGAATGAAGAGATTGAGGACAGTAGCAAATAATATGATTCGATAGAGGGAAAGCCGCATACCTAATACTTCTCCTCGGAAAGCTTGCTCTGTCTAGGATACTGAGCACGGTTTGATTACTTTACTATGTACCAATTACCCGATAATATATAGCATTATTATCATTATGTTTCCTGACCATGCCGAGCAAATTTTGTTGTATAAAATCCGCTAATAAAGTGAATGAGATTGTTTTTTTTTTTCTGGGCAATGTGGGCCTTTTAACACATCTGCTCTACCCAGACTATTGAGTACTTTGGATTACTTGACATATACGATAGTTTTATTATAACATCTGGGTAACACTATCTATTTTGTCTGGTATACAACATCAAAAAGGCAAAGAAGTTTCTTTATCTCGAACAAACAACCAGATATGATATTGGATTATTGATATTATAAATACCATGCAATGCAGAGTAGATTTTGTTGTATTAAACAGTTTGTTTTCCCTGGGCAGTGCGCCCTTTAAACATACCTGCTCTACCCAGGATATTAAGCAGTTTGGATTACATGATGTATACTATTTACCATATATAATCTAAATATTAATTTACTTGTCTGACGTCCATCTAGCGTCACAAAAAAATCACTGCAAACATTAAGAAACAAATTACCTCTCTTTATAGTGGCTCTTTATCCATTAAAAATCGTTAAAACCATTCCCTCCCAAAATTTTCTAAACAAAAGAATGTTATCTCCTACCATTATCATCTTGAACATCCCTTACATTGAAAAATGAAATATTCCAAATTGCTCCAACTGTTATAATGCTTAATTGCCTTAGAATGAAAATGGATTAAAAAATCCCAATAAACAATAGGGCAGGTCGATTTGCAACTTTTTTCAGAAAATCAACATGGCACTGGTGATGATAGTTGGGGTTTGATGTGATAAAGAACATATACCAAAAATTAGATTCCCATCTTGAACAGAAAATTGAGCATTTGATTTTAAAAATTGTGTAGAAAAATGCTGAAAAATGCTTCATTTTCATTGTATTTTTCACAACACTTTGAAATTTCACTATTTTTATAAAATATTCAATTAAAATTGATATATTTATATGAAATACATTGAAAGAAAAATAAATACATGAATTATAATTTTAATTATGAATCACAACTAGCAAAATATCTCAACTTTTACTGCATTGATTAAACAAAAATTGTAAAAAAAAGCTAATTAGCAACTAAGTCTTTTAAATTTCACAATTCAAAAAGATATGTGGAGATGTATGACACAATATAACAACTTGATACAAGTTACAGAACCATGTATTTTAATTTTTTATTAGAGGCAATAATATAAACTTAAAGAACTAAATTGTTCTATATAATTTCCTTTTGAGGAAAATGAAGGCCTAATTTGCTGGCACAATGACTTTGTAATAATGTGTCTGTGTCTTGCTTCCTGCCCATATACAACTTTTTGAGAAAAATCAATCAAATTTGATCAGTGTTTGGCTGCAAAATTGATTTTTTTTTTTTTTTTAGTTGTTCACTATTTCTGGAAAAACAGCACAAAAACAAAACAACTATTTGAAAACACTTTTTTTTTAAAAATATTTTTGCGACATAATTAACTATTGTTTGGGTAAATTAAGAAAACTAATAAAATTTAATGGATTTATTTACCTAACGGACAAAATCGTTTGAATGCCCTCTTCTCTCACATCATCTGAGTTTATCATCGATATTATATTTTCTGGAAGTAGTGCAAAAGCACTATATTTTGAACAGTTTAAAACAGTGATTTGGATTTCAGTTAACTGTTTTGTTCTCTGGTTGGTTTAAAAAAAAATATTGTCGGTTTTGATCTCAAACTGCATACACTTGGATGATAAATTTGACCAGAATGTTTAATTTATCAGTGTTTGAGGATAGACAACTAGTCCATAAACACATGCTTCTTGGGACTTATGTTAGCCATCTTCCTTGATTCAAGGGCCCAATTTTCTAAGTTAACTTCTCCACAAAAAATGCCAACAGCATACTCAAAAAGTAGCCTCTGGTCTTCACACTTAAATTATTTGTTTCTTCTGCTGTCAGATAATGATGATCGGGAGGGACACTATTCTTTTAGGATTCTACTTGAGGCAAATCTTGATAATTATTGATACAAAGTTTCCCAAAGGACCAGTAAATGTCGTTAGGCTTTTTGTTGTTCCATCAATTAATTTAAAAATTGCTGTAAATAGCAGTTCTAGTTGAACCTGAAAATTAGAAAATTTGCATGTTTAATAATAGAGCCAGATTACATAATAAATACCAATGTATTATTTTATTTTCCACAAAAAAGAAACATAATTGCAGGTGAATCTATAGAATTAATTTTATCTCCTTGTTAGGAGGACAAGTGCAGATTATGTGCCTTGTTTGACAATTTTCAGTCCTACACTTTACTGCAAAGTCATCACATCTGAAGACAGAAAGTTTACAGCTACAAGAAAATATATCAAACAGTCTGTCTAGCTGTTCCTTCATTCTTTTCACTTTGATTGCTGCAAGAGATTTCCTGTCAATCTGTTTGGCCCTCTTATAGCAAAATATATTGACCTTCTGTCCTATATAATGTTACCTTAACAAGGGTACTTGTGGATTAACTGTTTGTCGAATACTAATTATTTCCTGGCCAATTAACTTAGAAATCACACTATTTTTTAAGTTGGATAACTTTTCAAGGAAATAACTAAACTGGATGACTTGTGAAGTTGGGGTGCTGTTTCATCCAAATGACAAGGTGGACCAGCAAATTTTGTGAACCATGGGTTAAAACTGAATGTCGTGCTTTTATTGACATTCTAATCTGAAAAGTAAAATAAATAAATGGATTATAGCTGAAGGAAACTGTTTTAGGCTATGTTCCAGTTTCATACGTAAAAAATAAGTGCTAGTTATAAGAAATAATGAAAAACTTTGTAGGGTTGAATTAGATGTATTGAAGAGAGAGGACCAAACCAAATCAGAGGCATAGTAGTGTTTAGTTTAGACATTTTCAGCAGATTTCAGCTCCTCCTTCGATAACATGAATTCATCCATAAAGAGATTTATTCTTGCTGTGCCATTTTAAACGAGTGTTTAGAGTTAGAAAAACCAGTGCTTGTGCATTTATGTTACTATGCTATTTTTAATAGTATTTTCAAGTTAAATTTAATTTTTATGATATTTTTGTTTATTAAATTTCTAGGTGAAAGTACAGAATAGTTACAATACAACCTCCTTCCCATATTAAGAATGGCTTTCTAAAAGTTATTTTAGCACAATAACATAGATGCACAAATAACGAAAACCCTTTAAAGGAGTTTCCTTATTTACTCATATTAATCTTTGTGGGTTATCTGATTTTAAAACTATAATTTTAGAAAAACACTGCTTAAAAACAATTACTCCTTAAAAATAAAAGAAATTAAAATTTGATACTAATTTTCTGCAAAGTATTTTTTTATTAAGTAGAAAAACTTGAAAATTTACGTGGTTATGTTTCGTAAAGAATGTGTAGAATAAAATTGTATGGACCATTTTTTTTCATAAATATAAAACTGGAGTATTACCATATTTTAATAAAAATTTCAAATAGAATTTCTATTAGGTTGGTGCAAAAATAATGTTTTTGACATTCATTTGAACGTCAAAAAATGCCATTATTTTTGCACCAACCTAATAGAAAAACAAATTAAAAAAGATAAAACAAATATGTTTAAATTCACTGCAGACACTTGAAATATAATACATATTTTAAAGTCTTTTTCGTTTTTCCTTTCGAAATAATTTAGCCTAAATTGTAATGTTTTCAAATTAAATAATAAACAAACGTTAATTTTCAATATCAATAACGAGCGTGTTTGCGACAATGAAATCTAAAATGTTTCCACTCCAAAAAAGTTCCTGAAATGAAAAAGCGAACTTTGGTAGTTATTTAAAAAAACATAATTTTGCCTTTACACTTAATATTTTATTAATTCATTATCCTTACTCATTTTATTTAAAAATGTAGTTTAAAACATATTGCAAATAATAATTCCATTTTCTTAACAGTACGGATTGTTTTGATGATGGGACGTTCGTAACAATTCACCAAAAAACTTTAAATCGCTTCAATTTTTCAACTTTTAAAGTCATTTCCTTAAGCAAAGATAACGATTTTGAAAAAAATATTTCGTGTGGGTCTTTTCTATGTCAACCCCCAACTATCATCACCATTGCCTCACCAGGGTTCCAAAACAGACCCGTCCTAATAAACAATTGTTTAAGATTGACTAGCTATCTCCAGCATTGCTTGGTTGCTGCAGACCACCACCACATCACATGTACATAACATAAAATTAACGCATTTTGGGTGATAACATTATTACCTATTTAAGTGCCATGCAAAAAATAAAATTAGGTGCTGGTGTAGACTGTGGATCTTTTAACCCAACGCATTTCAGGTGAAAACATTATGATGTATCATGTTGAAATTAGTATAAATTTTAATATTTTTGGAAAATGAATCAATAGAAAAATATAGGAAAACCATTAAGTGCTCACTCGCGACAATTATAGCCGATTTTGTCTCTTAACTGCTCAACCCCTTTTGGCGATATTGTACAAGATAATTACGGTTGACACCTGACCCAAAGAGCCTGACGCCTTATTCCGCCTGACGTAATCGTATTTAAACATTATGCAACAATTATTGCAATTTCCGTTTTTTGTCATATGGTTTGACCTTATTTTTTCTTCAGCAGCTCTTCTAACACGAGCACTCTTTGTTCACTTATTACTTCTCTAATTTTCGCTATTTTCAAAGCTACTTTCATTCATACACCCGAACCATCCAAACTCCAGTTACTAACTTCTGATTGCTAAATTACGTTCCATATCCGCAAAGTTTAATTTGTTGTATGTTTTCGTTTGGCAGCTTTTGGACTGTCTCCAGACAACTTCATAATCTATATCCACAATTTCTGAATCAGGGGATTATAAATACCTTAAACACTTAGTGGACACTTATCTTTCTACCACATATACTCCTTACTGATGCATTCCATTTTCTAAGCATTATGAAAAAATTGCAAAACGTTGACACATAACATGTATCTTATTACTTAGATGCCCAATTGTCAGATTATCAAGTAAAGATGGTGACATACTTATTACTGATTTACAAGTCATTCTGATTAAATTATAATCTCTACAAAAGAAGTGATGGCTTGATGTTCTATTTCTTATATCTCAAGCAGTTCTCCAGATTTGGCTACAAAAATATTTATTTTTTGATTCATGGTTTAACCTCAACTGATATTGCACTGATTATTCTTTTAAAAGACATTCTATTTGCTTATGTGATGTTTTCAACTACTATGGAATTTCCACAGGTTCTGCTAGTGCTGTATTATTACTCTTATGGCAACAATATCTGCTTCGGAGGACAACGTTACTTTTAAACACACCTGCTCTACCATGAGTATTGAGAACCATTTTATTACTTTATACCAGATATGATCCTGTATTATTTTTTACTATGAACTCCAGGCAACACCAAAGTTTTCTTGTATAAAATAACAAAACATGGTGATGTGTTTTTTCTGGGTAATGCAGCTTTTTAACGTACTTGCTCTACCCAAGACATTGAGCAATGACATAGGAACAAAGAATTTATTTCATCGGAACAACACTTCATTTAAACACATCAAATCTATCTAGGGTATTGAGCACTATTTTCATGCCAAGTAGATTTTCTTTCACAAACGAGAAAATATTTATAATATAAATATACCTGCTCTATCTAAGATACTGAGCACATTGTATTCATTAATGTATACCATTTATGAAACTAATAATAATTTCTATTATTTTTTTTCTTAGAAATATCAAGCCCGAACGCAGACCCCACAATTTCATAAAAATGTATTAACGTTAATTCCTTATATTGTCCAGATTTAATCGTCCACTTCAAAACTAAGACTGTCTTTAGCTCTCATAACCATAATCCACTGTATCATCATTTCTCTTCATGCAACGCATGTCCTCGACCCTCATTGGTCAAGTTTCACTTCCATAAATTATCACACTGAATACACATTCTCAATAGACGGTTCCCTTGGTAGAAAGGAAGACAACCCATTTGGTGAAAACTGTTATAATCTAGTTTAATGTTCGGAATGAAATATTTGAAGACATTTTTTTTTTCTCTTAAGAGGATAAAATTGTATTTATTGTGATACTTTTCTTTCTGAAGTTGCTATAATACACAAAGTCACCATAAAATTGAGTGTATTTGGTCAGCTTGATATTAACAAAGATATGATAAAGTATCAAACTTGGATTTGCTAACAACTTTAAAAACTGCAGTCAAAGGGGAGATAACTTACCTGTCAACAAGTTAACACTGTTGGTCAGAATCTTTATACATTAAGCAAACATTTTGGTTAATTGGTTTCTAAATCTAAGTTTCAATTAACTTCTTGCTGTATATCTACAAATTCAACCTTTCTCCAAAATAAAAATACAGAAAAATCTTTAATATATGTACCAGTCACAGGACAAAGATGTCATATTCTAAAATTCATACATTGATAAAATATTTTTAAGAAAGAAAGAAAAAAAAAAAAAAAAATTCATATTTAATAATGAGCGAGAGGAACCCATGTTTTTTTTTTTCAGAATGTCTTAGAAATCGAGGAATACAATTCAACTACTGAGATTTTTCTTTTAAATAATAAAATAAAATTTTGATAGTACATTATTCAAAATAATTAAAACTGTGTGTGTGTGTGTATATATATATATATACACACACACACAGCCATGGTCAAAATTATGGAGCACAAATGAAAAATCGAAATTATGATTCAAACTTATATATTTCAAGGTAAAGAATAGTGGAGTAAACGTTAATAAATCTATTTTAACAACAATCAATATTTGGTATGTCCTACTTTTGCCTTTATAACAGCTTTTATTCGTTTTTGCAAAATATCGGCTAAAGTGTTGCAGGTGGTAAGGTTCATTTTCTCCCGCTTTTCATGAAATTCGGCTTCTAATTCTTTTTTTTTATGAACATTTGTGCATTCTCACTCTTTTCTCTAGATGGGACCACAAAGTTTCAATCGGAACCCGTTTTTTTCTCATACCAACTCATTCAAACTTGACGTATGACATGGAGTAGTCTTGTTGAAAGATTACATCACTTGAAATGTTATTAAATATTTTAGTCATAGCGGTTTGGTAAACCTGGTCCAGCATGTTAGTATAAATTGTGCAGTTCATTATGCCCTCGCATGTGTACAACAGTCAATGCCTGAAGAAGTCATGCAACCCCAAACCATTATGCC
Organism: Euprymna scolopes; assembly: GCF_053919585.1. Lineage (NCBI taxonomy): Eukaryota > Metazoa > Mollusca > Cephalopoda > Sepiida > Sepiolidae > Euprymna > Euprymna scolopes. The sequence goes on from NC_136510.1 coordinate 87,858,375, forward strand.
TTCTCCTTCAAATCTGAAACTTGGAGCTACACAATCAGGATGAAATGTCTCTCCTTGCCTACAACAAACAAACCGCTCCAGGGTGTCAAAAATCTGATGGAAAAAAAAACAAAAAAAAAAAAACAGAATTTGCAACAACTTTTTAATAGGCGTTATGGATGAGTATTCACATAAAAATTTCAATTGTTCTTTTTAAAATTTAGAAAATAGAAGCTATTAACTTACCTCAAAGTTACCAAACAATTTTGTCTCAATCATCAGGTGTTTAATTTTCATGTTTATTTTGAGGTTGGTTTTTTGCAAATTCCAGTTGTTTTTTCTTGTTGGTCTGAGATAAATGTCTTTTTCTTTACATCCTTTTAATCCCACTTCTAATACCTTCATCTCACTGTTCGAGCCGATATGGTTTTGTTTGCATCCTCACTATGTTCAGCAGCCAACTCTGAAGAACTTTTCTTCCTATCTGCAAGGGTTGCTGTTTTCAAAGATCTGTCTTCCCTGGCAGTTGTAGACTTATGGTCTTGCCTTTTTCCGTTTTTGAAAGACTGTTTCCATTGTACCTTTTAATCGTTTGAATTTCCTTCCTTGAACATTCCATTTTCCTGACAATTTCTACCTGAGAATATCTTTCACCAGATGAAGCAACAATTTGTGCCCTTTTAATCTCTGCTCCTTTGGAGGCGTTTTCAATTAAATATACTATTATAGCAATGGCAGGAATCAAATATTACTTGAAAAATAAGAAACAACCTTTAGTATAACAATGAATCATTTTGAATATTTAAATGAATTTATGAAACTTAGCTAAAACTCTTCAAAGATGCTTTAAAGCAAATAAATACTACAATCTACTGTTAAATATTTTACATTTATTCTCAACTGTTCATTGTACAATTCTTAACATGTTTAAATTATCTAAGTTTTTTTATATAGGTGATCCATAATTTTGATCATGGCTCTATATATAAATTAAAAACAGAATAAGTAAAATAAAAATATATTTAGAAAACCAACATTAAAAATTCTTAGAATATTTCTGATATACGTTTGCACTTGTGTAGTTTACAGACAAATTTTTGGGGGCAGAATTTTCATTTTTGTTGAGAAAGTCTGTCTTAAGGTTATTTCAGCAAGGTCTGTAAACTGCACAAACACTAAAAATCTTGGGGGAAAAAACACGTACATACAATATAATACAAAATAAAATAACGTGATAGGTTTAAAACATACATTTTCAGAAACAATATTTGTACAAAGGCCATTTTATAAAACTAAACACAAAGGGGGATAAATTTCTTAGTTATCTGGAAATAAACGTTGAAATTTTTTAAAACTTTTGCTGCCACATAAATTCAGCCAAGAATGAATCTACCACATATATACACATACCAAACTCCCATTTTATTTCTTTTCTGCCTCTGACCACATTCGCTCTACATGGTTCATAGTGATATCTGTTCTTGGGTTCACAAAGGTATTTGTGGTTGATGCACAAATCGTTTTACTTTTTGGTACCCAGTTTATCACGAGCGTGCAAAAAAATTAGATACTATCATTGTGCAAGAACGATAAACTTATTACAGGTAATAGTAGCAACTGTTAGGGGGGGGGGGAATTTGGTCGAGTGTTCATATCTTCCAAAAACATGCAATTATTTTTGTCTAAACCGAGGTCAGAAGTCAAACATGAGAAGATCATAGCTCACACATGGAAAAGCGATGATCAAAAGAATAGACCATCAACCGCATATAAGAACAAAGAATTAAAACATGTTAAAAAACTTTAAGCGTTAAAAACATTTAATTTTCAAAAAGGAGACACAAATTAAGCGGATTGTCATAATATATAAGGGCACTTACAGAGTTTGAGACAATTTTCATTTTTAGTTCCAGGACTATGCCCTTGTGGAGACAAGATTTTTTTTTTTTTTTTTTTTTTTTTTTACTTGAAATTGTTTCATTGTTCCGGCAATTATTTTAGCATTTTAAATTATCTCCCACAAAAATATATATTTTTTGCTTAGTTGATGCATACATAATCGTCTCAAACTCCGTAAGTTTCTATAAAAGACATTCTATAATTTCCTTGATTGCTTATGAGAGCACACATGCGCAGAGGTTTACCTAAATATCAGATGGCATGAGGAAATCTTTAACACCTATAACTAAATGCATAGTAGGTAATAAATAGCTTTTAATCAGACAAAATGAAATTATTTGGATTATTCGCACAACTCTTATCTTGGATGTTATTCACACAATGTTTCGACCAGTGTAACCTCTGACCTTTTTGAAATCAAGAAATTTACACAGAATTTCTAACAGAACTCTTTATTTAATCTAAGGGAGTAGCATGCTCTTGTTCTGTCAGCCATTACTGGGTAGAAGTCACAAGTAATTCACAATTATATTTTTGAGTATTGCCCCCACTGAAGATTGAACCTTCAACCTCCAGAAGAGTAATTTTACAACTGAATTTTATCAAATATTTTATCCACTACGCCAAGATCTGTGGCATAGTGGATAAAGTATGTAGGACTTCTGTGGATTAAATAAAGGGCGCCGTTCAAAACACTCCATACGAGACCAGTAGTCCGGAATAATCGAAATAATCAATCCTTATTTCAAAAATTCAGAAATGGAGAAAAAAATTTTTTTATATGGCAGGGGCGCATCAGAAAAATTAACACAAATGAACCATAATAGTTGATTTATGATCAAATTTTAATTCAAACTAGAAATTACTGATTGATCCTTTAAAAGTTTCAAATCTTGAAAGGTTACAATAATAAGCAAATGTCGAGTAAACTTTGTATTTTATCCTAATCTACCTCACATTCTATTAGTAATGCTTATGACAAAGGAGGAAGAATTGCTGTTTTCTGTGTCAGTTGTCATTTTTGAAGGAGTCTGACAAGATTTTTAATCTTCATCAACCTTAGTTACAATCAGTTACGTGCCCAAAAGAACAACCTCTAAATAAAAGCTCTGAAAACCCAGCAGTTGTGTTTTCGTGCATGAGTTTTTAGTCTTAAGTTCAAAAGATTAACAACCATGACATTACAGCCCACACGTGTGCATTTATTATGTGGTGACATAAACGATGATGTGCTTTGTCTTGTTTAATGCAAAAATGCTATGGTTTCCTGTATTTATCTGTGATTAGAGTCCCCTGCACTGCCACTGGTTACTCTTGTTATTCAACTGAGCTTGAAGCTGCTATCCATAATAGCATTGAATGAAACCAACTTTCATCCATAATGGCGCACTGAAAAAAAAAATAAATAAATAAAAAAGTAAATAAATCATAAAATATAACTTAATTAAAACAATTTTTTTTCTTTTCTAAATAAAATCGCTTCTTCTGAACACTATATCTGATACAAACAAAAAATAATTCTTAGGAATTTCAAGAATTTTTGGTTATTTTTTGACATTTTGTATATTTGACAAAAAATAGAATTGCATTTTCACGATGAGTGTGTGGGAAGTTTAAAATTTTTACTATTGCCTTTCAAGTGTAAATTTTACAAAATAGATCAAATCTAATTAAAACTGAATCATTTTATAAAATCTTATTTCTGGAAAAGTTTTATAAATTTTTGCCATGATTGAAATGACAGTTTATAAGAATTTGCATTATTTATTTCTAAAAATAAAAACATTTTTACAAGATGTTCTGTTTTTAAAAGAAACGGTGGGGAGGGGGTGGGGAGAAAAAAAAAGGGAGAAGATAGTCTGTTTTTAGATTTAATTATTGTTTCCCTGGTGGGAAACTGGGCTGATAATCCTGGAGGTACTGCAATACCAGGCCAACCCGTGGCAAAGGTGGAGCAAGCCCCTAACTCTTCGCCATGTTGCAAAAATCAGTTTAATATCGTAGTCCCCAAATCGGGGACGTATCAGATATTAAGCTGATAAGAACAGATACTACACTTTGATCTTAGCCAAAAGGCCGAGAAGCGATACCACATCAAAATTTCTCTGCCATTTAAAGAACCCTCAGAAAACTTTGTGTAGCTCCTGACAAAAAAAAAGATGTACAAACAAAATTCTATCTGTAAATATTTTACTTGTAATTTATTCAAATTAATTTTCTACAGTATGGGAAGAGTTTTTATATGGAAACAATTTCATATTTTGCTCTAAACATTAAAATAATTGAAATAAACAACAATCTCTCGGCTTTTTCACGAGTGTGACGTCAGACACAATCGCAGTTCAATCAAGAGGGTAAACAAACTATAAAATCGTCATGTAATTTGTAAAAGTAAAAAAAAAAATATATATATATTTAATAATTTGGAGAAAATTCTTGCTTTAAGCAATAATTGGCCAAAGTTTTTATTCGATCGAAGATTTCTAATTTTTGTAAAACAAAAAAAAAGTAAACAATGCCAAGGTCGTTTGTTTTTTCAAGTGTAAAATCCGGTGTTAACCCAAAAATGTTCCTACAAAAAGCAATACAAACGTTAAATGTTTTATTTATTCTTTTATTAGTTTTCTTTAAATTTAGGTTCATAAAATTAAGGTTTATATAAATTATTTAATGAAAATAAAAAGAAATCAAATAAAAAAAACGTGTCAACCACGACAGTTTTTTTGTTTTTTTTCTTAGGGTGAAGACATCAATCGTTTGTTTTGTTGAGTCGTTTGTGGTATAATAAATAAATAAAGTAATAAATTAGTAAATAAATTAAATAAATTAATAAATAATAAATAAAGTAATAAATTAGTAAATAAATTAAATAAATTAATAAATAATGAAGTAATAAATAACATACTATAAAATATTCGTTAGTTTTCGTTCGCTTAATTTGTTTTTCGTTATTAATTATCGTCAACTTAGATCGTTAGTTTAAAAATCGTCATGAAGAGTTGTTTCCCTTGGACCAGGAAAAATTGACACAAAGCAATTCTAAGTAGAATTTTTGTTTTTGTTTTATTTAAAAGAGCCAATTTACCGAGATTGAACCAAGAAAACGGAAAAATTTAGAAGTTATAAATGCTGCTTCGTCAACGAACATATGGAGTGCCCCCCCTCTCCCGCCGCCCCCAACAATCTCGGCATGTTGATATTTGTTGCGCTTTCACAAATGACAGTTATTTGCAAATTTTCACTTTGGACAAAAATATATATATTTAACAATATATATATATATATATATATATATATATATATATATATATATAATATAACAAATATAACATTCTCTTCAAATTCTAAGGAAAATCTAAAAGAAATCTTATACAATTGTATAAACATACAAGTATGACAAGCTAGACTGAAACATTTGTGGAGATGGAGAAAGTTTTTACGTAACTTGCTGTAGGTATATTATATTACTACTAAATCATCACCTTATTAAAGTAAATACTGAAAATTAAGAATTTTTTTCACTTTTATTGTACATGAAAAAAAAAGCAACAAAAAAACTAAGCTTTCTCAACATCAGATTGGAAATTATAAATGTATTTAAAAATGAACTTATATTTAATTTGCATATATTAGACTTCTTAGCCTATTAAAAACTTGCTAAACCATGGAATTAAGGATTGGTGGTTGAATATGGTTAAATTTCTGCTCAAGTTTGCATTAATCTAAGTGTGAATTAAAAAGATACTGTAATACTTAGTTTGTTGCACCTTATAACTAAAGTCTATAAAAAAATTTCAGCCAGATTGGCCCAATAGTTTCCGATAGTTTGAGAAAAAGTGGAATGGACTGACGGAAATATTGGGAGAAAAACTGCATAAAAAAAAGAACACACGTAAATAAATTATCAACAAATTGGGACTGGTTGGCCAAAACATAGTAAGACAACAACTATGAGAGGCAGTAATTGATTCAGCCTTCCTATCCTGTTGCAGTTAACACCCGGTCAGAGGAACAGTTGGCCGAAATGTCGTGGGACAACATGATGAGAATAATAGTACGCAAATAAATAAAATGTATAAATTACTCCTCTTAAAAAAAAAAAAAAAAAAAAAAAAAAAAAAAAAAAAAAAAAAAATTCCAATAAGTAAATATAAAAAAAAAACTTCAATATTTTAGAAAATATCCATTAGATCTGTCCATTCTCCAACCGTGTGGTAAATATCAGCTTTATTATGTAGGGAAGGAAGAAAAAAATCTTTGGCAAAGCATGTCCTTGATAATGGTCTTGTTGTTGGGTTAAGACGTGGCTTCAGAGAGTAAAGAAGGCCGATGCACATGACAGCGTAACATCACTTCCTGATTAACTTGTAGGTATAGACAGTTTCCGGTATTCAACCATGTGGTCACGCTAACAGGCATAAAAAAATATGGCTACCGATTGTTCATGTATGTTCTAACGAGAAAGAACAAGTCTCCATTTGGATAATAATTATTATAATTGCACATTGGGATAATTTTAATCTAACAAAATATAGTAAGTGAACTAGTTTTTGAACCTTTAATTTCGATCGGAGAAAGTAAAAAAATTTTTTTTTTTTTTTTTCACTGTAAAACAAACAATTTTTATATAATATTTTTCATTTCGTTCTTTTAATAAATAAAACTTTTCACTGAGTATTTCAAATATTTTAAAGTTAGCATTTTTCACGGCAGTTTTTTTTTTTTTTTTTATAAACAATCTGTGAATTTTCAATATCTTAGCACCGGGCGTAATTTATTTCTTTGAAATATATTTAAAACTTCAAGTTTTTGTTTTTTTATAACATTTTAACTGTAAATAATTTACATGACGAGTTTGTTTTACTGTACAGATTCGAAAAAGTTGCCAAAAAACAAATATATAACAAATAAAATATATCGATCAACATTGTATGATTTTCAAAGTAATTACACGTTTTAAAGTGAGTAAAACCACTAAAAACCTTTCCAGATAGATGTCTTGCCTTTGATAACATCTATTTGGTACATATTTGATTTTTGACCACTTTTTCGAATCGATGTGTATAGTAATATACAAACCCCTAAAAACATATCCAATTAGGTAGAAAAGTAATTTATCTTTGATGTTATATATTTGTTTTTTGAATCTATGTGTACAGTAATACAAACCCAAAATTTAATTTAATTTCGAAATAATATTTAAAATACACATGCGTACATTGCACAAGCACTCTTATTATTATCATAATAATAGTAATAATAAAAAACTGGTGTAGATGACATCAACTGGCGCCACACCAACTAGTTGTGAAGGGTCAGGGAGGATGGAAAGACCGAGGTGGGAGAGTTACTAACCAAATCTCCACTGGAAGTGTGCACTTCAAATCTGGTTCCAACGAGAAATCAGTGACAATGGCTGTTGCGATAACATACAATCATCTGCACAAGAGGTCAAAAGGTGGAGAACACTGGAAATCTGGAGAGACTTGTCACTTGGTCTCCAGGGAACACCACAAGTTACTGCCAGTGAGGGATCACTGATGATGGCCTGTGAGACAATACGTTACACATTTTGAAGAAAAACATGGGGGAAAGAATGGATATAGAAGAACAGAAAACCAAAACTTTAAATATAATTTCTGTATTTAAAGTAATAGTTATTTAAATATTTCAACATAATCTTGTGGGCAAAATCCAGCTTCCCAATAAGGGGCACTCTGGATAGGAACAAAAATAATCTGTCATAAAAGATTTCTCTTCCACTGACCGAGGACAGAAAAGATTAAGTGTAGCATCAAAAAAGATACTACACTGATTTTGTTCCGAAGGCCAAAAAATATGTTTAATATTTCTTTAATTGTTTGTTCTCTAAATTCATAATTCAGTTTTATCAGTATTAAATTGTATATTGCTTTAAAATTACTTAATTTTACATAGATATTATTTATATTTTATATTGAATAAAGTTCAGTTTAAGTATTAATCGAACTGTATTCCTTTTTCTCATTAAAAATGTTTTATTGCTCTTTTTCAAATGGGCCTCATATAGTACTGACAGTCTGACAAATCTTACCTACATTGCCTGCAGACATTTTTCAGTTAACAGGCCTTCTTACTCTTGGTGGCCGTGGTTAAGGTAGGGTTCTGTTTAATCCTAGACACTCCCAGCTTTACCTTCTTAGATAAAGAGTTAGTTTATTTCTGATTGACCGAAGTAACCCAACCGATGAATGCCAACAGGACTGCTCAGGTATTTTTTGTAGACAAGAGTGCAGTTGTTTACCTGGTGTAAAACCGCACTTTATCTTGTGTGTAACCTCCTGCAGAGGTAAATAAAGTTCTGTAAATCTGAAAAACAAAACAAAAATTAAAATGTTTTATTATAAATGGTTTACTTGCAAAAAAAAAAAAAAAAAAAAAATACAAGCCTACAAGAAACCACGTTAAAAAACCTAAATGTGAATGAAATTAACCAATCACACATTGAATTTCTTTAGCAATTGGTTGTTGTCTATGTCATGATATCCTGGGAAATAAACGGTTCCATGATTGTTTCATTGAAGTTTTTTTTTTTTTTTTTTTTTACAAAGGAGGCACCAGTTATCAAGATCCGGAGGCCACTCGAGGATAAGGGTTAATTAGTGTACAGTGGTCAAGAAGAACATGTCAGTCATTGTTAGTAGTGAAAATTTGATAAATTGGATTAAGGGAATGGCTCATCAAGAATTTGTTCACGTTGGACTTGCAGACAACCATATTGTAGTCAGTTGGAAAACAGTTCTAAGAAAGAAGCTTTGTTCATGGAATCTATATTTAGGTTTAGACACAGATAAAGAGTGGGGGAAATTATTGATAATGGTTTCAACTAGATGAGTATTTTTTTTTTTTTTGTCAAGGCAGAATAAGTCACTTCTAGCAGCTCCTGCCCAGGTGTGGCAAGAAAACGCCATCCTTGGACGCACCTGGCTCTTATACATGTAGAGAATATTTCATCAGGAGTGAGATATCTACTGAAACGGTAGAACGGTCCCACCATTTTCCCAGCAGTGCTGGCAACGGATTTGATGTGCGTGTTCCATTTCAGATAAGGAGTAACGGTCAACCCCGGAAGTTTGTCTAAACATGGAGCCTCTTCAAGATGAGAACCATTCATTTTAATTGATGCCAGACGGGGATCAGTGTTGATGATGGAAAGATAGAAGTTTGGTCTTAGTTGCATTAAAAGTAACCAGCCACCTCTTTCCCCATTGTATCACATGCTTAAGATCAGAGGAGAGAAAATCAGAGGGACTTCAGTCGTTTACGGCCTCTAAAGTGTTGCCACAGATGGTAGTGCCCTCAGCATAAATGCCTACAAAGTCACTGAGGAGATTATTTTTGCTGAGGTGGTTGAATACTTCTATTTAACACAGATTCTAGCAACTTACTCATGACACAGGAGGCCGATTGGTCTATATTGAGAGGGAGATAAGCGATCACCTGAATTTTTAAATATGGAGCATACTGATGAGGTTTTCCAGGGTGTTGGGAAGCAATTCTCCTTAAGACAACGCTTAAATAGCTTTCTAAGTATGGGAGCTAGTTCTGGTTGAAGCTTTTTTAGCACTATAATAGAAATGCGGTCAAGGCCAGTTGCTTTATTGGAATTGAGGGTTTTTTTATTAGCTTGGCAACATTATGCACAGATATTTGTATGTCGCATAGGGGTGTCAAAAATTCTGGCACACCTACCTAACAAAAAACTGCGAATAAAATATCAAAAAAACTTGTAATTTCTCTTTTTAAAGTGGGTTGTTTATTTTCTTTATGGAATATACTTCCAAAATAAACTATTAAAGTTGTTTAAAAAATAAATATTTTTGATTTTTTCAAAAATAGTGTTTACAAAGTGCCTGCGCGCCTTCATGCAGCCATTTTGTTTACGTAATGAAATCAATTGAATTTTACAAGTTCATTTTTTTCTCCAATTTTTTCACTTTAAAAATTTATCAAAATTCTCCGATTGGTTCAATTTTTATATTTTCAAGTTCAATGTAAAATTTTATGCTCTTTCCAATAAACTGAATATAATAGTCTAGAAAAGTTTTTTTTTTTAAAAAGTCACCCCCCCCATTTTGAAATGTCTATTAAAATGTAAATAATTTTCTCACCTCAAATTTATATATCACAAATTGAAGATAAAAGATCAATAAATAAAATAAGCTAATTTAAAACAAAAAAAAAAAGTTATTTGCAAATTTACCTGTAAACTCCAAAGTTTTAAACTTTTTTAAAAAACCACGTTGAATTTTTTTTTTTTATATAATCTTATACTGCACAGAAAGTTTTGTTTAAATTATTTTTTTTTTATTCAATATTTTCTTTTTTTTATATATTAAAAAAAAAAAAATAAAAAAATCAATTGTTAAACTTTAAAAATCTCAAAATTTTTCTATTGGTTTTATTTTTATGATATCTGCAGGGTCAATGTGAAATTTTATACTCTCTCCAATAAGCCAAATATAATATTTTAGACAAACGTTTTTTTTAAATTCACCCCCCCCCATTTTGAAATGTCTATTAAAATTTAAATAATTTACATACCAAAGTTTTATACATCACAAATTTAAGATAAGATCAAAATAAAATATTATAATTTAAAACAAAAACAGTTTTTTTTTTTTTAAATTTACCTTTAAAGTCCAAAGTGTAAAACCTTTTTTTTTTTTAAACCATGTTGATTTTTTTTTTTTGAGTGGAAGCTTATGTTATGCTTAGAATGTCAAATAAATATCTGACGCTTACGACAATTTTTTCTATTTCATTCAATGTTTTTTTTAAATATAAAAAATTCACTCGATAAAGAAGTATTAGAATATATCAATCAAAAACTCATGTATTAAGAGACAAAAAAAAAAAAATAAATAAATAAATAAAAATCGGTCGACTTGTTTTTATGTTTAACGGCAAAACTTATAAATGAATGTGTTTATTTTTCACATAAGGAGGCCCAAAAATACTAATTTTGGTTTACAGCACGCAATAGAAAGAGACATTAATTATGTCTTAGAAATCATCGAAAGATAAACGTGAAGAACATCAGATATTTGTCTCCCTTTATTTGAACAGTGAAAAAAATTTGCGTTTTTCTTTATCCTTGTTTAAAAAAGTATTTTATTTAAAAAGGACATGGAATATAAGTATAAATATGGATAAATTCTTAATGAACAATGGAACTACTCATTGGATAGTATTTTTTATAGGCAAGTGATTTTTTGGAATTTATATATATTTTTTATAATCGAAGCAAGTAAAATTTTGTTCTTTCTTTAAATCTTTTGAGCTGAATAAACATGTTACATTAAATAAAAACACTAAACATACCCAGGTAGGTAGAAAACTTCTCTTGCCTTTGATAACATTTGTTTATTTAACAAATGTCATCAAGGGCAACATAAATTGCTATTCTTACTATTCCTTATGTTAACACTGGTGGCAATTTCTGTACGTGAAAGCGCACATTTTTTACCACTTTTTTGTACCAATGTGTATAGTAAAACAAACTAAAAAAATAAAAAGTTGGCGGAGTTGTACAACAATCAACCCCCATGCATATTTCTTTTTTCACTGGATTATTATTGATAGGACACTAATTAACCAGATTATGAAAAAAAAAAAAAAAAAAAAAAAAAATTATTTCAACATTTGAAAGGAGTGCTCACATTTTAGTTACAGCGTTCTGATAAATCAGTCACCCATTTTGTAACCAATAAAAACGTGGGTATATCAAAACCATAGAAAGTAAAAATGACATGAGCTTCTACCGCATTTGTAAGTCAGAAATATTTTTGTTTCTCCAAAAATAGAACGAACATGAAATTTTTTTGTTTTTATGAAAATTGAGTTTTTTTTTTTTTTTTTAACTTGTTTATTTTTTTATTACTGTACACATAAATTCGAAAATGTCAAATATAACAAATAAAGGTTATCAAAGGCAATAACAGTTACTTTTCTACCTAACTGGATATGTTTTTAGTGTTTTTATTCAATGTAGCAGGCTTTTTCTTTTAAATTTTTAAGTATTATAAATTTTTATAAATTTCACTAACATGCTGGAGAAATGTTTCATAATTTTCCATCCTGTTGTCAATTTTCATATTGTACGCCTCTCGATACATTGCTTTGTCATCATGGGACCATTTCATATCTTCAGAATATTTTATTGGAAAGAGCATAAATTTTCAAATTGACCCTGAAAATATCGTAAAAATTGAACCAATAGAAAATTTTTTTTATAGATTTTTAAAGTTTAAAACTTGAAAAATATTTAACTCGTAAAATTTCATTACGTAAAAAAAAAAAAAAAAAAAAAATGGCTGCATGAAGGCGCGCTGGCACTTTGTAAACACTTAAAAAATAATATTTGTATTAATTTTTAAACAACTTTAATACTTTATTTTGGAAGGATGTTCCATACAGAAAATAAACACATTTTAAAAAGAGAAATTACGAGTTTTTTTAATATTTTATTCACAATTTTGTGTTAGGGGTGTCAAAAAACCCTCAAAATTCTGATACACCTACCCTTAGTATGCGCACGTAACTTTACTTACGTTACGTTTCGCACTTCGAACATTTATTTACGTTTACTTAACTCTTTTCATGAATAAAAAAAAAAAGTAATTAAACCATTTATTGATAATTTGTCACTTTTACAAACATTTATTTATTCACGTTGGCATAACTCTTTTCATGAATATTGAAAAAAGTTTCTAAATAATTTCTCACTTTTACAAACAATTTGTAATTCATTTATTTACTTACGTTTGCTTAACTTAGACACCACCAAAAATGGCTGAAAAATCAAGCTGTTTTTTAAAACGAAATTACATTTATTAAAATCCATTATTTCTGAGTAACTTTTTTTTTTTTCCAGAAAGATAAAACCCTGAATTTTATCATAGAAAACAGAAACTTTTTCTACTATTTTTAATTAAATTTTAAAAGTTAAATTTTCCCAAAAAGTTAATTGACATTCGTTGTCTTGCACAAAAAACGTACATAAATATTTAAAAAAAAAAGGTTTTTGAAATAATTTATTTATTTGTTGTCTAAGGGTGATTTTCTATGAGAATATGCAAAAATTTAATATAAGTCCCTGGATTTCAAATAATTCCACTTATTCATATCGGCAACCAGTTACTTCGCGTCGATCTAGACAATGTTTACGTTTGTACGTGACCATTTGTATGAGTTTGGTTTTTAATGTGTATGTGTGTGGGGGCCAGGCTCCCCAAAATGCGGAGAGGGGGGGGGGGACAATTTAAAGCAGAATAAAAAAAAAAATTATTTCAGCGCGTTTGGTCCACCGTAGTCGAAAGGCGGCAAACGTTTTCAAACGGGATCGAAAAAAATGCTATTTTTAAAATAAAGGGCACAATATTTATCAAATTTTTTTTTTTGTATCGATTCTTCAAAGCATGGCCTGTTTATGCATTATTCGGCTCGCTAAAAAAAAAAAAAAAAAAAAAATTGTTAATTTATTTATCAAAAATTTTAAAATGGCTTTTTTCGTAATAAATATTAAAAAAAATTTTTTTTTGTTTAACTTAAATTAATTATTTTACTTAACATATTCACTGAAATTCACACTTCAAAACTCAAAAGCGGGATAATTAAACACAATCGAAGTTCTGATATTCAGACGTCAAAATAAGGTATGCAAACAAGTGTTTTTTTTTTAATCTATAATTCTGTCCCTTACAACAACACAATATGTTGTGTTCAGTTTCAGATGATTATTTTAAGCATATTTGTACCCCCCTCAAAACAAGGGGGGGGGGTTGTAAGCAAACAAAAAAAAAAGAAAAAATATATACATAAATATCGTTTATGAAAAATAAGTACACTGTTAGAAAGTTCATCCTTTTCTTAATAACTGCTGAAAATTTCGTATTGATCGGATAATTACCTGATTTTTGGTAGATTTTTAAATAGACGGTCCGTCAAAAAGTACTAACCTGCCCCCTCCCCCAGTTTTGGCGGTGCCTTAGCTTAACTCTTTTCATGAATATATATATATATATATATATATATATATATATATATATATACACATAAGAACTAAACCATTTGATAATTTCTCACTTTTACAAACATTTTTAGTTTACATCAGCGGATAACTTTTTGGTGAATATTTATTTACATTTAGGTCCACCTCCAGAATTTTCTTTTTAAATGACTTATTGATAAGTAAATCTACGGTACACCTTGGGCGTTGAGTTCCATGGCGACCAGCAGAAAAATTTAATCGTCGCTCCGGCTCCGCATGCGCACGTAACATTTATTTACTGACGTTGCCGTAGTAACTAAACGATTATTTGTCACTTTTCCAAACATTTATTTTGAAAAAAAGTTTTACTCTTTATGAGTATAAAATATGAAGAATTGCTCCATCCTCGAAAATTCCTTTAAAATTACCACTCTTATAGGTTTTCGGGGTCGCTGAAAACGAAAATAACGTTTAAAATTACGGCAAACGAGTAGTTTCCAAGATATGAAATGTTAGCATTTAAAAAGTTGGGGAACGAAAGCCCCCCCCCCCCCCCGGAAAAATCGTGGCCACAAAGTGGGTGCTCATTTTACGTTAAATTAATATAGAAAAGTGATCAGACTTTAAGGGTTTGTATTACTGTACACAGATTCGAAAAAGTTGTCAAAAAACAAATATATAACAAATAAATTATAAAAGGCAAGATAAGTTACTTTTCTACCCAACTGGATATATTTTTCATTCATCACTCCCTCTTTAGCACGGTAAGTTTGAGAAAAGGTGTTATAAATACAAAACTAGACAAAATACTATCAAAAACCCGCCGAATATATGTCAACCTATGTCACGGTACGGGTAACATATATTGAACGAGTTTTAACAGTATTTTATCCAATTTTTTTTATTTATAACACCTTTTCCCAAACTTACCGTGTTAAAGAGAGAGTCAGACGCCATCTTAAATTTTCCAATACATCGGTAAACACTGTATGGTTTGAGCTGAATAAACATGTTACATTGAATAAAAACATGAAAAATATATCCAGTTTGGTAGAAAAGTAGGCACCGCCAAAACTGTTGGGGGGGGGGGGCACGTCAGTACTTTTTGACAGACCGTCTTTTTAAAAATCTACCAAAAATCAGGTAATTATCCGATCAATACGAAATTTTCAGCGATTATTAGAAGAATGAACTTTATAACAGTGTACTTATTTTTCATAAACGATATTTATATATATATATATATATATATTTTATTTTACTTACAACCCCCCCCCCCTTGTTTTGAAGTGGGAACAAATATGCTTAAAATAATCATCTAAAACTTAACACAAGATATTGTGTTGTTGTAAGGGACAGAATTATAGATTAAAAAAAAAAAAATTGTGGTACTAGTGCATGAGTCATGCACTAGTACCACAATTTTGCATGACTCATGCACTGCATGAGCTGGCGGCCTGGGCGTGGCTTCACTCGCTCGGATTTCTCCGTAAAATGACGTCACATGCTGCCATCTAACGAAGAAAATGGACGAGGGGGGGGGGGCTTACAGAGAGAGAAAAACCCGGAAAAAAAAATGGACGCGGGTAGGGGGGCTTACAGTGAAAAGGTCATTCCTTTTCTTATTTCTTATGAAAAGTTCTTATTCATGCACTAGTACCAAAACTTGTAATGTTTTCAAGGTGAAAAGCTAAACAAATTTGTTTTTTTTTGTCAAATAAATTAAGTTGAAAAATTTATTTCTTCTTTCACAAAATTTAATTTAATTTTTTTCAAATAAAATACTTTTTTGAATGTCTTTTTCAAAAATAATTTAAAGCAAAGTTCAACGTTTTTTTTTTGTAAAATGAATAAGAACTTTTACAAATATTTTTAATTTACATACGCGGATTGTTGAATGGTGCAAAAACAAAGCGTTTTTGTAATAAACTTCGGGTTTGTTTTACTGTACATTCGAAAAAGAGAAACAAAAATACAACAAATAAATGTTATAAAAGTCAAGAGAAGTTACGTTTTTAATTGGATAAGTTTTTGTGGGTTTGTATTACTGTACACAGATTCGAAAAAGTTGTCAAAAAACAAATATATAACAAATAAATGTTATCAACCCAGATAAAATACTGTTAAAAACTCGCTCAATATATTACCGTGACAATGTGACATAGGTTGACATATATTCGGCGGGTTTTTAATAGTATTTTGTATAGTTTTTTTTTTATTTATAACACCTTTTCCCCAAACTTACCGTGTTAAAGAGAGAATCAGACGCCATCTTGAATCTTCCAATACATTGGTAAACACTGTTTTTCGAGCTGAATAAATATGTTACATTGAATAAAAACACGAAAAATATATCCAGTTTGGTAGAAAAGTAACTTATCTTGCCTTTGATAACATTTATTTATATATTTTTTTGACAACTTTTTCGAATCTATGTGTACAGTAATTACAAACCCGAAATTTTTTCACTCGACTATTATTGATTGGACACTAAATAACTAGATTATGGAAAAAAAAAAAAAAAAAAAAAAAAATCATAGTTACAACGTTCTGGTAAATCAGTAACCCATTTTTTAAATTTTTTCTTCTAAACACGGAAGATATGAAATGGTCCCATGGCGACCAAGCAATGTATCTTAGGCGTACGATATGAAAAAATTAAAAAAAAAAAAATGCTACATTAAATAAAAACACTAAAAACATATCCAGTTAGGTAGAAAAGTAACTTATATTGCTTTTGATAACATTTGTTTTTTGACAACTTTTTCGGATCTGTATACAGTAATACAAACCCAAAAAACTAAATAAGTAAAAAAAAAAACAAAAAAAAAAAAAAAAAAAAAAAAAAAAAACAACAACTCGAAACTTTATTTTCATAAAAAACAATGGTGCTAATGCACTTACTGATCCGCGCTATTTTTTTTAAATCGTATTTCTAAGTTTAAAGCTTTTTTAATTCAATTGTAAGGTTTTTAAAACACCCCATGTTAAGAATGGCTTTTTAAATAATAACGTTATCAGCACGGATCAGTAAGTGCATGAGTACCAAAACAAGTCATGTTCATTCTTTTTCTTTGAGAAACAAATATTTCGGTATTATTTTACTTTAAGGCCAGTCTCACGTTCGTATATAACATTTTTGTGTAGATTTCGGTGTGCTGAAAACCGTTCCCGTCGCAAAAAAAATATTCATGATATGAAGAAATTTCTCTTTCGAAAAGCGGGTTATCACTTTTCCATGTAAATTTAACTTAAAATGAACACCCACTTTCTGACGACCTGAGAGAGGAAGCATTTTTTGTGTTTATTGGCTAAAAAGTTCTTGGTTTCTTTTGCATGGTATTAACCCCCTGAACTCTGGAACTATTTTCCATTTCACAGCCTATCCTTCGTTTACGCTACGCGCGAGCATAAACGAAGGCTGTTAAATGTGCACTCGCGTACCAAACTGCTTTGTCACAGTGTAGTATTGGCGAAAAATTAAAATTAGACGAAAAACTAGTTTTCTGAATATTAAACGATGTATTTCTGTTATCACGGGTGGCCATTTTAATTTCCTCGTGTCTTTATTGAAAGATGAAAACAAAAAAATCAATGTTTTGGCCAATAAACACTAAAATGCCACTCTCGGATGGCCAGAAAATGGGTACTCATTTTAAGTTAAGTTTAGATAGAAAAGTGATCACCCACTTTTCGAAAAAGAAATTTCATATCATGGAAACTTTTTTTGCGACGAAAATGGTTTTCAGATTCGTTTTTAGCACACCAAAATCTACAAAAAATATTTCGTTATATACGAACGCGAGACGGGCCTTAATGTAAAAATTTTACCAATATTTCTGACATGCGGTAAGCTAGATGTATCAGAATTTTTGTAGGAATTTGACACCCCTAACACGAAACTGCGAATAAAATATAAAAATATTTTATTTATGGATTATATTTCCAAAATAAACTATTAAAGTTGTTTTAAAAGTAATAGAAATATTTTTATTTAAAAAACAGTAATGAATTTTACGAACTCAATATTTTTTCAATTTTTAAACTTTAAAAATCTATCAATTTTTCTATTGATTCTATTTTTACGATATTTTCAGGGTCAATGTGAAATTTTATGCTCTTTCCAATAAACCGATTATAATATTTTAGACAAACGTTTTTTTTTTTAATTCACGCCCCCCCCCCATTTTCAAGTGTCTATTAAAAAGTAAATAATTTACTCACCAAAGTTTTATATATCACAAATTGAAGAGAAAAGGTCAATAAATAATATATTAAAATTAAAAAAAAAAAAAAAAAAAAAACGCTTTTTTTTTTTTTTTTTTTTTTTTTTTTTTTTTTTTTTTTTTTTTTTTTTTAGAAATTTACCTGTAAAGTCCGAAGTTTAAAACTTAAAAAAAAAAAAAGCGTTTTTTTTTTTTTTTAAAAATGAAACCTTGGTCCTTGCTCCTTTAATTGAAAAAAAAATTAGGGCTTGAATTATATTTTTCGAGGAGTTATAAGCTTAGAAAGACGGTGGAATTCACTATTTTTCACGAAATTTCTGACACCTTGCGGTCGCTGGTAGGCTTGTCATTTTTACTTTGTATGGTTTTGATATACCCGCGTACAAAATGGGTGACTGATTTACCAAAACGTAACTAAAAAGTGAGCACCCCTTTCAAATGTCGAAATGATTTTTTTTTCATAATCTGGTTAGTGTCCAAGGTATTTTTTTTTTATTAGGTCCACCTCCACAATATTTTAAATGACAACTTTTTCGACTATGCTGAATACGGAAATCGCATTGAAATTTTGCAGAAATAAGTAGTTAACGAGATATAAAAAGTTGTATTATGCATTGTATTCTTTGGCAGACATTTTTGTTACGCACGTAGATTTGTTTATAGCGCGCACGCGTGTAACAAAGATGGCCGCCAAAGAATACAATGCATAATACAACATTTGGGTTTGTATTACTGTACACAGATTCGAAAAAGTTGTCAAAAAACAAATATAGAACAAATGTTATCAAAGGCAAGATAAGTTACTTTTCTACCAAACTGGATATATTTTTTGTGTTTTTATTCAGTGTAACATGTTTATTCAGCTCGAAAAACATGCAGTGTTTACCGATGTATTGGAAAATTCAAAATGGCAGCCGACTCTCTCTCGGAGAGGGTACGTTTGGGAAAAGATATTATAAATAATAAACTAGACAAAATACTGTTAGAAAACAACCGAATACATGTCAACTTATGTCACGGTAACATATATTGAGCGAATTTCTAACAGTATTTTGTCTAGTTTATTATTTATGATACCTTTTCCCAAACGTACCCTCTCCGAGAGAGAGTCGGCTGCCATTTTGAATTTTCCAATACATCGGTAAACACTGCATGTTTTTCGAGCTGAATAAACACATTACACTGAATAAAAACACAAAAAATATATCCAGTTAGGTAGAAAAGTAACTTATCTTGCCTTTGATAACATTTATTTGTTCTATATTTGTTTTTTGACAACTTTTTCGAATCTATGTGTACAGTAATACAAACCCCGATTTCCGTATTCAGCATAGTCGAAAACCTAATAAATCATTTAAAAGAAAATTGTGGAGGTGAACTTAATCTAATTATTTACCCCAATCAATAATAATCCAGTGAAAAAATTTCAAAAACCTTACGCAGAGGGGGGGGGAGGGTGATGGTTATACAACACCGCCAATAATTCTGCTGGTCGCCATGGAACTCAACGTCCGAGGAGTACCAAGTTCTGGATAAGAACACGCACATTTTTATTTAATACGCCAACTTCTAGGATTAAAAATTTCTGGCAATGAACCCAACAAAAGTAATGGAAAAATCTATACTCACATATAGACAAAAAAAGGGCCCGTCAATTAAAAAGTAGAAGTTTGAAGTTGTTAGTTCAATGCAAAACAAATCCACGGGTCAAGTTATTCTTCTGAAAATATCTCCTCAAATATGAAGTAACAACTCCACTCCCGCCATCTCTCATCTCCTCCCACAGCCATCCATCTCCTCTCCCTCCGTCTTATCGTCACCCCCCCCCCCCGTCTAATAGAAGGGAAATAACTTTGATAAACTTTAGTTGAGTGTGAGGAAGCAATTTGTAGTTTTAGTTTATTAAATTTATTAAACGTATAAATTTCGACGGTTTCGTCAATAAGACCAGATCTCATAATGCTTATTTATATTCATACTGACGGCGATAAACAAAAATGATTTTTCTAAAAAAATTTTATTTGAAAAAAATATTTTCTGAAAAAAAGACGACTTTATTAATTGGTTTGGTGCAAATATAGTTGAACGTCAAAAACATTTTTGCGCCAATCTAATAAATGTTGTTCGGTTTTTAAATATTACGTTACGATTATTTTTTCCGACATTAAAAAAAAAAATTAAACTGAAAATCGGTTGTCTGCTCTTGATTCTACTATAGCCGTTACTCCCCCCCCTCATCGACACTAGAAAATGTTATTTTCTTGAAAATAAAAAAAAAACTACTGAGTCAACTTACGTGATTTTTGGAATATGTCATTTTTTTCCGTGACTTATGTAATTATACAGACTTATTTTTTTTTACTTTGAACTGCCACCATCAGTGCAAAGTAGAATAAGTACCGTCATACGTGTATACAAAACTGAGGTACTCCTTGGGCGTTGAGTTCCATAGCGACCAACAGATAAAATAATGGTCGCTCCCTTAGTCCCCCCTCCCGCACGTAAGATTTATTTACTTACGTTGTCGTAGTAATTAAACGATTATTTGTCACTTTTACAACCATTTATTTTATTTTGAAAAGTTTTACTCTTTATGAATATTAAAATAAAAGTTATTAAACATTAGTTTCTCACTTTTACAAACATTTGTTTTTAAATTTCTTTCTCAATGACTTATCGGCATTTTTTTTTTTCTTTAATATTTGCGGATGGGTATAACATTTATTTATATTTTTATGTAACATCTTTTTCGAATCTGTACAGTAAAACAAACCCGAAGTTTATTACAAAACGCTTTGAGGTGTGTACTGTACTGTATTACTGTACACAGATTCGAAAAGGTTGTCAAAAAAAAACAAATACATAAATAACTGTTATCAAAGGCAAGATAAGTTACTTTTCTACCAAACTGGATATATTTTTCGTGTTTTTATTCAATTTAACATGTTTATTCAGCTCGAAAACCATAGTGTTTACCAATATATTGGAAAATTCAAGATGGCGTCTGACTCCCTCTTTAACACGGTAAGTTTAGGAAAAGGTTATAAATAAAAAACTAGACAAAATACTATTAAAAACCCGCCGAATATATGTCAACCTATGTCACGGTAACATATTGAGCGAGTTTTTAACAGTATTTTATATGGGTTTTTATTTATAACACCTTTCCCAAACTTACTGTGTTAAAGAGGGAGTCAGACGCCATTTTGAATTTTCCAATACATCGGTAAACACTAGGCACCGCCAAAACTGGGGGGGGGGCAGGTAAGTACTTTTTGACAGGCCGTCTTTTTAAAAATCTACCAAAAATCAGATAATTATCCGATTAATACGAAATTTTCAGCGATTATTAAGAGAAGAATGAACTTTATAACTGTACTTTTCATAAACGATATATATATATATTTGCTTACAACCCCCCTTGTTTTGAGGGGGAACAAATATGCTTAAAATAATCATCTGAAACTGAACACATTGTGTTGTTGTAAGGGACAGAATTATAGATTAAAAAAAAAAAAAAAACACTTGTTTGCATACCTTATTTTGACGTCTGAATATCAGAACTTCGATTGTGTTTAATTATCCCGCTTTTGAGTTTTGAAGTGTGAATTTCGGTGAATATGTTAAGTAAAATAATTAATTTAAGTTAAGCAAAACAAAAAAAAAATTTTTTAATATACGAAAAAAGCCATTTTTGGCGGTGCATACAAACTGTCTTTACAACTGTTTTCAAATTCTATTTTTATTTTCTTTAATAAATATTTCTTACCTTATCGATTTTCGTAATTTTTTGATATAATACGAGGAATACGTAGATACTATTGTTTATGTGAAATTCAGTTTTACGATTTCCGAAATTTCGTCCCAATAGTGCAGAAGCGCCAATTTTTTTTTCTCGCCAAATTGTTCATGTGATGTTATCGGGAGGACGATGTTATACACTAGCTCAACAATTGTTGCTTTATAAGATAAAGATAAACGTATTGATATTAAAATTAATTTGTATGTCTAGGCGGGTTTGTATTACTGTAAACAGATTCGAAAAAGTTATCAAATATAGAACAAATAAATGTTATCAAAGGCAAGATGAGTTTATTTTCTACTTGGATGTTTTTCGTGCTTTTATTTAATGTAGGTACAGGCAAAATGAATGCCGATGCTCAAAATGTATAAACATTTTGACCCCCTCCCTTTACTTAAAAATTCACTAAAGATCAGGAAATGAACCAATTTTAATGTAATTTTCAGTATTTATCAAATAATGATCGCGGAATGCACTGATTATTTTTTTTTATTTAATCTTAGTGAAAATGTATTTGTTTAAACAAAAAATACCATACTAAAATTATGGTTTTCAGTAGTAAATAAAAAACGCAAGAATTTATTTGTGCTTTTAATATAATAAAGCATCGTAATTTGTAACAATAAAATAAAAAAAAAATTTACATGAACATTACGAAAAAAGCCCCTTAAGTCCGTATTAATGAATTCGATATAACTCGAAGAAAAATGAATTTTTCGAACTACCAATATTATTGAATTCAGCATTGTTTATTTAATATTTTCACAACAAAAAAAGGTAAATGTTTCGTTTAGGTCCACCTCCACAATTTTCTTTAAAATGACGACATTTATAGGTTTTCGACTATGCTGAATACGAAAATCGCATTGAAATGTTGCAGAGATAAGTAGTTATCAAGATAGGAAAAAATGCATTATGCACGGTAATTTTGGCGGCCATTTTGGGTTTTTTCCTTCGTGTAAAATTTTGATTGCTTAGGGCGCGCGCATGCGCGTAAAAAAATGGCCGCTAAAATTACCGTGCATAATGCATTTTTTTTCTATCTTGATAAATACTTATCTCTGCAACATTTCAATGCGATTTTCGTATTCAGCATAGTCGAAAACCTATAAATGTCGTCATTTTAAAGAAAATTGTGGAGGTGGACCTAAACGAAACATTTACCCAAAAAAATTATAATTCCAAAAATTATTTCTACTTTTTTTTTTTTTTTACGCTTACATTTTTAATGTAACATTTACATGTAAGATTCTAATATTTCCATTGCACGCAAGAACGTATAATTATCAACGTAAAATAATGTTCATATAATCTTGGAAAATCAAGTAAAAAAAAAAATTAAATTGAAAAACAGGAACATAAAAAAATAATTTAATTAAAAAATGGCACAATTTATACTAACGTTCCAATGCGCAGAGTTGAAAAGAAAACCAGTCTGTTTTGCCCATACTCCTCCTCTTTTCAATTACATGCCTGTTTGTGTTTATCAACTTTAGATTTAACTTAACCATTATGATAAATTTTGACGTAAGTCTGTATTTTTTTTTGTGTGTAATTTTTTTCAATAATTATAAATTGTTTTCTTAACAAATTTTAATTCTGTAATATTAATAAATGGTGCTAACTTTTTTTTCAAAGAATAAATTGTCGGTAGTATAATTAATGAATTGAACTTTTATGCATTAAATGAAGGAGGGTCCGACTAAAAAAAAAAAAACGTGCTCGGTATGCCGAAATAAATTATGTCTAATTTGTCCTTCCATACATATTTCGGGTTTGTATTACTGTATATATTTTTTGTGTTTTTATTCAGTGTAACATGTTTATTCAGCTCGAAAAACATGCAGTGTTTACCGATGTATTGGAAAATTCAAAATGGCAGCCGACTCTCTCTCTCGGAGAGGGTACGTTTGGGAAAAGGTATTATAAATAATAAACTAGACACAATACTGTTAGAAAACAACCGAATATATGTCAACTTATGTCACGGTAACATATATTGAGCGAATTTCTAACAGTATTTTATCTAGTTTATTATTTATAATACCTTTTCTCAAACTTACCCTCTCCGAGAGAGAGAGTCGGCTGCCATTTTGAATTTTCCAATACATCGGTAAACACTGCGTGGTGCATGTTTTTCGAGCTGAATAAACATGTTACACTGAATAAAAACACAAAAAATATATCCAGTTAGGTAGAAAAGTAACTTATCTTGCCTTTGATAACATTTATTTGTTCTATATTTGTTTTTTGACAACTTTTTTGAATCTATGTGTACAGTAATACAAACCCCATATTTCAATTTTGCCGCCAGTGTTTATTTTGATACGATGAACGAGTCTCGTTGCTACCAGTGATAAATTTTTTGATAATTATTACTTTTAGCAAAAGTTAAGTACATTTATTGTAATAATTCATTATCTTAAGACTTTAACTAAATACTTAACTTGGAAATAATTCCAGAAAAATGTAAACGCGATTTTTTTCAATGAATTTTTTACGTGAAATGTAGGGTTTTCAGATTTGAGATAAAATTATTCCAAGTATTTTTTATTTCACACTTTTTATTGTAGTTTAACTTTAAACTATAATCTTTCAAATATAATAAAAGTACTCGAAAATTTTAAATTAACCGGCGTTAAAACCCCTACCCCCCCCCTACCGAAGAAGCAGTCATTAATTGCCCGTATTTAATTTAATGTAACATGTTTATTTAGCTCGAAAAACAGTGTTTACCGATGTATTGGAAATTTTAAAATGGCGCCCGACTCTTTGACACGGAAATTTGGGAAAAGGGGTTAAGAATAAAAAACTAGATTTTTTAACTCCTTTTCCTAAATTTACCGTGTTCATCAGAGAACGTGCAGGCATCGTCGTGCGCCATTTTTGATTTTCAATACATCGGTAAAGTTTTTCGAGCTAAATGAACATGTTACATCAAATAAAAACACTAAACACATATCCAGTTAGGTAGAAAAGTAACTTCTCTTGCCTTTGATAACATTTATTTGTTCTATATTTGTTTTTTGACAACTTTTTCGAATCTGTGTACAGTAATGTAAACCCGTATTTTTATATATTTTCATAAATTTTTTGGTTAATATATTTTTCAAACATATTTAGGTTTTGTTTTTAACCCCCCCCCCCCCCATAGTTAGTTTTATTACGTAAACCTGCGTAATCTATTCGTACTTATTTTGTTTGAATTTAATGTTTTATTTTAACATGTGAAATATTCACATTTTAAAACTTAAACTATTTTCTGTTGCACGTTCACCTTTTTTTAAACTGTTAAAACTTAACTTAAAACTGACAAATGTGACAATTTTCATGTTTCTGTAAATAAATATGTTTAAAATTAAATAGTCTGACAATATATAACACTAACTTTTATAAAGTTATTTTAAGATATGCGATTAAAAATTTTAAAAAATTGAGGTACTTATACAGTTTAATGACGACATTAAAAAATGGAAATATTGAAAAAAAATTTTTTTTGTACATACCTGTTATAGACTGAAGTTCTTCGAAAAAAAATTTCACTTCATTTGATCAAGTAGTTTTTTTTTTTACAGCGAAAAACAATTATTTATCACGGCGACGTCAAGGTGGCCATTTTGGAAATGTTATTGCAGCGCCCAGGAATTCCCCAAGGGCAGGTAACTTTCCCCAAGGGCCGGTAACTGCCCTACGTAGCAGAATACCTCCATTTTAGGCCAATCTAGCCATTTTTTTTTTCCACCAGAATGAGAATTTTTTTTTTTTTTTTTTGAAGACAGATGCCATTTTTGGAGTGTTTTTTTTTTTTTTAATTTGTAACAGAAGAAAATAAAAAGAATAAAATATTAGAAAAATTAGAAATATGCAACCGAAATTTTCGAATTAAAAAAAAACAAACTTAGGGTTTGTATTACTGTATATGGATATGTTTTTAGTGTTTTTATTCAATGTAACATGTTTATTCAGCTCGAAAAGCATACAGTGTTTACCGATGTATTGGAAAATTCAAAATGGCGCCAGTCTCTCTTTAACACAGTAACTTCAGGAAAGACGTTATAAATAATAAACTAGACAAAGTACTGTTAGAAATTCGCTCAATATATATTACCGTGACATAAGTTGACATATATTCGGTGTTTTTTAAATAGTATTTTGTGTAGTTTATTATTTATAACACCTTTTCCCAAACTTACCATGTTAAAGAGAGTGTCGGGCACCATTTTAAATTTTCCAATACATCGGTAAACACTAACTGCGCATGTTTCGAAAATAATCGCGTAAAAAATTCTTCAGTTCTTTGCATTCTTCAATTTCTTGGCATATTCAATAGTATTCTGCTTTAAAAAAAAAAAAAAAAAAAACGGAAAAAAATTGCAGATGTGATGTGCGCATCTCATTCTGGCGAAAAAAAAAAGGCTAGATTGCGAAATCTGGCCTAAAATGGAGGTATTCTGCTATTCAAACGTAATAGATGTATGGAAACTAAAGCCGTTTTCAGGACTGCCAGCAACCATTGTAAGAAAGTAATAAGGAACGCAAGAGAGTTGTATGCTCAATCTGTTAAGTCCAAAGTAGCTGAGCAGCGGCTTGGTTCCCACCAGTTTTGGCAAATAGCAAACAGAATCCTGAACAGAAGCGTGTGCTCCATCCCAACTATTATCAATGGATCTGAGGTAATCTCGTCAGCATCAGACAAAGCCAAACTCTTTGTCAAGAACTTTGCAGCTAATTCTACCCTTTGCGACCAAGACCGCCAACCCCCAATATTTCCTCTTGTATCAGAAAACACGCTATGTGATATACGTATATCTGTACGTGATGTTGCCAAACTAATCAAAAACCTTGATTCCAGTAAAGCAACTGGCCCTGATGGTATTCCAATTATAGTACTCAAAAAACTTCAACCTGAACTAGCGCCCATACTTACAAAACTGTTTAAACGTTGTCTTAAGGAGAATAGTTTCCCATCTCCCTGGAAAATCTCATCAGTATGCCCTGTATTTAAGAATTCAGGTGATCGCTCATCCCCCTCTCAGTACAGGCCAATAAGTCTCCTGTGCGTCATGAGTAAGTTGCTAGAATCTGTATTAAATACAGAAGTAATCAAACATCTCAATAAAAATAACCTTCTTAGTGACACTCAATATGGTTTCCGTTCTGCTAGATCTACAGCAGATGTCCTTACAGTTATATCGCATAGGATTAGCAAATCTCTCGACGGTGGCAATCTTTCTAGGGCAATTGCTCTTGACATATCTAAAGCCTTTGATAGGGTATGGCATAAAGGTTTACTTCATAAGATCGCTAGCTATGGTATAGCTGGAAAAGTCTTCTCAATTATTAAATCATTTCTTTCTGATAGATTCATAAGAGTAGTAGTTGAGGGGCAAAAATCAGAAGCTCACAATATTAATGCCGGTGTCCCTCAGGGATCCATCCTGGGCCTAACTCTTTTCCTGATCTACATTAATGATCTTCCAAATCATATCCTTACATCATTTGTAGACATTTATGCTGACGACACTACCATTTATGGTACCACATCTAAGACAGTAAACGAGCAAGTTCTCTCCAATTCTCTCTCCTCTGATCTTGAGCACGTAGTACAATGGGGAAAGGAGTGGCTGGTTACTTTTAATGCATCTAAAACCAAGCTTCTCTCTTTACATCATCAACATTCTAATCCACATTTGTCATCAATTGAAATGAATGGCTCTCGTCTTCAGGAGGCCTCAAGTTTTGACAAGCTTCTGGGCTTGACCATTACTCCTGATCTTAAATGGAACACGTATATCAAATCTGTTGCCAAGGCCGCTGGAAAAATGGTGGGATCTTTCTATCGATCCAGTAGATATCTCACTGCTGATGCTATTCTCTATCTATATAAGAGCCAGGTACGTCCAAGGATGGAATACTGTTGCCACATCTGGGCAGGAGCTGCTAGAAAGAACTTGTCCTGCCTTGATAGAGTTCAAAATAGACTTCGTAGCCTCGTAGGAGATGTCCTTTTCTCCTCCTTGCAACCTCTATCTCACAGAAGAGATGTTGCGAGTTTGTCTCTGATGTATCGTTATTTTCATGGAAAGTGTTCAACTGAGCTTCAATCTATGGTCCCCCCTCGCCAAACTTTCACAAGAAACACTCGTCTAGCTGTAAACACTATCAATAATTTCCCCCACTCTTTATCTGTGCCTAAACCTAAACGTAGATTCCATGAACAAAGCTTCTTTCTTAGAACTGCACGCCTGTGGAATTGTCTTCCGTTTTCCTGCTTTCCGGCTGACTACAATATGGTTTTGTTCAAGTCTAAAGTAAATAAGTTCTTGATGAGCCGTTCCATATAAGTTATTAAATTTACCAAATTTTCATTACTAATGATTACTAAATTGACCAACTTCTACTGTACACTCTTTAACCCTTATCCTTGAGTGGCCTCTGGGCCTTGATAATGTGGTGATGCCTTTGTAAAAAAAAAAAAAAAAAAAAAAAAAAAAAAAAAAGGTACATTTCCAAAATGGGCACGTTGACGTCGTCGTGATAAATAATTGTTTTTCGCTGTAAAAAAAAAAAAAAACTACTTGATCAAATGAAGTGAAATTTTTTTTCGAAGAACTTCAGTCTATAACAGGTACGTACAAAAAAATTTTTTTTCAATATTTCCATTTTTTAATGTCGTCATTAAACTGTATAAGTACCAAAATTGATAATATATCGTAATAGATTACGCAGGTTTAATAAAAAAATAAAAAAAACGGTACTCCTGCAGTATTTTACCCACCGATTTCACGATCTTAGCCGAGCGTTGACGAACGCTTTCGGCGTTAACGCCGACGAAAGCCGAGAATTCGGATCTACTACGGTGCAAGAACGCTAAAAGTATGTGAATAGCAACAACATTACAAGGAAAAGATATTACACACACACACAACAAAATGGATAAAATTAATACAAAAAATTTGGATAAAATAAATCACAAACACTTACCGTAAGTTTTTTTAAAGTAAAATAAATTTATTTTGTTGAATATATTTTTTTTTTTTTTTGGTTCATTTTGTTTTCCGATAGCTTTTTTTTTTGGGGGGGGGGGTAAGCAACAGTAATAAACACTTCAATGTTTTTTTTTTGTGTTTTTAACAAAACGTTATTAAACAGTAACAACAATGTTTTTTTTTTTTTTTTTTCAGTAATGTTTGTAGGGGGGGGGGACAACAATTACTGTTTATCTTTAGTTCCGACTGGAAGATTTTCTACTGACTGTAGAGAGGCAAAGTAGGGAGCAAAGGGTTTTCAGAGGATGTGGAAAGAAGCTCCTTCCCAAACCGGGTAGCCTTCCGCGATTTGATTTATTATGGAGACAAAAGAAGGGTTGTGTCCAAATTTTTGTCTCCACATAAATTCGCATAAATATGTTTCCAACAGCTCCCGTTTTTTTTTGTTTTTTTTTTATCGCTAAATTAAATAGCTGAAATGAAAGGCTGTGTATTTTTACTTTGAACAATAAAATAACTGAAATGAAACGCTATGTGTGTAATTTCAATGAAAATTATTCGTCTGCTGCGCGTTCGTTTGAAGCGCCCTGATTGGCTGATAGAGTATCGTACCGCTCGCCATGTTCCGGCGTTTTCCGACGGATGTCGATCAACGCTCGGCTAAGATCGTGAAATCGGTGGGTAAAATACTGCAGGAGTACCAAAAAAACTAACTATATTAGAAAAAAAAAACTTTGAAAAATATTAACATAAAATATATAAAAATAGAAACTTTATCAGTTTTTTTAAATCGCACAGCTTTTTAACTGTTAAATTAAGTTAAAAAATAAACATAAAATATAATCATAAATTTATCGAATATTCTGTGCTTTTAAATTGAGACGCGTGTGCCAACTTCCGGTGTTTAAAAGTTAGTGTCTCCTTTTATGCACTTATAAAAGCATATTTTTACACTTTTTCGAATCTCTGGATTATAATCCACAAACCAACACTAAACCAAACACTATTTAGTAATTTTTTTAATGTATGCTAATTTCAGCTTCGAATGACTCGTAAGTATGTCATGTTTTCACCTGAAATGCGTTCGTTTAAAAATCACTAATCTACACCAAGGAAGTTCACTCAATATAGTTCCCTCACTTTAGTGAATTTATCATGACCTTAGAGACCGGGAAAATATTACCCACCACCCGCTCTGCCGCCTTAAAAAATATCAGTTTTTCACACCATTCTCCCAAAAGGATCGGCGCCGGCCAGTCTTTAAAAGGGCGATCAGATGAAAGGTCATAAACGTCCGTACTAAACCAGGAACCACCGGCGAGCCTTCGTCTCCTTCAGAACATTTTATAACCATTTTTAATAGCTTCTTGCGAATGTGCGGTCTTTTATTTTAAATCTCATTTTAGGCGCTTCCCAATGCCTCCCCACCTAATTCTATATATTGGTATTTATTTGTTTGCTCACGAAAATGTGACGGAAAATCAGCTGCCTTAAAAGGAGCACTCTTGAAGTAGACAAAAGTAAATTTTTACGACGTGCCCTAGCGTATTAGCGCATTATAAACACCTCAACCTCCCCTTGTTAAGAACGGCTTTTGGAATAAACACCCAAATTCGAAAGCCGTTCTTAAGTGTATTACGTTGGGGCAGATCGTTAAAAAATACCGACAAAAATGAAATTTGGGGTTTGTTTTACTGTACACAGATTCGAAAAAGTTGTCAAAAAACAAATATATAACAAATAAATGTTATCAAAGGCAAGATAAGTTACTTTTCTACCTAACTGGATATATTTTTTGTGTTTTTATTCAGTGTAACATGTTTATTCAGCTCGAAAAACATGCAGTGTTTACCGATGTATTGGAAAATTCAAAATGGCGCCCGACTGTCTCTTTAAGTTTGGGAAAAGATATTATAAATAATAAACTAGACAAAATACTATTAAAAAACAATGTCACAGTAACATATATTGAGCGAATTTCTAACAGTATTTTGTCTAGTTTATTATTTATAATACCTTTTCCCAAACTTACCCTCTCCGAGAGAGAGTCGGGCGCCATTTTGAATTTTCCAATGCATCGGTAAACATTGCATGTTTTTCGAGCTGAATAAACATGTTACACTGAATAAAAACACAAAAAATATATCCAGTTAGGTAGAAAAGTAACTTATCTTGCCTTTGATAACATTTATTTGTTATATATTTGTTTTTTGACAACTTTTTCGAATCTGTGTGTACAGTAATACAAACCCACACTTTCTTTAATTTCCGAGTTTTGAGCGATTGTTGAGGGTTAATGTGGCTTTAATAAAACCGCCGTTTTTTTTTTTAACTCAACAGATAAATGTCACCAAATTCAGTTCAATTACATTTGAGTTGTGCTAATGGTTAAAACTAAAATTGGATTTTAACAATAAAAAAAATAAAGAATTAATACTTACGTTTTTTTATGAACAATGACATTAAATTTTCGAAAAAAAAAAATACGTGTTTTAGTTATAAGAAATCATGCCATGCAAATTAACGAATTAAAGTAGAATTTTGAATTTTTTTTTTTTCCAAAAATGATCCAAATGAAGGAGAACGCGCTTAGAACCACCCTCCTCCCCTCTCATTCTCTTTACTTTCAATCACCTCCTTTTTCACTTCTCCTCCTCCTCCTTCCCCTCGTCTCCATTTCCTTACATGCTTATGCACCTCCTACTCCCATGATCAAAGGGAAAGAACTCTGATACATTTGAGAATTTTTTTCTAAATAGAATTTTTATAAAACTATAAAAGAAAAAAGGAGCTTGTGTAGATAGTGATCTTTTAAACTAACGCATTTCAGGTGAAAACATTACATACTTATGTGTCGTGTTCAAAGCGAAAATTCCAAAAAATGATGGAGTAGAAATTTTTTTTTTTTTTTTTTTGACATGGGGGTCACCGCTTATCAAGGCCCAGAGGCCACTCGAGGATAAGGGTTAATAGGTATACATTAGTCATTGTGATTTTAGCGTAGTAAACATTAGTGGGAATTTTGTAACTTGGATTACTTAGGGGGATGGTTCAATAAGAACTTGTTCACGTTGGACTTGAAGACAACCATATTGTAGTCAGCTGGAAAGCAGGTAAACGGAATAGTTCCATAGGCGAGCAGAAAGAAGCCCTGTTCATAGAATCTACGTTTAGGTGTAGGCACGGATAGTGTGGGTAATTGTTGATAGTGGTTCTGGCAAGACAAGTGTTTTTCGTGAAAATCTGGCGAGGGGGGGGGACTATAGATCGAAGTTCAGGTGAGCACCTGGCATGAAAATAACGATAAAGCAGGCACTGGCTTGCTACGTCTCTTCTGTGGTGAAAGAGGTTGCAGGGAAGAAAAAAGGGTATCCCCACTAAGCCACGAAGTCTATTTTGAAATTTGTCAAGACGGGATAAGCTGCTTCTAGCAGCTCCTGCCCTGATGTGGCAACAGTATTCCATTGTTGGCCGAACCTGGCTTTTATATATGTAAAGAATTGCATCAGGAGTGAGATATCTACTGGAGTGGTAGAAGGATCCCACCATCTTTCCAGCGACTTTGGCAATTGATTTGATATATGTGTTCCATTTCAGATTGGGAGTAAAGATCAAGCCCAGAAGCTTGTCAAAACATGAAGCCTCCCTCAAGATGAGAGCCATTCATTTCGATTGATGGCAGCCGGGCAGCAGGGCATTGATGTAAAGATAGAAGCTTGGTTTTAGATGCATTAAAAGTAACCAGCCACTTCTTTCCCCATTGTACCACGTGCTCAAGATCAGAGGAGTCACAACTTGGTTGTTTACGGTCTTCGAAATGCTTCTAAAGATGGTAGTGTCATCAGCATAAATGTCTACGAATGATCTAAGGATGTGGTCTGGAAGATCATTGATGTAGATCAGGAAGAGAGTTGGACCCAGGATGGATCCTTGAGGGACTCCAGCATTAATACTGAGAGCCTTTCATTTCTGCCCATCAACCACTACTCTTAAGAACCTATCAGAGAGAAATGATTTAATAGTTGAGAAGACATTTCCGGCTATACCATGACTGGAGATCTTGTGAAGTAGGCCTTTATGCCATACCTTATCAAAGGCCTTTGATATGTCAAGAGCAATTGCTCTAGAGAGGAAGCCTCCATCACAAGTAAAAATAAAATGGCGTTTCTACACTGTTGTAAAGAAATTTGAGTTGATAAATGGAGT
This sequence comes from Euprymna scolopes, assembly GCF_053919585.1. NCBI lineage: Eukaryota > Metazoa > Mollusca > Cephalopoda > Sepiida > Sepiolidae > Euprymna > Euprymna scolopes. The sequence continues at coordinate 87,891,507 of NC_136510.1, forward strand.
TTTCAGATAAAAAAAAATGGTTTCAGCTGATTTCTTTTTTTTTTTTTGTCAATTCTAATAAGTTATAATGGTAGCTTTCCAATTATGCAGTCGAAATTACTTGAATTTTATCTGAATTATTAAAAAAAAAAAAACTTTAATCGTGGTTACAGGTGAGAAATTACTGCAATCTTGTTTAAATCGAAACGGAAAATTACCTCCCCTTTAAACTCTGTGTCTTATGATCGTTTTCATAAAATTCTATTTTTTATTTTGAATTTTCTACCTTATCGATTTTCGTAATTTTTGGATATAATCATCTTAAAAATACGAATATGTAGATATTGTTTTCATGTGAAATTAAGTATTACAATTTCCAAATTTTCGTCCGAATAGTGTAGGAACCGCCAGTAAAATTTAGCGAGTGTTATCGTATGTTTTTGTTTTTTACATAGAAGTCATCACTTAAGGCCCGAAGGCCACTCGAGGATTAATGAGTGTACGGTAGTCACTGAAACAACAGTGTATCAATAGTGGTGGAAATCAGTGTTGCAAACTGATTTTAAAACCCTGCTAGATCAGGGAAAAGAAATCCCCAGAAAATCGCTAGATCAGGGAAAAGAAATCCCCAGAAAATCGCTAGATCAGGGAAAAGAAATCCCCAGAAAATCGCTAGATTTTTAACTTTCGCCATCTGAAATTTTCACAAATCGCTAATTAAAAAAAAATAAATAAAAAAAAAAAAATGAAAACACTATATTTTAACTTCCTACCCTACATAAAAATATGATGAATACACAAACCATTCCGTATTTTCTCACTATATGTGCTTGGAATTATATTGAAGTGGTTAGCTCCCTAGAAGGCTTCCAAATTTTATCGGCTAATTCTATCATAAAATCAAACAGTGTTTATAATAAAAGTTAAATCAAAATGTTACAAATTAAGCATCACAATAATGGCGTACCTATATATTGAATATTGCCGGATAAATTCTCCACAATTATCAGAAAAAATTATGGCATTTCTGCATTATTCGCATGGCGATAACCCAGTTTCTTCTTGGTTCAAACAGCACAGCAAATAACGAACAAGTTTTTTTTCTGAACAGAAAATTATTTGAAAATAAAAATATTGTATAAAAATGTATCATTATATAATTGTAAAAACATTTGTTGAAAAGTCTGTAAGAAAATATAATTTTAATAAAACAATTTTTGAATTAAATCAACATTAGATTTTTTTTTTCCGAAACATTGTTTGATTTGAAGAGAAAGTGTCACTGTAACAAAATAGTTTTAATTTTTATAAAAACATTCATTGAAGTCTGCGTTAGAAAATATAATTTATAATAAAATAATTTTTTTTAATTAAAGCAACATTGGATTTCTATAAAATAAAATCGTTTTTTTTTTTTTTGTTTTTAAACAATTTAATAATTTAAATGAAAGAATTTCCCCAAAAGTATGAGTTATCATTCATGCTACGTATAACCAAACCTCCACTACTGCTTTCCCTAGCCCTCTCCCCTTTGTACATAACTCTCCTATAAAAAGAGGACTTCTCATTTGGAAGATGGCCGCTCAATGAAGCTGCAATTACACTTAGTTTTGTGTCGTGTTCATTCTGATACTAACCTGTAGCAGCTGAAACTCGCTACAATCACAGGCAGGAGCTAATTCTCGCTACTCGAGATTTGAAATCCATTTTCTCCCTGGCTTGTCCAATCACAAGCCAGCTCTCAATCATGTGACCGAGTACATAAAAGGTAAAATCTGAAACTATTAACCCTCTTTCTCACTTACTCCAGCTGGCAGCAGACTTCGCCTAGAGCTTTGACCCCAGGCTGAACGTGAGTACAACAAACTAAAATGGCGACCTTTTAACTCCCATTTGTTTCCACGTGCAGTACCCAAACAAACATTCTTTATCATGCTAAAGAACATACACCAACACACACACACCCTTTGTCCTATCTCTGCTATTGGACGCACGCTCCTACAAACGTAAATACACTGAACACCTGTCTCTTTCTGTTTCAACAGGCCTGACTAATTCTAATCTTCGTCTCCACATCAGAAACTCTTTTCACCACTACTATAATACAAGCACGCATGAACGCTGGATTCTTCTACTAATCTGTTCCTCTCTTGTACACGCTACTAAGGAGGATGACAAATAAAGTTGTTTATTAAATGTTAAAGTGAGACTTCCTTTCTCTTGTCTTCATTTTTTTAACTAAAAACCATGCATGTAACATGGAAGCAGCGCGTTTACAGAATTCATACCATCCAAGAATAACAGATCGTCAAATGTGTAAGCAGTATTCCTTTCTTTTTTTTTTTTTTTTTTAAATCACTCGGTTGCTCCCACGTTGATATATTAATGATGTTCTCTCACCTCATGGTCCTCGATTTTCGTTATACACGTTCAGAAAATTTGCAAACATGAAACAATATCACCAGGCAATAGCACAAACAAATGGTGCTGCCAAAGCAGCAGTAAAAATCATCAAATGCCCCTTCTACAAATGCAAAGCATCAAAAGAAGATCCATTCTTAGGGCTGTTGAACCTACGCAATACGCCAATCGAAGGACTAAGTAGCAGCCTACACAAAAACTCTTTGGTAGAAGGACAAGGTCAACAGTGCCAGCTGTTGAATTAAAACTTAAGCTCCTCTACCCACATTCAACTGATGAAGCAACTAATGGAGAAAACAGAAGAGGAGACTTAGACACCATGGGAAAGAGATGAAAGACCTCAATGTCGCTGACAATGTCCGAGTCCAGCCATCAAATTCCTATACAATAGTGGTGGGAAGCAACAGTCCGAAAATTAATGACTGGTAGGTCCTATGAAGTAGAAGCAAGAGACAAACAACTATACCATTGAAATAGGCGATTCCTGCACAAAACACTCCTTCCCAGGACACCATCAAACTACATGCACAGCTGATGCTCAGCCTCAGTCCCAAGTACAGCCTGACAAACCCATCCTACAAAGAAAAAGGATTGCACAGGAAAACAATTCGGCTGAAGAAAGCATTTATGAAAGGAATGACGGCCAACAGCTGACTATGCGTTCAGGATACATTATTCAAAAACCTGCAAGCTACAACTAATGAACAATCCACCCTCCCCCATGTTGCCAATGAAAACCTGTCCCTATACCTTCCATCAAAGAAAACAATGAACAAACACCCTCCCTAACGGGGGGGGGGAGAGGGAGATGTTCCGTATAACAAAACCCCACCACTGCCCTCCCTAGCCCTCTCCTATAAAAAAGGAAGACTTCTCATTTGTAAGATGGCCACTCAATAAAGCTGCGATTACACTTAGTTCTGTGTCATCTTCATTCCGATACTAACCCATGAACATAACAGTCCCTGTTCTTTGATCGAGAAGTGCCACCTGGAGGCAGTTTGGTGAAATGCACCAAAAAAAAACAAAAAAACAAATTGCCACTGTGCGTATAATGCAGAAGTACCAAAATAATATTTGCAAAATAAAAGTTAAAAAAGAAATCCGCAAAATGGAGGCACCAAATTTATACATGAATTAATTTATAGATTTTAGAAGCATTTTGAAGAGGAGATTGGGGAGGTTAGGTAAAAATGGCACAATTGTATAAATGGGAAAAACAGCACAAAATGCAAGTCTTTGCGAATAAATAAATATATATATATATATATATATATATATATATATATATATATATATATATATATATAAGTGAAAACATTAAGAGGTTTGTCAGGGCCCTTAGCTATTCATCTCCACAAAATGAGATTCTTGTTTTTTAGTAGATTACGTGTGCATATTCCGAGAAATTATTTTAGAATTTAAAGTGGAGGATCATTTTTTTTTTTTTTCATATAAATTTATTAAAATGATCCCTCATTTCTAGGAAATTCTAACTTTTGGGGACAGGTAACTAATCTTTAATATCTGTCTAACCCTTAATCTGAGTCGCAATGTTGTAAATCACCTTAAAAAAAATAAAAGCATGCAGAATTTTTCTCCCGTAAAAAAAAAAAGGAAAAAATGCTTAAGTCCTAAACCGTTTTAAAAACCTTGGAAATAAGGATGTTACTTTAGATTAAATTGGGCAGCACTGTTCTTGCCTATTTACAATTTGGCAGCACTTTTTCATGTATATTTTAGTCTGTTTTGAATATTTTAAAAATGGAGAAAAAAAAATTACCATTTAAATATTTCCTAATTTTACAATAACTTTTTATTTTCCGTTTATTCGTATTTTATTTTTCTAATGATTTTTGATACTATACTTTATTTTTTCTGTCTTTGGTTAATGAACGAGAAATAAATCTTTTGAGATTAAGTATAAAAAAAGAAAATTTGCCCCAATCCCGAGTGCTTTTTTTGGAGAGTAGCAAGGTTTTCATTACATTAAAAACCAACCTTGTGTCTAACTTTGCCATCGTAGGAAGGCAAGTAAATGTATCTTATCACATGTGAAAAACTCTTTCTGTTTTTAATGTTTGCTCAAAAATAAATGCAATAAACTTCAGTGAGGTGTTAATAGTTTTTGCCTTTGTAATTTCAAACGATTTTTTAAATTTTGAGTTTTTTCAAGGTTTGTGGAAAAAAATTTGGAAGATTCAGACTTAAAGCTTCTTATGAATAAACATAAGCTTAATAATAAAAAAAAAAAACATTTAATTGATACCGTTTTTGAATAGTGTATAAATAAAAAAATATTTAGGCATCAAACGTGAATAACTTTTTCTACAGATGGCCGATGACGCAGTAGTCTGTACTTTGCTGATAAAAATCGTAGCGTTACTCATTTCTTTTGTCAGAACAAAAATATAATTTCTAAACAGAGTAACTGAAACAATTATGATTTAAGAGTTAATTAAATTTCTTTGTGCATGACACGTTTTATAATCTGTTAATATTAAATAAAAACGTGACTTTTAGTTTATGTCCATACAAAAATTCCAATAAAGTTAATTAAAGAATTTAAGGTTTAAAGATTGGGGCACATTTTTAGGAATTAAAAATTGATATTTCCTAGAGGAATTTAATAAAAATAATTTAAATATTACTTTTTTTTCTTTTTTTCGAGCTACAAATTATGATATTGAAAATTAATATTAAAGTAAATTCTGTCAGTTAACGGGTTCCATATCAAACCAGAAGTTAATAGTTTTAGGTATTGTCTGTTTAAAATATAACATTTTTCTTGATATACATAGCTATATATCTTTTTCATAATATTTCAAACCAAAGGTAAGTTTTTTACTTTTATATTTCACTCAAATAATAATTGAACAAAAACTGTAAAAAGATATAATGGTAAACTTGTCTATTATCTAGCTTTGTAGTAAATTTTTTCCCCTATATTTTTAATGTTTTATAAGACCTGTGTTTTGTATATCTGCGACACCATTGTTAATTTCTTTTTTTTTTTTTTTAATGTTTTGGTTATTTTGTGACGTTCAAATCAAATTTCATCCATTTTCTTCAGTGTAAAATAAAGAATTTTATATGCGATTTAAACACTGATCCGTCTTCTTCAATATGTTGCGTTATCTAACATGAACGGCACCCATGTAAACGAGTGTATACGTTTCGTGTTTATTTGTGACGTGTCCTAAATGTGTTACTAAATGTCTATTAGTGGTTCTTCACTTTCTGAACCCATTATTTTCCGTGATCGTCTAATGTTCATATGCGTGCGTGTGGGTGTCATATGTGTATCTTAGACATAGCTTTATTTTCTCTGCTCACTAAACCTGGTCCATCTTGACTTCATCTTGTTCTTGGAGGGGGCTGGAACCTTTTGGACGAAACACATTGACAATGATTGGTTTTCATATTAGTTTTTATTTCACTTTCCAAGATGTCGCGCAGAAGAATAGAAAGTGAGTTTCTTTGCTTGTGGTCTTAACAGTCTACATTGAGAGATACATCACTCCCTCCCAAGAGGGACGAGAGACAACCGTAAAACCCAACCACTATACTTCAATCCCAAGTTCCAACTCCTCTGATCTCCAGCTAACCTGATCACATGACTCACACAAATTCGATCAGTTGACTAGACCTTCTGGTAAACTTGTCTATGATTTAGCTTTGTTATATTTTGACAGTTTTTTTTATTTTTTTTAATTGCAATTTCACCCCCAACAAGGCACATTGCCACTTTGCTGTAGGGGGCTACTATCAGGGACATAAGCTACAAAGGTACTATGTGGAGAGTTGGGCAGCAAGATGTTGGTTCACGTTACACTTGAACTTCTGCATGTCAGTAAAGTTGGGGAAGCAGGAACTCTGAAGGGAATTCCAAAGTCCAGCGTTTCTGGGGAAGAAACTACTGGAGTAGAAGGCTCTCTTACATCTAGGGATCTCAACTGAAGGGGTGGGATTTTGTTGCTTGTTGGGTTTGTCGGGGGTACTTATGTCTAGGGGCATAAGTGCTTGCAGTTCGTCAGAGCATTCACCATTGAAATACTTGTAGAAGAGGCAGAGGGATGCTACATTATGTCGATGGGACAGAGGCTGAAGCTTAGATGACAGTTCAGGACTTATTAGGTTGGCGACTCTTTTGAACCCTGTCCAGGAGTGAAAGACTAGTAGCAGATGTGACAACAATACTCCATACATGGGCGAATGTTGGCCTTATAGAGGTACAGGATACTTTCGGGTGTTAGTAGCTTTCTAGCACGGTAGAGAGAACCTACCTTTTTCGCAGCGTTTCTGACAATGCTTTCAATGTAATTTTTCCAACTCCTATTTCCTGTGAACGTTAGGCCGAGGAGTTTAAAAGATGTACTTTCAGATAGTCTTTGGCCATTGCTAGTGGTTGTCGAGAAGGTTTCTTGTAGTTATTGAAGGAAACAAGTTTAGTTTTAGCAGCATTGAATGTGACCATCCATTTTTGTCCCATTCCACTACAGATCGGAGGTCATCCTCTAGTGTTTTTGCCATTTCTCTAGATATGTGTTCATTTGTTTTCCTGTCATGTCGGTTATAGAGAGTGGTGTCATCAGCATATATACCCATCTCAGACAATTTTGTCAGGGAGGTCATTTATGAATATTAGGAATAATAAAGGTTTAAGGATAGACCCCTGAGGCACTCCCACATTTATATCATATTGTTTGGATGTACGACCAGCGATGACAACCTGGATTTTTCTCTTATCTAAGGATTTAATTATGTTAAAGATTCTTCCAGTGATACCGTATGAGCTGATTTTCCTGAGAATACATTCATGCCATACCCTGTCAAACGCCTTAGGTATATCTCTACCCTCCCTGCTTTGTCAAGTGAATGGTATATACGCTCAGATTAGTTAGGATGTCTACCATGGAATGGGCTTGCCTAAATCCGTATTGTTGGTTGGTCAGAAGTTTAGCATCTGTAAGGTGATGGATTAAAGCTTGGTTAATAATGGACTCAAATATTTTGGCGAAAAGTGGGAGGAGACTAATGGGGCGGTAATTTACTGGGTCAGTTCTTTCACCAGAATTCTTGAAAACTGGTACCACAGAAGCAGTTTTCCAGCAGGCAGGAAAGCAAGATTCCTTAAGGCATTTGTTGTAAAGTTTGGAGAGAATTGGCGCTACTTCGGCAGAGCACTTTTTTAATAGCACAGCCAGGATGAGGTCAGGTCCACATGCTTTTGAAGTGTCAAGATTTTTTTATAATGGCATACACCTGAGATGGGGTGATTTCCAGATCGTCTAGTGTGGCGTCTGTCCGCAAAGGAAAGTCAGGGAGGAGGTGGTTTGCAGGGTCCAGTGGAGTTGGAGGCGAACTGACTGGCAAGCATGTTAGCCTTCTCGGTTGCTGAGCAAACAACCTCGTGATTGTTGGATAGTGGGGGAATTGTTGATTGCCCATTATTTACTAAACTGTTGTAGATTTTTTATAAATATTCATCATATCCATCTCTTGTCTACCTCTCCAGTTAGATAGATATATAGATAGATAGATAGATAGATAGATCATGATGGACAGATAGCTAGATCGATGGATTTATTCTGTTCTACCTATTTTATAACAAATATAGAGTAAAAATTATAATGAATTAATTTCCTTTTACTAGTTTTTACTTGTATTTTTTGTTATGGGTGTCGACAATTAGTATAATACCTAAGTAAAATCATGAATGTTGGCTCTTTGAGGAGGCAAGTAAGTAGGAACAACAGTCATTCGTTAAAGTGTAGAATAGTTAACAGAAACTGTAAACAATAACAAAAATTAACAAATACCTAATACCAAATGCAGTAAAATTAAAATTTCTTTACTGGCTGCATGTTATTTAACCGTTGGGGACTTCATTCTTGAAAAATTACATATAAAAACATCTATTGCTACCACTAACTTTTAATTTGGTAGTGCAACTCGAACTTAGGATTAGTGGTAGAATAAGTTATTTGTTTACAACTTTTCATTTTAATTTTTACAGAAAAATTAATCTCATAAGGTGCAGATCTGCAACTGCTTTTGTTTGAAGTCATTCAACACAATCCTGCAGCTAAAACACTAAAATTAGACCTACCTGAAAAGGAAGCATTTGCCAAAATAAGACATCCTTGCCGAAATATCTGCATTGACATACCTTGATTCAAATACCAGACATTACCACCAAATCACAGATAGCTCCAATTATGCGTAGGTGCAAATAATAAATAGTGACTGGATCCCTATCAGTTTCTACTCATGGAAACTATCAGAGAGCCTAAAATAATGATCCCCCTTTAACAGGGAAGTATTAGTGACATGCCAGGCAATCTTGCATTTCAAACCACAAATAGAAGACAAAAATATCACCCTGTTCTTCAATCATAAACCACTGTCCCTAGCATTTCAGAAAAAGACACCAATGAAATCAGATATACAACATAAATATCTATCATGGAATATATCGTAGATCTGCAGTTTATCAGAGCGAAAGACAACATTGTTGCTGACTGTCAATCTCGGCCAGTATGTACAGTCAATATAGATCCCTGTGTTTTACCAGCCATCTTGCAAATCCATGAAATGCAAGGGTCATCCATGTTGTGTGACTTATCAAGACCTACTCCCAGACCTTACGTACCTGAACCGCTACGCAGAAGAATCTTGACATGTTTCACAACATCTCACATCCAGGACCTACACCAACAACCAAATTATTAAAATCCAGATATTTTTGGCTAGATATAGGCAGAAATGTATAACTTGAGCAAAAGGCACGCTTTGATGTCCATAATGTAAAATTTCTAGGCCCACCAAAACAGAAACTACACCATTCCCTTTACCATCTGGGAGATTTGAAACAGTTCATATTGACATCATGTGCCCATTACCACCCACCACTACATATGACAGTGCACACTAGTCTAGAAGTGTAAGCCATGTTTAGTTTCAGAACAGTTTCAGATGATTCGTTGTTCTAAACAAGTCTTGAAAGGTGACTGGTTTGCAGTAGACAGAACAGTTTCCGATGGTTCGTTGTTACACACAAGTCCTGAGAGGTGACTTGTTTGCAGTAGACAGTTCCACAGAGCAAAATATTCTTACCGTGTCGAGACGGAAAAAAACATGTGAAATTGGTACAGAAAAGGTTTAATATTTATGCAGCAATTCTGGTTTCTGATTGGTTGGTAGCAGAACGTGAATTAATTTGATTCGTCAGTTCCTAGCAGCATCGTTTATAAATAGAATCGTCCGACTGTGTGGGATCATACCCCATTATAATTCCTTTATGATGGGATGTGTCTCCTAGCGGCTTCGGCTGCAGGGAGACAGGGTAGTACATGTCAAGGATTCGTCACTTGACACTCAGCCCAACAGGTGAGGGGCCGGGAACCGGCCCAGCACCTGTTGAACTGAGGTACACCGCCTGGGTAATACCTAGGAGGTCCACCCTCCCAGGCCTTGCCACCGGGCTTTCCGGTGGGGCAAGTTTATTGCTTGCTGCCTGAGGCGCCCCGACCGGGGAATGCCGACGGGGTTACTCAGGCAATTTTTAAAATTGCAGGAGTGCCCCTCCTTTAGGGGAGCCTGTGGGGTTCCCACTTTCCGGCCTTGTGCCACATAATGCTGAGGTGGGCAGCATTTAAATAACTACCCCATTATACTTCCAAAATATTGCAACACATCTCAAGCTAGATATATACTTATATGTATTAATAAAGCAACAAGATGGGTGGAAGCCGCATCTCTACAGAACACATCTGTCTCCACCATCGCATTAGCCTTCCTAGACACATAGATCTCCTGATTTGAAGTTCCAGTAGACATGGTAACAAATTGAGGAAGCCAGTTTGAAAGTGAAAACTATATGATAATTGGATCCATAGGCTCCATATAATGGCATACGATCTTAAAATGGACAAAATTATTGAAAGGCTTTTTTTTTTTTTTACACAGTGATCACCACTTATCAAGGCCCGGAGGCCACTCAGGGATAAGGGTTATTGCAAGTACATTACGTTAGTGTGGAGATTTGATGAAGTGTTTACTTAAGGGGGCGGTTCATTAGGAATTTGTTAACGTTGGACTTGAAGACATCCAAGTTGTAGTCCGGTGGGAAGCAGGCAGACGGAACAGATTTTGGGATTTGTGGAATAGGTCGGCATACTTGGTTAGGCAGTACAGAGAGGGAAAGTAATACTTGGTTTGGCAGTACAGAGAGGGAAAGTAAGAGAGAAAAAGACAGGAATTTTTTTTTTTTTTTTTTCATTTTTGTAGCACACAAAAAGGTAAAGCCGTAACAATTACCCACTAGTATGGCATCGAGAGGCCCCACCAGAGACTGCACGAAACCTTAAAGATTGCAATCATGGCACGAAAGCAAAGTTGGCTGGATGTGCTACCACTAGTACTATTTGGGATTAGAAATATGCCCAATGACCAACGATTTTCCCCAGCTGCCACAGTTACATCTATTCTATTTCCAAAGCTCACATTGGACCAAAATATTCAGATTTAAATAGAAATTGACAAAGAAATTGACAAAGAAATGCAAGAGTTATGTATAGCTCTACTCTCACAAGGATATCTACACACAACACAGAAAGCATTTATACCAGAAGATTTAAAATCAGCAAGCCAGATAGAACTCAAAAACCACTGGAAGCTTCATACTCAGTGTCACATAAGGGCATCCAAAGACAAAGCAAACATTTCCAAATAGAAACACCATTCGAAGAAAAACAAACACTCTAAATAGAAAGGCTAAAACTGGTTAGATTCACCAGTGTCAATAATAACAGTAACTTTTATGGCAAAAACACTAAACAAAGAACAGCAGATGACAATGCATCCAGAGACGCGTCATCTCAAATGTAGAATGCACAAGGCACCCCACAAGAACCTACTATTACATGTTCAGGAAGATGTGTTCGCTTAGGGAAGCACAATGACCATGTTTACTACAGATAAAGACGGAAAGAACAAAATCTTATATTTTTTTTCTTTTACAAAATGTTCACATCTTAACTTTACAAGAAAAGCATTTCACAAAAAGTTTAGGAAATAATAACAATAATAAAAATAACAATAATAATAATAATAACAATAATAAAAACCTTAACACACCCCAATAGTTACTAACATTTGTTGTCTATTAAGCTAGGCAACGCCAGAATTGTCACTGATTGTGCACACACAGTGGATTCTTGACAAAAATTCCAAAAACCAGGAAACCTTCCATTCAGAAATCAAAACGGTGCAAAGAATGTGCAGGCATTGAGAAATCAATATTCTTGACATTGACCAATATTTAAAACAATCTACAATCAGGATGTTTTGGTCGGTTGGGAAAATTGTATGAATTCCTGACGGGAGTATTGTCAATATAAACAAATGCCAAACCAGGGTAAAACAAAGAGAATGAAAAGAGGACAAGAGGAGCTGACTGATTTGTCATTTGTAGTCACTAAGCCACTTCTGCCCTACACCTCTCTCTCTCTGCGCTGAGCCATTGATGAAATAAACAAAGTTTTGTATAAACAACTTGTCAGCCTATTTCTTTTGTAAAAAATAAGTTGATTATCGATGTATATCTCCATGCACTTTGGCACTCAAGCTAACAGAATTATATAAACTACACGATCACCCAGAAAAGTGCAGCAATAACGCAACACATTTTCAACAGATATTCTTACAATTGCGAGTGGCGATGTATTGTGGGGACTAATAAGTCATTTATTTTGTTGTTTGGCTTACATTTCTTTTTTTCTCCACATCTTTTGTAGTTCAACTTTCTGAAATGTGTGAGAACTAGTAAATAAAAGTACACTCGCAATCGGATGTTTAAATGTTTAAAAATGTTGGTACAGACAGGCTCTGTGCATTATTCTGATCAAACAGAAATGTTATAAAATTAATTTCAAGCCAATAAAGTTTTCACGCCTAAAATAAACAAATGGATTTTTCTTCCGAACCTAGAGATTGATAAAAAAAATGCAACTATGAGTTGTAGACGAAACACGTCAGTGGATAATTATATTTTAAACACATATATATATCTTTGATTGAGCACTATCAACGACCTTTGTTGGAAGTCAATGATTCTAATGTTTTGAATGTTTTCAACCTGGGATAAATATATATATATATATATATGAAATAAAATGGAGGTGGAAGGACCTGGATACTCAACGTTTCGCCCGATTTATGCGGGCTTCTTCAAGAGGGATGGTCATATTTTATTTCATATCGTCGGATTTAATCCAGCTCAACAATCATATATATATATATATATATATATATATATATATATATATATATATATATATATATATATATATCCAAAGTCCTTATTCCAGTTTCAAAGAATGCTATCCTTGTTATTCCTATCAGGACATAAAGAAATCAGCAAATTATATTTGTAGCAATGCTAGAATTTGGTAGTTATGATATTAAGTGAAACCGCAATTTATTGTTATAAATTGCCAAGAAAAGAAGTGAAAAAATGTTGGATATGTAAAAAAATATAAAAACAAACCTTCTTTAATATTAAAGGTGTAAGTTCTGAGTGTGTGTAATCTTACATCCACTTTGGTTGATGTATTAGTCATCTTTATCTTGATATGACTCTTATAGGAGTTGTTCGATTTGATGCTTCTAAATTTAGAAGCATCAAATCATATGGTTGATGAATCTGATTGGATAAACTGATTGTGTCAGAGTAAGGTTATGATGCTGGCATCTTTGAAGAAGATACTGACAGTAAGCGTCGGCAGTTTTGATATATTTTGTTATTATCCATTAGCACCAAGTATGATTTGAGTACAATTATCTATCACTCTGCTTATCCTGAACAAAGTTTTCTTCATTTTGTCTTATCCTCAGTGGAACTAGATCTCACTGATTGCTACTATTTTTTTATTTTTTTTTTTACTTTCTGTTTGATATTTGAGGATTATTTGCCAGTATCAAGAGCATATTTTCTCATAATTGGTAACAGTGTTCTTAGTTCATGGTCCATTGCTGGTGAAAGAGTTATATTTGCCAGGTGTTGTATGCAAAGTTAGTACTGAAAGGTATGGATAATCTGTTTTGGAAGCATTTGTGCAATGTCTTTTTTTTTCTTTTTTTTTTTATAGTTTGAATTGTCCTATCCACTAGGCCATTAGATTGTGGATACTGTTGGTGCATGGGAAAAGTCCCATTTTGTTGCAAATTTTTTGCCTTCATGGGACTTTAATTGGGGGCCATTATTGAAGATTACCAGTTTAGGTATTCCAAGCCTGGAGAAAATGTTATGTCCGGCTTATCACTGTTTGTGCAGTTGTGTTGGTAAGTTATGTTGGTAAGTTGGATGAATTCAAAATATTTGGAGTAGTAATCCACTACCATTAGATAATCATTCTCCAGCAGACTGAAGAGGTTTGCGCCAATCCTCTGCCAAAGTTGGTCAAGTACATCATGCGACTTCAGTAGTTCTGAACTTTGTTGATTGTTATAAGGTTGGCATCTCTCTTTCTTTGATGGAATGGTCATTACTGACCAGCCGTGGCACGTTTCACGAATCGTTGCCATTGACTCCAGTTCTGTGACATTCTGAGCAACTCAGCCATGCTAATGTTTACAAGGTTGGCATAAATCAGTTTTTAAAATCATATCTTCTATTTCTTTGTTAACAAAAATAAAAAGCTTGCCTGGACTTATTTTTGTTTCAATTCCCAGATGTGTCTGATGCAAGATCTTATGTATTTCTACTCGTATATTGGTTGGTACAATGTTTTGGCTTTTTAATATTTTGGTATGATAGGTCATTTCAATGATTAGAGTAAGGATGGAGACTGACATTTAGGTTATGCCGGTGATCTGGCCATCTGACCATAAATTTGTTGTTCCAATGTTTCATCATTGGATGTTTTAGCTGTTGGCTGTTGTCAGCATTTGTCACTAATGGATATTGAAGACATTACATTGCCTTGAGAAATACACCCTTTAAATACAGGGTGAGTCACAGGAAACGGATGTTTTTAGAACATGCCTTGCTCTCTGTGAGTAAGGGATAGGGAGTGAGGAAGGTAGTCTTTAAACCTGCTTTAGATGCCGTTTAGTTTGACGTTGGTATTTGTGTATCTTTTATGTTAAATTTTATTTTAGTTATTGATTTTGCATTGGTTTTTTCTCTTCAGTTCATTGCCCTCATGTTGCCGTGGACTTGTGAACACCGTGTGTTGGTTTATGACACTTATGTGAAAAATGGTGAATCAGTGATAAAAACCCAACGTCTCTTCAAACGAAAATTCAACAGCGGTTGTCAGGGTAATGTACCAAGCCGCAATACCACTTAGATGGGTTAGTGCACTAAGAACGACTGGTTCATTATTGAAAACCAAACCATCTGGCCTTGCCTTAACCGCCAGAACACCAGGAAATGTGGATCGAGTGAAAGAGGCAATCACCTGAAATCCCATGCGTTCTGCTAGGTGACATTCTGCAGAACTGGGAATAAGTCAAAACACTGTGCAGCGAATCTTACATAAAGTCTTAAGCTTTCAGCCACACAAAATTATGATCGGCCAACAATTGAATCCGTGGGATTACCAACAATGTTTGTTTTTTTGCCAAACAATGTTCAAAATTTTTGAAGAAAACCAAGATTTGATCCTAATAAGTGATGAAGCCCATTTTCATCTCAATGGTTCAGTTAACAAGCAAAGCCTTTGATACTGCGCTTTAGACAATCCTTGTGAATTACATCAACAACCACTATACAGCCCAAAAGTGACTGTTTAGTGCGGTCTGAGAAAGTGCAGGATTTTTGGTCCATTCTTCTTCTTTGAAGAAGAAACAGCAATGGTTACTTCAGACTGCTATATTCAAATGTTTGAAAACAATTTCCTTCCTGAAAAGAGGAATCAATGTGGTTTCAACAAGATAGGCCACTGCTCATACAGTGAAAGCGTCCATCACTACTGTTTGAGCTGCATTCCCTAATCACGCTTTCGGGATCTCCTGTGGCCTCTGCACTTACCCGATCTTTCCATGTGTGATTTTTATCGGTGGGGATTTTTGAAATCGCGCATCTATGATGGGAAACCTAGCTCACATGGAGAATTGAAGACTGCAATAAGTGAAAATATCCAAAAAATAGGTGTAAAAACTTAAATGAAAGTGGAGGTCAATTTTAGAAAGTAGCTTCAAATTTGTGCTCGTGAAAAATGGCCATCATTTGTCAGACATAGTTTTTCGCTTCTAAATATTCCATAATGACATAGTTTAGTAAATGTTTTTATGTACATTATAAAAGTTTTGAAATATTCGCAGAGTTTTGTTTTCCTTAAAAACATCCGTTTCCAGTGACATTTTGTAAAATTATCCAATCTGATCCAAATAGACGGCCATTTTGGATATTTTGTTATTCATTTCCTAATGTTTACATATTTAAAGTGTATTTCTCAATGCAAAATGTGTATTTCTCTATAGATTTTAACTCAAAGATTCCTCATATAATTTGGGTATCTGTTACTATGCTGAAATAAGAACGTTATCATTTAGAAAGCCATTACTAACATGTGGAGGAGAGTATGTTTTGTAAGTATCCTGTACTTTCACCAAACAATTTGATAAAAAAGTATCGTAAAAATTGAACATAACTTAGAATGCTTATAAAAAGAGTGTGGTAACATAGATGCACAAGCACCTAAAATTTACCCCCCCCCCCTAAAAAAAAAATCTTTAATGCTTACACAGATTATTATTTTTTATTTGTTTTTATACTTAAAATAAATGACTTTAGTCAAATAAATATTAAAATCATAAAATATAAACAAAACTGTGAAAAAAATATGTCTCCCCGGCGGGGAATTGAACCCCGGTCTCCCGCGTGACAGGCGGGGATACTTACCACTATACTACCGAGGAAATCACGAAGAACCTGAACTCATAAGCAATTAAATACTTTACAGATCGATTATTATCTACACGAAAATATATATTTTTTTTAATTTATGCATTTATTACGAAACGTAAGTCAATACTAATTCACGTCTAATTATCGCAATTTTGAATAAAAGATTAAATATTCCTTTAGTTTTATTTAATAACAAATAACGTCCATTTTGATGCCGTATCGCAACGAATAAATTCTGTTGCTTACAACAAAAACGTAAACATTGCCTTCGTACGCAAACAGTGATTTACTATAGTACATTTTTATCTTTCGTTATTCGATATGAATAATCCTAACTATTGACGACAAATCATTTTTAAGAAAATACAAATTTGTGATATTCTAAACCAACGCATTTCAAGTAAACATTTTATTGTTACTTATAATTTTTTTTTTTTTTACAGGCTTTTCATTTTTTCGCTTTTTTTTTTTTTTTTTTTTTTTTTAAATATGCTAATTTCGCCATGTCACACGTAAGTAACGGGTTTGTATTACTGTATAGATTCGAAAAAGTTGTCAAAAAACAAATATATAACAAATAAATGGGGTGTCGTGTCGTGTACACATAGACTCGAAAAAGTTGTCAAAAAACAAATATATAACAAATAAATGGGGTTTGTATTACTGTACACATAGATTCGAAAAAGAAATAAATGTTATCAAACGCAAGATAAGTTATTTTTCTGCCTAATTGGATATGTTTTTTGTGTTTTTATTTAATGTAACATGTTTATTTAGCTTGAAAAACATACTGTGTTTACCGATGTATTGAAAAATTCAAAACGGCACCCGACTCTCTCTTTAACACTGTAAGTTTGGGAAAAGGTGTTATAAATATAAGACTAGACAAAATACTGTTAGAAATTCGCTCAATATATGTTACCGTGACATAGGTTGACATATATTCGGTGGGTTTTAATAGTATTTTGCCTAGTTTATTATTTATAACACCTTTTCCCAAACTTATCGTGTTAAAGAGAAAGTCGGGCGCCATTTTGAATTTTCCAATACATCGGTAAGCACTGTATGTTTTTCGAGCTCAATAAACATGTTACATTGAATAAAAACACGAAAAATATATCCAGTTTGGAAGAAAAGTAACTTATCTTACCTTTGATAACATTTATTTGTTATATATTTGTTTTTTGTTTTTTTTTTTACAACATTTTCGAATCTGTACAGTAATACAAACCCTAAGTAACTAATAAGGTTTTCACCTGAAACGCGATGGTTTAAAACGTCATTAATCTACACAAACATTGAAAATAGCGTTGGGAAATTATTAAAACGAACAAACAAAAAGAAACAGTTTAATCTGTTTTATCCAACCATTTGTGGCCTATTTGCGTTAAAACAAATAATATGAAAGCTTTTAAGGGTACGTTGTACAATGTACAGTTTAATCAAGACATTAAAAAAATGAAAATATTGAAAAAAGGTTATATTGTACGTATTCGTTATGGAACGAAGTTCTCCGAAAAAAAATTCAGGTAAATATGAAGAATTACTTCACCCTCGATAATTCCTTGAAAATTACCACTCTTTAAGGGTTTCGGGGTCGCTGAAAACGAAAATAACATTCAAAATTACGGAAAACGACTAGTTTCTAAGATATGAAGAAATGTTGGTTTTATAAAGTGGGGCCGATCACTTTCCTGTATTTTTTAACGTAAAATGAGCACCCGAATTGTGGCCACGATTTTTTTCGGGTGGGGCTGGGGCTTTCTTTCCACACTCGGAAAATCCTTTAAAATTACCACTAACTTTTAAAATTCCAAGAAACAAGTAGTTCCCAAGATATGAAGAAATGCACTCACTTTATGGTCATCTTTTTTTTAGGCGGGTGGGGGTGGGGTGGGGGACTGCGTATTTGTTTTTCGTTCTTTTTTTGGAGGGGGATATTCAATTATAGAACTCGTATAGTTTTTTAACAAGTGCTTATGCAGTTTAATTAACTGTTTTGAGCAGAAGAACTGTTTAATATTTTACAAAAATTCTGTTTACATTTGGTGGGAGGCGGTGGAGGGGCGGGAGGTGTAGTAGTTTTTATTTTACAGCGGAAAAACAATTTATGATACCGAGCAAAAGGTTCGATTTTTAGGAAGAAAAGCTAGTAATAAAGATGGGGAGGAAGTATCGGCGCTTTAACTGGAGTTATCTCCTCGTGGCGTGTTCAACAAATTTCATAATGGCTGACTTCAACGCGCTCTCATAAAAAACGTGTTTTTCTGCTGAAAAATAAAAACTAAATCAAATTAAATGGATTTTTTTTTTTCGGATACGTACAAGAACCTTTTTTTTCCCGATATTTTCATTTTTTAATGTCTTAAACTGTACAAGTACCCTTTTAAGATGTCATAATTATCTATGTTGAGCAAATAACCCTTATCCTTGAGTGGCTTCCGGGCCTTGGTAAGTGGTGATCACTGTGTAAAAAAAAAAAAAAAAAAAAAGTAGCCGTTTTGTTTAATTACAACACTTGGGTGCTCTGGTCGCAGAACGGTACCAAATTGAAAAGTGAATTTGTGACGCTAAAACCGTGCAGCGTGCACAATCGAAAATGATCCCAGTCAAAATGCTGGTGTGTAAGCCTTACCCTTAAAAAGTTGAATTTTGAAGGAAGATCATATTTAAAATTATCGCAGACAAGTAGTTTTTTTTTTATGCCCATTATTATCCAATGTATTCTTTAATAGTTTTCAGTGGATGTGTTGCGGACCAGGATATAAATATCCTAACTTGCTACAAAAGAAAATAATGAAACGAATGGAATGAAGGAAACAAAACTCTATTGCTGTATAAAAAAACGTGTCGTTAATTTACTGTTGAAAAATGAATGTTTTAGGTATAACACGTGTTCATGTCCGCGCGGGTGTCACCATCGTTTGTTGCAGGACTGGTAGTATAGAAAGAAAAGGAAATGTGTGTTCATCTCACTATCGTTTGTTCGCGCGTGGAAAAAAGTGAGCAATATAGTGGAACGAGAAATGATAGTCCAGCGTGTAGACAAAGAAAAAGATAGAGGGTTGACATCAGTAAAACTGTGCGCCATGTTAGCAGTCAACTACGTGAACGTATTCTCAGGCACAAGTTGTATATATAGAGAGAGAAAGAGTGAGAATGTCAATCCAGTTCATGGAGATAGAAAGTGTATAAGGTGTACGTACTGTTTGTTAGCTTTTTGCCCCACATGGTAGCAAGTGACGTGAGGTGCATGCGCCTGCCGAAATGGCGGCGGCTGGTGTGCCGACCACTCGGCTCGGAAAGCGAGTCGGAAAAGAAACTGCTTATTGCTCTTGCTTTTATAGTTGTTTCCGGTGGTCTTTTGCGCATGTGTGGATTTCCTTTGAAAGGGGAAGTGGCGTTGTCCATGTGCGCGTATGTGAGTACATGTGTGTACGTTAGCGTGTGTGTGTATACACGGGAGTGTATGTACGCAAACGTGAATATATGTACGTGTGTGGACATGGCGCGTATGTTTGTGTGTGCGTATGTATATGACGTAATATAGCTTGAGATGTGAACGCGTATTTTTGTGTGAGACTAGAAAAGGCTTGTGCAGATGTCATTTTTACCACTTAAATGCTCATGTTTGCTTCGATTTGTTATGGTCAACCGGTAAAAAAAATGGAGCTTATTGTAAACTATTAAAGAATACATTGGATAATAATGGTCTTAATATCATAAAAACTACATGTCTGCGGCAATTTTCAATGTGATATTCGTTCAAAACAGACACAAACATCTTTAAAAAGGGTACATCTTTAGTTGGTACTCAGTAGCATTTTGACCATGATTAGGTAGTCACTCACGACGTGAGATAATTAAAAAAAACAAAAAACAAGACCGATAGCCATTAGTCGCATGAAAACAAATAAAAAAAACTTAGGCACATGGCCAACTCAAAAGGAGGGGGGGATTGTGGGGGTCGTTGGTCATCCTTGTCACTCCAGAACTAAACAATACGTTTAAACAGCCTTTATAAATATGAAAGAAGAAATTTAAAAAAAAAACAAAAAAAAAAACCCCATAAAATTTAACATTTTAGAGTAGGAGATCACTTTCCAACATAAATTTAACGTAAAATGATCACCCACTTTTTGGCCACCTAGCGTTCAACGATACATGTAACCCCTAGCAATCTTTCAAGTTTGGTGTTTTCACAAACGGTATTATACATTGCAAGGAGCGATTCGTAATCATGCTCAGTGGTGACTAAATTATCCACATAAAAATTGGTCATTACGGAAGAAATCTCAGCATGAAGCTGACTATGTAACTCAAGATGAAGGGACTGGCATTGAACCCAAAAATGGTTGAATTGTACCTATAGGTGCACAATTTCTCATTTAGAAAAACAGATTCGGTTTCTTTCTCAAAAAGAAGGAAATAAAATCTATTTTTATTCTGCTCAGTATGGAGGCGAATTTGTAAGAAAGCCTTACGGAGGTCTCCCAAAAAGACAGTTATTTTTTCTGAAGGCCAAAAATAAGTCAAGCAGCAGTCCTGTTACCAGTCTTTGCTGCATTTCACTTTCCTTTGTATTTTTAGTAATCGGTTTTATTATTCAGTAAAATCTGCTTTATTGTTTTCATGCCATTTTTATGGGCATAACCACTCCTCGACCATTTAATCAGGCGCTCAGATATGTTCTGTACTTTACTTTGCTTTTTTGTCCCATGAATGTATTATAAACAACTATAAATGAAATAGAAAAATAAAAGCTTCAAAAGCGCAAACCAAAAGATTGTGAACTAATACAACAGGCTATTACAATGCTGAATGGACATAATTACCCTATAAGTTCGATAAGACTGACTTTACTTTTGTATTGCACCAATTATCTCCCCTTTGTTCATTACTAAATACGATGGCTTATAGTTCATTAAAATCATTGGTACGTATTAACTAAATAGTAACCTGGTGATTATAGACGTGTGGAAACAGCTGTTATGTGCAATGAGTTTGGTAATGTAATAGATTGTTATTATACTTTACATTTCTAGAGAGGAAATAGATTCTCCTGAGCAAACCCAAGCAATTGACTGAAGCAACGGTATGATTTAACCCTAACCCCCCCCCCCACTGCTTTTTGAAAAAACAATTAAATACACATCTATGAAGAATCCAACAGTATTTGTTGTACTCACCAGGAGTAATAGAGAAAGGTTTAACGATACCTATTTGTTCATAATCTTCGAGCACTTGTAAATATTCATTATATAAACCTTGTTTCTTCAAACAAACGACCACCCTCTGCATAATCTTCAAGGAGGGCAAGTAGTTTGAGTCTACCCGTGCCAACTTTTATAGTCACAGGACAGATCCGCATAATATTTCTCATCTTTTAGTACAATTTTTTTTGTTTTTTTAATTCAGCTATCTTCACTTCAACATACAAAGACACTTTAGCATTTTCATGATTCCAACAGAATCTAGGGAAAGAAAAGTTTCTATTCTTCCTGTTCTACGGAAGATTCTTCAAAAAATGGACCAAGCGGGTCGGAATAAAAGGGATAGGATTTAATACGCTATCCACCAAATATGAAGAACAAGCAGTTAATGATTGGCAAACTTGATCAAAGGGAGGCAACTCATTCTGAGTTCCCTTATTTGATTTGGGCTTCAAAAAATTATGCCCATCCCCGAAGCGGATAACTGTATTTTAAATTTTCTAAGCGGTCCCATTAAGACATGGAACCACACAGAAATTTTTATTTGCTGACCATGTCATTTAGAGCTTTCTATCCATGACAGACAGATGAAAACCTACCTCAGTTATGTTAGCAGTAATCTTGTCAAATTTGTCAACTTAAAATTTCAAGTTAAGGCTGTCCATGAACAGGACAACAAAATGAGATTTTTGAGAACCCAGTTTTATAGAGATATTGAGCTCTAGGAGGTCCATAGACCTCATTCCAATAAACGTATTTACAGGCATAATTACAGGCCTAGGTGCTAATTTTTCCCTAGATTTCAGTTTCTTCAAAATAGTCTGGGAGAAGAAAATTTTTGACTCTCAGTGTCTAAAATGCAATAGAAAAACACTGGGGATCCTTTACTTTTCAAGGACACGCTGATAACAGGGAACATACAATTTTCACCATCAATTAAGGAAGTCCTTCCTACAAAGGATTTTGATGTCTTAGGGCACATTACAGAAAAATGAGTCCTTAACACACAACTAGCGCATGCGTAAGGAAATCCCTTCTTCCCCTTACATTCTTATTCTGAGTGACTACCAAGGCACTTGATACATAATTGAAGCTCTTTGACTCTTAAAACCTACGAATAATAGAATATATATATATATATATATATATATATATATATATATATTTATTTATTTATTTTTTTTTTTTTTACAAGAGTCCACTCATCAAGGCCTGGAGGCCACTCAAGGATAAGGGTTAATAGGTATAAATTAGTCAATGGGATTATAGCGTAAGTAGTGGAAATTTTATGAATTTGATTACTTAGGGGGACAGTTCATCAAGAACTTGTTTACGTTGGACTTGAAGACAATCAAATTGTAGTCAGCTGTATGAATTTCGTTTAACTTCTACTCGATAAATTTTCGGAAATTTTGGATATATTTTTGGTGTGTCAATTAAGTATGTAATATCGTTTTTACTTAAAACGACATGTTTATAAAAAAGAATTTGTCGACTCAATCTCAAGAAGCAAAAAAAAAAAAAAAAAAAAAAAGAAAAAAACTATTTGAGTTGTAACCGGTTCCGGTAGCAGTCATACAGACATCTTGTAATGCGTATCCTTTTATTGTTTATTTCAAATCTGTCGCATCTGATTCAAAAGCAAAATTAACCACAAGGATGAGATTCGAACTCACGCAGGGTAACTCATAGGATTTAGAAGTCAATCGCCTGAACTACTCGGCCACCTTTCCAGGTCTCCTCACGCACTTAATTATGATAACTATATTTCCGACGTTACAATTTTGCTGTTAAGTTAGTTTCAAATCTATCACGTCTGATTCACAAGCAAAATTATTAGCGACGAGGATGAGATTCGCACTCACACGAAGAATCTTCAATGGATAAGCAGTACATCGCCTTAACCACTCGGCACCTCGTCAAGTTATCTCTCCCGAGTAATTATCATAATTTAATAGATTTCCGACTTTACAATTTTGCCAAAGCATATAGTTTTTCCTTTCGGTTTAAATCTGTCACATGATCCTAAAAACAAAATTATAAGCGACGAGGATTATTTTCCGCAAATAAGCAGTTATCCGGATATTAAGCAATAAGTGGTGGCCATTGTTGTACGTGCAAATTAAATTAAAAAATATTTCTGCACTAATAACTGTTATTGTTTGTTTGTATTTTAATTTTGTTTGATTTCAAGTTTTTGTATTTTATCTTTGGTTTTCATTTTTAAAATTATTTATTGTTCGTTTTTACTTTAAAAATAATTCATTGTTGGTGCTTAATGTTTTTTTAATTATTTGTTTCCTAAATTCTTAATGCATTTTGTTTTCACTATTAAATTGTATATTTCTTTAAATTACTTAATTGTACATATATATAATATTTATATTTTATATTGAATAAGATTCAGTTTCAGTATTAATCGAACTGTTCTTTTTTCTTTTCAAAAATGTTTTATTGATCTTTTTGAAATGGCCCTCA
The DNA here is from genome assembly GCF_053919585.1 of Euprymna scolopes. Lineage (NCBI taxonomy): Eukaryota > Metazoa > Mollusca > Cephalopoda > Sepiida > Sepiolidae > Euprymna > Euprymna scolopes. Next base: position 87,915,516 of record NC_136510.1, read on the forward strand.
TATAGTACTGACAGTCTGACAAATTTTACCTACATTTCCTGCAGGCATTTTTCAGCTAACAGGCCTTCTTCTTCCTCTCCGTGACCTATGCACGGTCCAATGTTTACTTACTGTTTTTTTTTTCATTCTTTAACAAAAGGAGATTATAGGTATAATTTTTTTTTTTTAATAAGCAAATTTCGTTTTTCATTATCCAACATATACAATTTCTAAAACAAAAATAAACATATTTATGATAAATATGACAAATCTCAAGTTTTTGGAAAAAACATGTTTTTGAACAATTGAAAAAAAAAATTATTATTAAAACAAAAACAGTCGTTTTCACGTCGAGCAGATTTTTTTTTTTATTAAAGAAAAGAAAATTTCACTGTTTTTCGATAAGTGAAAAAACAGCGACGACGTTAAAATGAAAACTCGGTTTGACAAACCATCTTCATTCCGTGACAAGTAGGTACATGATAAAGGTTCTTTATTTTTGTTTATTTAGAAATTGTATATGTCAGATAATGAAACTCCAAAATTGCTTATTAAAAAAAAAAATCCAACTATAATCTTTTTTTTTTTTTTTTTTTTTTTTAAGATAAAAACGCAAGTAAAAAGGCCCAGGGGCTGCCAAAATTCACCACAGAATTACCCCACCCTATACGCGATATAACTTTATTATAAATTAATATTATCAGTATAACTTTTGTACCATTTAAAAGAAGGGCAAAATAAACCAGTAATAATTAAAAAACTTTTTTTTCATCGAACGAAATTAATGAAATTGCGAGACGAAAATCGCTTTCACATAATTGGCGCTTTAAAATAACGTTCACATGCAGTAGACATTCCGAACGTGAAAACATACTCGTATTTAATAAATCTATCAAAAATCAACTAATTGTCAGATTTTCGTGAAATTTTCAATACTTATCCATTTTAGAATTAAATTACATATAAAATGCAGTTTTTATAAAATATACGGGGGGAAATATTTTTTAGTGCGTATCCCCCCCCCCCTACTTATTTATTTTTTCGAAATTCGAACAAAATATATTTAAATCTATCGAAATTTCTATTTATTATGAAACATAAGAATTCAAAGAAGTAAAAACTATTTATTTTTAAGAAATTTAAAAACACATATTGAACAAAAATTTACCTTGAAGTTGCAATTAAAAAATTGATATAAACTTAATATTGTTTTTTTTTTTTTTAATAGCGTTTGTGGGAACATGATGAGAATTGGCAACCAACCGGATGTTAACGCATCCACCATGAGACAAAATAAAAAATCGTCGTTTGCACATGGCTCCACGCATCGCTTCCGCTTGGGAAGAAAAAATAAGATAACCACAAAATAATTATCGACTAATGGCAGAGCTCCGCGCCTAAAATAAACACCTCAAATATCACAGTCGCTGGGAGCCAGTTTGCGACTATAAAACGAGGGCTTTGAGGGAACAAGAGGAGAGGGAAGGAGAGATTCGCCCTGCTGCGCCAGTGAATACACGGACAGATTCTCCCACCAGACCTAAAGAGATGAAGAAGAAAAAGAAATAAGGCACCAGTGAACTGAAGCCGACTACACTCTCATGTTATGGGCCAAATGCCTTCAATTCTAAACAATGCCTAATTCACACAAACCAAAGAAGAGAGGAGGAGAAAGACGATGAAGACGCCAGGCTGCTAGCGCTGATGAAAGAAGTCACTCGCTTTCCAGTTACAAGCCAGGACACGCATCACCGACAGCAGGATGACCGGCCTACCCTAACCCATTCCATCGTCTAAAAGATAAGTTACATTTTACGAACATTCATTCCTTGTCAATTCATACATACCTACAAACATTTTACAAACATTCATTCCTTGTCAATTCATACATACCTACAAACATTTTACGAACATTCATCTCCTTTGTTAAATCACATTCCATCCTACGAACACTTTACCTCTCCTAATACAGATTGTTGGTAGTAAATAAAATCGGTTCTCAACCTTCAATATTCGTCTGTCTTTAATTATATGGAGTCAGAATCTACACACTTCCAACGTTATTCATTTCATGTATTCTTGGTTGTGGCCTCTATGGCATCCTTTCCCACCCCTAATCCTTTTTCATAAAAATCCAGGCCATACGTTTTTTCGAATTAATATATACTATAATCAGTTGAATTGCCAATAAAAAGAAACTTCGTAAACATTAATTAATTTTTAAAAGATTAAAACTATTAAAATTCCATTATTTCAAAATGTTCCATTACAACATAGATTTTTAATTGTTTAAATTTTTTTTTAAATATTAAGTTTTAACATAAACATGACCCTTGTCAGCTATTTTATCGCCAGATTAAAACCAATTTGAAAATATTATTGCACAAATATTAAGCATTTTGTAGCGCCCCCCATATTGTGTTTGTCTCTTTTGACCGAACAAAATATGGAACCCCGTAGGTAACCAAATAAACATTCAGTAAAACCTTATTTCATATTTAATATACAAATGTGTATAATATTATTAATCACTAAACTGTGTAAATCTTAAAATCTAACAAAATTATAACAAAGATTAATTATTAATTGCAGTTTGAAGATAAACAAAGGTTTTTAAAAAATCATTAAGTCGCTTCTGCTTTTCCATAGTTCGTATAGTTAACACAAACCTGATGTCATGGAAACATGCGGTCCATTCTTCACAATCATTTGGCAGTCCCTAATGAACAGTTTTACTATTCTAGCAGAATAAGAAAATAGAATAGCAAAATAAGAAAAAAAACAAAAAAACTTTGATCTTTCTCTCCTCTCGTATTTAAATATTCTGTATTTATTATGATCCTGAACATATTTTTTTAACGGAAAACATATTTATAACGTTTGCCCTCACAGGATACTAAAAAGTTTTTAATAATAGCATCTAAGAGAGAATACATTATCCAGAGTTACTTCCCCTTGTCATTTGCTTTTTTTCCGCGTATATATTACATACTAGCAGTTCAGCCCGGCTTTGCTCGGCCCCCATGTACTGTTCATAACTTTATGTGCATATGTATATATATTAAACAGTTTAACTCCAGGTAACCTACATCTAAAATTTCAAGTGTTTAGACCCAAAATTTGTGGAGGAGTTTGATAGTCTGCAAATGTCAACTGTTTCAACTTTGACCTTTTGGCAGTCAAATTTTTTGCCCCCAAACTGATTAAAAAGCTTGCTGCATGTCTAAATACCCTTTATGTAAAATTTCAAATGTTTATGCCCGAAATTGGCTTAATAGTTTGCTAGAGACCACAAAGATAAATTCTTTTGAACTTTGACCCCTTGGCAGCCAAATTTTCGACCAAAAAACGATTAAAGAGCTTGCCCCGATGTCTGAATAAACTTTATGTAAAATTTCAAATGTTTAGACCAAAAATTGGTTGAGTAATTTGGTAGACTGCAGAGGTCAATTTAAAAAAAAACAACTTTGACTCTAATTTTCACCCGTTAAGATTTATTGTTTTTGGCTCAAATAAAATTAAAACGTTTTATCCATGTCCAAGGAACTTAGATCTAAAATGTCAAGTGTTTAGACCCAAAATTGTCAGGAATTTGGTAGAATTTTCATAGGTAAAATCTTTGATATTTGACCCGTTGACAGCCAAATTTCTGTCCGAAAACCGATTAAAAAGATTTTCCCAAATCTCAATACCCTTTATGTCAAATCTCAAGTTTGTAGACTAGAAATTGACAGAGTAGTTCGGTAGTGAAATGTACCTGCACAGACGGACGGACAGATAGACAGACAAACAATTTCACTTTTATAGATATATAGATTTTTAATCCTGCAGAATCATCTCTCCAATATACCGTGTATTTATCCAGCTTTCGTTAGCAATTATTTCATTATTTTATCAACACAAAATCTTCAGAACATTTTAAAGAACTGAAAGTAAAAAGGATACTTTATTATTATTATTATTATTATTATTATTATTATTATTATTATTATTATTATTATTATTTATTATTATTATTATTTATTTATTATTAATTAGGCACATTTCCACTTAGTGGTCGGTTTAATTTGGGTGCTAATGGAGTTGGTAACGATTGTGCAAGGGAGATAATTAACATCGACTCCGCAAAAGTAAGCATATTTTGCAAGAGATAATTTGGGATGCTAAATAATCTATCGAACAATGAAACAGTTTACGGTAAAAAAAAAAAAAAAAGTCTCCACAAAAACAAAGTCCTGGAAATTGCGGAGGTTGCAAACGACAAGAAAATACACTAAATAAAAATTCGTATGCTTATGCTTGTGCCTAATGCTTATATTTGCTAGTTATCTCCCTTGCATAATCGTCACGAACTTCATTATCACTCTGCTTTGATTTGGGGCCGGATATATAGAGGGCGTTCTAAGTGGTAAGTTATGCAGTAAGATATTTGTTCAAATCATTAAATTTATTCACGTTGGTACAGTTGGAAAAACTGGGAACAAGAAGGGAATTCCCACGGCAAACGAATAGAGAAACAAATTTAGTAGAGTAGAACGTTTTTGACCGATTGTGGGGAAGCCTTTGTTAAAATTCCCCAACGTGTCAGTTTCTTTGGAGTATTTTAAAATGTTTTATAGGAGGCACATAAAATTAAGATATTTCAAATCTACAGCGAATTATTTTACCATAATTATTAGATATCAATTCGCAAGTATCTCTTTTTTATTTTATCTACACAATAGAGATCCCTAGATGTAAGAGAGCTTTCTACTCCACTAGTTCTTATTTACAATGCCTCTCCACGGGACAGTTAGACATCAGGGTCGTTTTTTATGTGGAGAAAAGGAACAAAAATTAAAATTGTCTCAGTCGTGAAGGATTTCTCCTCCACTGACAGAGAACAAAAAATTGAAGTGCAGCATCTGAAGAACAGCTAATACACTTTCATCTTACCCAAAGGCCACTACTCCACTAGTTTCTTCCCCAGAACCGCTAGACTTTGGATTTCCCTTCCGGGCCCCTGCTTCCCCAACTGTACTGACATGCAGAAGTTCAAGTGTAACATGAACCGACATCTTGCTAACCATCTCCCTACATAGTACCCCTGTAGCTTATGTCCCTGATAGTAGCCCCCTACATCAATGTGCCTTGTTTGAGGTGAAAATGTAATTAAAAAAAAATTTTCAGTTTCTTTTTAAGACCCCTTAAGTTTAAGTCTTGAATTCTAGACGTGTTTTAGAAAGAAAATCATGTAATGGATTTTGATCAAAATTAGAATGAGGATTCTAGACATATAGTTTAGTAAAATTATATATTGATTTTAATCTTTGCAAGCATACGTAAATTAAGCAAGATCCTGTGAATTTTAATTTCTTTAGACCCATTAAGCTTAAGACTTAAGTTTTAGATATTTTCTGGAATCCAAATCAATTAATGCATGGTGATAAAAATTAGAAAAAGGATACTAGACATAAGGTTTAGTATCATTATATTATTATTTGAAATTGTTGGTGCATATCTGTCAAAGGAATTAATTATCTCTCTTTCTCTCTCTCTCTCTTTCTCTTTGTCAGTCTGGCTTTCTCTCTGTCTCTCTCCCATCTCTTTCCATCCCTTTCTCTTTCTCTCTCTCATATATATATATATATATATATATATATATATATATATATATATATATTTCTGTGGGAATATTCTTTATTCACTTATATTTCCTTTTTAGATATACCAATCCTCATTTCAGAAGCTCAATGTAATTACAGAACATATAATGAACGAATAAAAAAAGGTTATTTTCCAAATTTCATGATCTTGACCATCTTACAATTTATTCCTTTAATTCAGTTGATACTTACAATTCATGGTGTAATAAAAGAAAAATATAAGGTATTTGCAGCTTCTCTTCTAATTTTCGAATTTTTTAATCATGTCAAAATGCATTTTATTTTCTTTTGGTGGATTGATTGTTGCTATTTCTTCTAATGAGAACGGCAAAATAGATTCACTGATTGATATAATAATTAAGTGATTGATTTTGTGCTACAAAACAGATACTGTCAAAAATTGTAAATGTCAACTGAATTAAAGGAATAAATTGTAAGATAGTCAACATCATGAAATTTGGAATATAAACTTTTGCCATTCATTATATATATATATATATATATATATATATTAGGTTGAGAAGAAACTTCTTGCAGAATTTTTAATTAGATTTCAAATGGTATATTTTCAAATAAGTTTTCGCTATAACCCCTTTATTTTATATATCATTTTAAAGAGCGTTTTTCGCTCTACCTAATCGTTTAAATTACAATCATTTTAAAACTCTTATGGTTTCTTTTCTGAACATTGAATATAAGATGGGAAAAAGCAAATTTGCACAATTTTTTTTGTTTCAATTCAAGCTAGACCGAAAACTGTTGAAACAGCTCACGATATCAACAGGAACCAGTACTGAACACACAGCAAAATTGTGGTTTAAGAAATTTCGTTGCAGCAACAAGAGTCTTGAAGATGATGAGTATAGTGGTCGGCCATCGGATGTTGACAACGATCAATTAAGAGCCTTAGTAGAGGCCAATCATTGCACAACTGTTCGAGAACTTGCTTCTGAATTACACATTACGTTTATGATGATTCCAACCAACTTGGGAGATATTTGAAAGACAAAAATAGATAAACGGGTGCCTCACAAATTGAATGACAATCAAAAGAAACATTGTTATGAAGTATCATCTTTCCTTCTTTTATGCAACAACCAGGTTGTGACTTAAAAAGTGGCTTCTTTACAACTGGCGGCGCTCAGCAAAGTGGTTAGATGCCGACGAAGCTCCACGACGCTTCAAGAAGCTAGAGTTGCATCAAAAACAAGTCATGCTGACTGTTTGGTTGTCTGCGATCAGTCTCATCCATTACAGTTATTTGAATGTCCCCCCCCCTTGCCAATCTTTCACGATAAACACCTGTCTAGTTGAAACCACTGTCAATAATTTTCCCCACTCTTTATCTGTGCCTAAATCAAAACGTAGATTCCATGAACAAAGTTTCTTTCTTAGAAGTGCATGCCTGTGGATCTCTCTTCCATTTGCCTGTTTCCCACCTGACTACAACTTGGATGTCTTCAAGTCCAACATAAACAAATTCCTGATAAACCGTCCCCTTAAGACACTTTATCAAATCTCCATTACTAATGATTACCGTGATATTACCCCATTGATTACTGTACACACAATAACCCTTATCCCCGAATGGCTTCCGGGCCTTGATAAGTGGTGACTACTATGTTAAAAGAAAAAAGATGAAACCATTACGCCAGTGAAGTACTGTCAGAAATGGATGAAATTCATCAGAAACTTCGACAACAACACTCCTCATTAATTAACAGAAAAAGCTGAATTTTGCTCTGACAATTTCTGAGCGTATGTTTTTAAACCGACCCTGCAGAAGTTGAATGAATTGGGCTATGAAACTCTGTCTCAGCCGCCATATTCTCCAGACCTCTCACCTACCGACTACTACATTTTCAAGCATCTCGACAACTTTCTGCGTGAGAAATGCTTCAAAGACCTAAGCGATATCAAAAACGCCTGAAGCAACTTCATCACCACCAGCAAGATATTTTACATTACTGGTATGAATACACTTGTTTTGCATTGGCAAAAGTGTGTTGATTCTGATGGTGTTTATTTCGATCGATAAATTTTTGTGGTGTGAGCCGAGATATGTTCATCTGAATTTAAAAGTGAAAAACCACAACGACTCTTTGCTGTCAACCATATATCTAGATATATATATATATAGTAATTTATAAAATATATATGGTGATTAAGCTACACTGAATATTCGGCGTTTCATCCACTTTAGGATTCCGATAGGCATAAGCCTGGGGAATCCTAGAGTGGATGAAACGCCGAATATTCAGTGTAGCTTAATCGCCATATATATTTTATAAATTACTAACTAGCTCTACTTACGTATTGAGCACTTTTGAAGTAAATACTTAAAGTTTACGCATAAATCTATACTTTCGCATATTAATTTTATGTGAGTAAATTAAGTAGTTATATATATATATATATATATATATATATATGTATAACTACTTCATTTATTCACATAAATCTATACTTTTGTATATTAAATTTATGTGTAAACTTTAAGTATTTACTTCAAAAGTGCTCAATACGTAGGCAGAGCTAGTTAGTAATTTATAAAATATATATGGTGATTAAGCTACACTGAATATTCTGCATTTCATCCAACTATAGGATTCGTCAGGCTTATGCGCCTAAGCCTGACGAATCCTATAGTTGGATGAAACGCAGAATATTCAGTGTAGCTTAATCGCCATATATATTTTATAAATTACTATATATATGTATATATATATAAATCTCCGAAACAGCTATATGGTAAGCAGCTGATGATCCCTGTTTTCTATTTACAAAATTTTAGTTAAAGCTTTTTTTTTTTTTTTTTTCATCCATATATAAATGAATTCTCTTTGGTCATTATAAACTTTTTAGAAATCGGATTATGTATGTGTTTAGTCTGCGATAGGTTAAAATTAACATTTTTTTCATTTATATTTCAGAGTACAAACTCCATCTTCAGAATTTTGTACATGTTTTTCTTTTCTCTTTTTTTTCTTTCTCGCCATGTTATTAAGTTGGAGAAAAGAATGATACATATTTTATTTTATTCAAATTCAATCAAGGCTTTTATCATGGAACTCACATCCCTGACGTTAATATTGCATAGTCAACACATCGTGCCGGAATTTTAAACCGCTGAGAGACAACACGTGGACCTTTACTAACTGATTTTTTATTTCTGCTGATGACACCCAATCAATTTTTACAACTTTTGAACTCAATACTATATATTAGGTACAAGATAATATTCAATAGAAAATTGGCTTTGTAATAATAAATACAAAATCTACATGAATTAAAGTACCATATTTAAACATATTTTACCCTCGGGCAAGGCCCTCTCTCTGCTAGTATATATTCCCTTGAGCATGCCCCCTACTTTGAAAAGCTCCTAGAACTTACTTTCAATTCAAACTTGAAAAGCAAAACGCATCAACCTGTTGCTAACATCTCTTAAAAACTGATTGGATCATTCTACTGCTCCAGAATGTATCTTACACTTGACACAATCCTCTACCTGTACAAGAGTTAGTTATGTCTTCAGATAGAATTCTGTTGCCACATCTGTGGAGGTGCCATTCAGAGCATCTTTCCTGCTAGAACAGATTACAAAACCGACTTCAAAATTTGATACAGACATCTTCCTTTTTCCTATAGCCACTTTACACAGAGATGTTGCTAGTCCTTCTTTGCTCTATCGTTATTTTCATAGTAGGTGCTCGACTGAGCTCCAACTTATTATTCCTCCAGTGTATGTATATATATATATATATATATATATATATATATATATATATATATTAGTGATGGGACGATTCCAATATTTTCCTGATTCCGATACAATTACTGATTCCGATTCTTTATAAATCTCTAATTATTTAACTATGAGATTGTTATTTCTCCCAATTTTCGTAAAAAACACATGTTATGTATGCAGATGTTTTCCTAAACGTCAAAATACACTTGTGCAGGATGGTCTATCGATTTTAGCTTTACTGGCATTATAAAATCAATAAATATTTATTTTATCATTATTACCAGCAATGGAAGATTTTGCTTTAAACAAAATTAAATAAAAAAAGATAATTAAAAGAATCGTTTTGATGTCAGAAAATAAGCATCAATTTTTTCGATTCCGATACCCCCAAATGTTCCGATTTTTCTGATTCCCGATTCCGATTAATCAGCCCAACATTGATATATATATATATATATATATATATATTCACACGTGTAATGTAGCGCTTCCAAGGAACTGCTGACGTCTTCTCTGTCTCATTTTCTCTCTTGAGTCATGTGACATCAAATCCGTCTCTATCAATTCTCAAAGCTTGAATAATTATGACCTAATAATTCAACAAGTTGTCACCGACCAAACTTTCGTTTCCTAAAATTTTCAACTCGATGATAAATATTAATGAGTTTATTAGCTTCACAGTAGTGATTGCTAACAATAGTTGAAATTTGGGCAGAATTTTATTATTTAAGAGGACGACGACTCAATGCAAATTTGTTTACATTGGACTTGAAAACAACCAGGCTATAGCCAACTGGGAAGCAGCTCTGTGGTATTGTGTTCCACAGACGGGCAGTTCTAGGAAATAAACTCTGTTCATGGAAGTTCCGATTAGCTTTAGCTTGTACAATAGAATTAAAAAGATTTATTTTAATATTTAAAAACGACTTTATTGTTTGTCTTTGTTAGTAAGAATGTAGTTAGGGTTAGAAATGTAAATAAGTAGTTAGTTGTGGAAATATGCGTCTACATGTATGGATGGAGATATTATTGGGCAATCCTGTTCGAAGAGAAAAAATTTATGTGCGTGTGAAGTTATGGTCTGGACGTAATCATGATGGATTCTCCTTGATGAAGGCAAACCCAGGGCCAAAGACCCGGGTGGATTCTGTTACACTCCAAGAGAGAAGTTTAGAGATTAGTTCGAGTGCCGTGAAGTGTGGTGTCAGTACTAAAGGAAGAGAAAGAGAGAGTTGCCGTCATGCGTTTAATCTTTTTTATAAAATCTGCCACATGCTCAGTTCGCCTGAGAGATGGCCTCTGATTGGGCATGCAAGAAAGGAAGTTGAATGATTGAACAAATCAGCACTGATTTTATAAACCAAAGAATCTAATCAGTAAACCGAAGTGTCGCTGCTGGCTGTAATCACAGCTGCTACAGGTACACAGAGACGTAAAAAAAGGGAAATTATCAATAGTGGTTTTCGCTAGATGAGTTTTTGTTGCGATTTTATGTACAGGGGTGGGAAAGAGAACCATAAATTGGAGCTCAGTTGAGTACCTACCATGTAAATAACAATAAAGCAGAAAAAACTAGCAACATCTCCTCTGATTGGTGACGATGCTAAAAATTAGGCAAAAATTTTACTATTTAAGGTTAATGTTGCACTGCTACGAACGTTTGTTAAGTTGCTGCACGTTTGTGTGAAGCAAGGGTGCAGTGTATGAAAGATGGGTGCTTGACGCATTCATTCTTTTTGCGGACTGTCATCCTCATCTTCAGATTTGTTATTTCACCATGTGGCGCAATGAATAGACATTGAGTCACTATGGTTCCAGGTCAGTATTGTATGAAGATAGTGGTTGCAATCCTATCCAAAGCCAGCCAGAGGATTAGTTCGCTAAAAACGTGGTGAGACAACTATGGAAGGCAGTAATTACTGAGGATACAGTTAGAGTATTTCTATCCCGTCATGGTTAAGCACCTGAAGAAGGCCAGAGGAATAGCTGTCCGAAACATGGTGAAGCAATAACAACTATGAGGATGAAAACTTCATAGTTGTTGTTCTTTCACCACGTTTCAGCCAACTCATCCTCTGGCCTTCTTCAGGTGATTAATCATGATGGGATAGGAATGTGTGGCGCAGTGTATAGAGGCATTGAGTCTCTATGGCTTAAGGTGAGCACTATCTGAAGATAGCGGTTTCAATCCTACCCAAAGCAGGCCAGAATTGGCTAAAACATGGTGAGACAACTATGGAAGGCAGTAATCACTGGAGATACAGTTACAAGACTCAGCATTCTTATCCCGTTGCGGTTGTTCACCTGAAGAAGGTCAGAGGATCAGTCGGCTGAAACGTGGTGAAACAACAACTAAGAAGATGAAGATAACAATCTGCCAAAAGAATGAAGGCAAAAATTATGAAGCCTCATCTAAAAAGATTCAAAAAGTAAATGATGTAATGGAATAACCTAACATCCCTTCATAGATGAAATGAACTATGGCTATATTGACCCTATCACGTGACTGGGACAGAAGGAAAAAAGACAGGAAGAGAATAAGAAAAGATGTAACTCTTATGTCACATGTATTCCCTTGTAGATAAACCCCTTTGTCTTTCACACATAACCCAGTGTTTCTTGCTGTATTCTTATTTAAAGTAAGGATATAACAGTAAAAAAAAATAATAATAATATTCGTATTATTTGGATTCATCGGACTACTGTTCTCATTTTCAGTGTCATTTTCACGTTTGGGTCGGTGTAACCTCCGACCTTCTTGTTGAACTCAGTAATTTAGACAGAATTTTGAACGGAATCCTTTATTTACTTTACGAGTGTAGCATGCTCTCGTTCTGTCAGCCATGAATGATGGCCTAAGTAATTCGCAATTGTATCAGGTTGGTGCAAAAATAATGTCGTTTTTTGGCATTCAACTTCAAAAGATCATAACTCCTTTCATAATAAACTTTATTAATTAGAATAAAAACCATTAGAATCTACACATTTTTACCAACGAGAAATAAGTTTATTTATCCCATCAGCATAGAAATCCAGAGTTCTGGGAGCGAGGAAGTCAGTGAAGGCTGATTTGGCACCATCTCGGCTTTTGAAGCATTTTTCACGCAGGAAGTTGTCGAGATGCTTAAAAAAGTGATAATCGGTGGGCGAGAGGTTTAGTGAATATGACGGATGAGGCAGTCTCGTAGCCCAATTCATTCAGCTTCTGCAAGGTCAATTGAGCAACATGCAGGTGAGCGTTGTCATCGAGGAGAATTGGTCCCTTCATATTGACCAATCTCAAGCACATACGTTGGAACATCTGGTGCATTTCGCCAATTTGTCGGCAGTACTCTGCCGTAATCATTTCGCCTGGATTCAAAAAGCTGTGATGGATTAGACCGGCCGCAGACCACCAAACAATCAGCATAACCTTTTTTGGTGCAATTTCAACTTCGGGAAGTGTTGTGAAGCTTCTTTGGCATCCAACGACCATGCCGAACATCGTCCGTTGTTGTAGAGGATCTACTTCTCATCACGCGTCACAATCTGCTTGAGAAAAGGGTTGGTTTTGTTGTGCAGAAGGAGCATAGAAAACATTTCGATTTTTTTTGATTATCGTTCAATTCTTTCGGCACCCATTTATCCAACTTTTTTGACTTCCCTATTTGCTTTAAATGGCAAATGACTGTTGAGTGGTCGACCTCGAGTTCAACAGCAACTTCAAATGTTCATTATCAACCACAGTCAGCCATCCACGAGTATCTTCATCTTTGAGGCTCTCATCACCATTGTAAAATTTCTTAAACCACCGTTGTACCTTACGTTCGTTAGTGGTTCCTGTACCAAACGAGCTGTCTTGGCAGCTTTTCAGTCTAGTTTGAACTGGAACAAGAAAATTGTGCGGATTTGAATTTTGTTCATGCTGTTGAAAAGCTTGCAAAAAAAAAAATGAATGAAGAGATTGAGAACAGTAATGAATAACACAATTTCTTTTTGCACTAACCTAATATTTTTAGGTCGCCCACACTGGGGATTGAACCTTCAACCTTCAGGAGAATATCAATTTTACAATTGATTTTTTAAAGTCCTCTAACCACTGCACCACATTTTCACAACATTTCAATTAATGTAACTTCGGACTTACTTCAGGTGTATCTTATTGAACTGAAGAAGGCCAGAGGTTACATCGACCAAAACGTTGTGAAAATCACAAAGATGAGAACAGTAGTTCGATGAATCCAAATAATATAAATAACCAATCCTCATCTCCAAATTCCAAAAAGTAAAAAAATAATTTGTACACTTGACCTTCAAAATTTAAACATGAGACCAACAGATAAACACTCTTCAACAGTGAAAGGTTTAAAATCTTCATTTAAACTTGTGATAAAAGATTTCAGATTGTTCTCGTTTTTCTTACAAGTCTTATGACGTCATTTCTTGAAAATAGATTTATTATCTTTATTTAAGGCTTGGTTGGATTTTGATTATACACACATATTTTTTTAAATCTAATTTTTAAAGGATTTTGGGGCATATCTAATACTCTGCATCTGTTTTCGTTTCTTCAGCCAGAAGGAAAGTCACTTATTTTGGAAAGGTAAATCGCCATATTTTTTTTTTATTATTATTATTATTATTATTATTATTATTAGCTCACAAGGAGCTTTAACACAGGTCATCAAAGATCTCGCCTTGAAAACAACCAGTGATGTTCCCCGGAATCTGACTGACAACAAGCCTCCCCAGGTTTCCAGTGCTCTCTACCTCCTTCAGTAACATTTGCAAATGAATTTGCATTATCGCAACAGCTGCTTACCATTGATTTCTCACTGGCAGCGGCCATTGGTCTCCACTGAAATTTGAGTGTCAATAAGCCTCCCCAAGGTCCCAGTTCTGTTCTCTTCACACTTGTCCAGCAGAGGTCTGGTCAGTGCTCTCTCCTCTGTCTTTCCATCCTCCTTGACCCTTTTCAGGGCTCATGTATGTTAGTCTCTACATTCAAGGGTTTTCCTTAATATTCCAGCTGTTTTCATTATTGTTATTCATTGTATCTTTCCAGCCATTCCTTTGATTCCAATTTCTGCCATTCTTTTTTCAAAGCCTTTGGAAATTGTTTCTAGTCCTCCTATTATTATAGGTATTATCCTAAGTTTCTTCATCTTCCATTTCCCTTTCAGCTCTCTGTGTATTTGCTTAGTTTTTCCTTTTCTTTGATATTCACCCTGTGGTCAGCTAGAACAGCAAAATCTACGATTTGGCCGAATTTTTCGTTTTTGTTAATTATTACGATATCCGTCTTCTTGCTGGGATGGGTTTATCTGTTTGTATGTTCATATCTCATAGTATTTTGTGATTCTCTGGACTGTTGCTGGTTTACGCTTGTACCATTGGTCTCTGTGTACGAGATGCAGTTGTTTACATAATTCCCAGTGTACTGCCCTCCCCACTTGGTCGTATCTCTTCTTGTATTCCTTCTGGGACAGTTTGCTGCATTTGCTTACTATATGGTTTATCGTTTCGTCTCTTTGTCCACAGAGTCTACATTTGCTGTTTTCTTGGGTTTTATCGATCTTTGCTTAGATGTGGTTAGTTCTTATCGAGTTATCTTGTGCCGCAGTTATTAGGGATTCAGTTTCTCGATTTACCTGTCCTTTTCGCATCCATGTCCAAGTGTTTTCATTATTCTCATTTTTTGCCATTCTTATGAATCTTTCGTGTAGTTGTTTCTCTACCCATTTTCTTTTCTCGTCTTATCCTTTGTCTCAGTTTTGTTGATTTTTTTTCAGTGTCTCTTGCTGCCATAATTATTCTTTCAGTATTTTGCATTATGTATTTTTCTAGTTCGTTTTTTGTGTCATTCACACAGTCTTCTATACAAACCAGTCCTCTTCAGCCATCTTTCCTTTTCACATAGAGTCGGCCAACATTGTCCTTTGGGTGCATGGTCATGAGTTTCCTGATCTTCCGAATGAGCTGTTTCAGTTCTTCTTAAGTCCAGCCTATGAACGGTCCAGAGTATCTTACTAGTGATACTGCCCACATACTTATACCTTTTATTAGGTTTTTGCCACATAATTTAGTTTACAGGAATTTTCTTGTTCTCCTGAGGTATTCCTTTCCAATTCTCTCTTTCATTTCTGTTGCTTTAATGGCGTCTGCTTCCAGAACTCCCAATATAGGTGACTTGTTCCCCTAGTGATCTCATCTCTATTTGGTTTGGTAGTTCCATGCGTGCTGTCGTCTCCATTTTTCCTTTTCTTATAACTAGTAGTGTGCACTTTTCCTTACCAAACTCCATTTGGATATCCTGGCTGGAAATCCTGGTAGTGTTTATTAGTGTCTCTAGTTCCTTTTTGGTCCTTGCACAAAGTTTCAAATCGTCTATGTACATCAGGTGGTACAATTTTTCCTCTGTATTGGAAAACTTGTATCCGCTTGGCACTTTCTCAGTATAGTATCCAGGGGCATCATGGCTATGATGGACAGTAATGGTGATAGTGAATCACCTTGGAAGATGCCTCTTTGCATCTTCATTTCTGTTATGTGTTGTTTATCAGCTGTCAGTTCCAGTCTCCATGTTCTCCTTGCATTTTCAATCACATTGATGATCCTGCTTGGTATTTTATACATTTTTAAGCATTCTATTATCCAAGCTTGGGGGATCCTGTCATATGTTATTTTGTAGTCGATCCATGCCATGGTTTAATTCTTTCTCCTTTTTACGTCCTTCAGGATCTTTTGATTTATATATAGCAGATCATGTGTCCCGCTTCTTGTTTTTTGCATCCTTTCTGTTCCTCGGGAAGAAGTCTACGATTATTTAGGTAGTGATAGATTTGTTCCCTCAGTTGTGCTGTTAGTATTTTCCACATAATCGGTAAGCATGTGAAGGGCCTATAGTTCCTTTCTCTATGTCTTTCTGTATCAGTGTAGTTCTAACATTTGTCATCCAATCTGGCATGTTTGTTTCCTGTATACATCTTCTTTGAAATATTCTCTCATGTAATGTTGTGAATTTTTTGAACCAGTATACATGGTGCTCTCCAGTTTGCCATTTTTCCTATTGTTTCTTTTTTTTTAAGGGTTTCCTTGCTGTTTTCATTCACTGTTCACTCTATAATTGGCAAGACTGGAGTTTAGGTGGAAAAATAATCTCGAACCCTTTATCACATAAAAGGAACTAATTTCCCTAATCACCGGTAGGTTACTATGTCAATAATATAGGTATTTCAGAAGTTGTTTTTGAAAACAACTTAAAGAAGCCCAACTTTTTACTTATTTATTTTAAAACGTTTCACGATCTTTTTTTCACGATATCTTTCTTCTCTCATTTTTTACTTCTTTATTTTTAAACAACATTTTTTAATTTTAAACAGAACGTTCCACGATATCTTAAGCACCTTTTTTTAGCACGGTAACAAAAATACATAAGCACCGAACGTTTTATAATTAATAAATTTAAATTTGAAATAGAGAAATAATAAATTGCAAGATATTACGCGTGTTTAATATTAATTTGTATCGTTTATAACTACTCACGTAATTTAATAATAATCACGCGATTCAATTTTTAATTAAAAAATATTGTTTAAACTTAAACTTTAAAAAGTCTGATAATTTATTATTTCTATTTATGTATTGTTTATCATTAAGGTGCTAGTGCATACAGCGATCCGGACGTAAATAATAACGTTATACTTAAAAAGCCATTAATATGGGGAGGGGAGAGTGTTTTGTATATATTCTATACTTCAACCTTACAATTGAATAAAAAACATAAAACTTTAATTAAACTTGGAAATAAAAGGTATTCATTGTGTAAAAAAAAAAAATAAAAACACGGAACATATAAGACATTTAAATATGAATAGAACTTTTCATAATTGCAACCTACGAAAACCTTTTTATATATGTTTATATATTATTGACATAGTAACGTACCGGTGATTAGGGAAATTAGTTCCTTTTATGTGATAAAGGGTTCGAGATTATTTTTCCACCTAAACTCCAGTCTTGCCCTTCAATTTTTTGTAACTCTTCTTTCATGTCTTTCAGCCATTCGGCATTTCTATTGTGATCTTGTCGTTCTTCCCATATCTTATTCCAATAGAGTTTTGTTTCTGTCGGGTTTGGTCATTCTGTTTTTGTTTTTCCTCTATTCACATTTTAGTAGAATTGGCTTTCATTGTATTCAAATGTCCTGTTTTGCTTGTACTGTTCAGATTTGTATCTATATCGTCTCAATCTCCCTTCTTTTGCTTCTATTTTTTAGTTCAGTTCTTCATGTTTCTTGTTTAACCTCTCCCTGCTAGTCACATTTCCAATTTTCCATCTTATCCAGTCACTTTTATTATTATGATTTTTATTATTATGATTATTATTATTATTTACTCACTAGATGTAGTCACACAAACCATCATCAAAAATTTCTCTTTTAGAACAACTTGTGGCATTCTATGGAGTCTGAGTGACAACAAGTCTCCCAGATTTACAGTACTCTCCACCTCTTTCAATAACCATTGTAAATGGATTTGCATTATCATAACTGCTACTTACCATTGATTTCTCATTGGCGGCAATCATTGGTCTTCACTGGAATTTGGGTGGCAGAAAGCCTCCCCAAGGTTCCAGTTCTCTTTGCACACTCAACGGAGGTCTTGCTAGTGCTTTCTCTTGGTCATCCCATCCTCCTTTACTCTCCTTGCTTATTTTGTGTGGCATCAGTTTTTGATACACACACACACAAAAAAAAAAAAAATAAATAAAATGGGGGAAAGTAGGGGAGCAGGGGTTAACTTACAATTATAATACAGTTTCAGTTTTCATGATTCCATGTGATGCTCCTTTGTGTTTTACACCTGTAACATTTTCTGCATGTCCAGTTTGTGCCTGTAGTTCATGTGCCTTAGTCTCCGAATTGAAGGGTTTTCTTTAATACTTCAGCAGTTTTCATAACTGTTATCCATTGCATCTTATCAGCCATTCCTTTGATTTCAATCTTCCCATTCTCTTTTCCAAGTTTTTCAGCATTGTTCCTAGTGCTTCTACTATTAGTGGTGTTATCCTGACTTTTTTCATCTTCCATATTCCTTTGAGTTTTCTGGCCAGTTCAGTGTATTTGCCCAGCTTCTCTGTCTTCTTGATCTGACAGGTCTTTTCTTTCGTATGACATTCAGTCGTCTTGGTTAGATGGATTTATCCGTTTGTATATCCATGTCTCATAGGATTTTGGGACTCTCATTTTCAAGTACTGTTTCTCTGTTAAGGTTCCTTTTTTGTAGCCATGTCCAAGTGTTTTTATTAGTCTCATCTATTGTCATCCTTATGAATCATCCATGTAGTTGTTTCTTTTCCCATTTTTCTTTTCTCGTCTTATCCTTTGTTTCTTCTGTTTCTGCCTTGTTTTTTTGGTGTCTTTTGCTGCAGTAATTATTCTAATTCTTTTCTTGTCATTTATGCAGTCTTCTATACAAACCAGCCCTCTTCCTCCGTCTTTTCTTTTCACATAAATTCTGTCAGTATCATGTTTTGGATATAGTGCATTGTGTATAGTCATGAGTTTCTTTGTCTTCTGGTCGAGATTCCTTAGTTCTTCCTTAGTTCAACCTATAAATGCTCCTGCGTATCTTACTAGTAACACTGCCCATGTGTTTATTCCTTTTATTAGGTTTCTACTATATAGTTTCGTTTCAGGGAGTTTTCTTGTTCTTCTGATGTATTCTTTCCACTTTTCTCTTTCATTTCTGCTGTTTTGATGGTGTCTACTTCCAGAACGCTCAAATATTTGTAGCTATCATGTTCACCTAATACCTTCATCTCCGTTTGGTTGGGTAGTATCATACCTTCTGTGACTTCCAGTTTTCTCTTTTTCATAATTAGGAGCACACACTTTTCTATACCAAATTCCATTCGAATATCCTAACAAGATTCTGGTTGTGTTTATTAGTAAACATGCAAACAAATTCAGGTCGTCCATGTACATTAGGTGGTTCATTCTTTCATCTGTATTAGTGAACTTGTATCCAGCTTGACATTTTCTTAGTATGTTGTTAAGGCGCATCATGGCTATGATGACCAGTAGATACCTCTTTGTATTTTAATCTCCATTATCCACCAGCTGTCAGTTCAAATCTCCGTGTTTTCATTGCATTTTCTATTAAATTGAAAATCTTACTTTGTATTTTGTAAATTCTCAAGCATTCAATTATTCATGCTTGCGAGATTTTTTCATACACTTTCTTGTAGTCGATCCATGCCATGGCCAAGTTCTTTTTTCTACTTTTTACCTCCTTCAGGATCCTTGGATCTTTGTATAAGAGGTCATTTTTTTTTTTTACACAGGCATCACCACATTATCAAGGCCAAGAGGCCACTCAAGGATAAGGGTTAAAGAGTGTACAGTAGAAATTGGACAATATAGTAATCATTAGTAATGAAAATTCGGTAAATTTGTTAACTTATATGGAACGGCTCATCAAGAACTTATTTACGTTAGACTTGAAGACAACCATATTGTACTCAGCCGGAAAGCAGGAAAACGGAAGACAATTCCACAGGCGTGCAGTTCTAAGAAAGAAGCTTTGTTCATGGAATCTACGTTTAGGTTTAGGCACAGATAAAGAGTGGGGGGAATTATTGATAGTGTTTACAGCTAGACGAGTGTTTCTTGTGAAAGTTTGGCAAGGGAGGACCATAGACTGAAGCTCAGTTGAACACGTTCCATGAAAATAACGATACATCAGAGACAAGCTCGTAACATCTCTTCTGTGAGATAGAGGTTGCAGCGAAGAGAAAAGGACATTTCCTACGAGGCTACAAAGTCTATTTTGAACTCTATCAAGGCAGGACAAGTTCTTTCTTGCAGCTCCTGCCCAGATGTTGCAACAGTATTCCATCTTTGGATGTACCTGGCTCTTATATATAGAGAGAATTGCATCAACAGTGAGATATCTACTCGATCGATGCGTTCCTCTTTTTCCTTTTTGGCATCCTTCTGTTCGTCGGGAAGTAGTCCGCAATTATGAAAGGAATGATAAATGTGTTCCCTCACTTGTGCTGTTAGTATTTTCCACATTGTAGGTAAACATGTTATTGGCCTGTAGTTCCTTTCTCTGCGTCATTTTGCACCAAAGTGGTTTTATCTTTGGTCATCCATTCTGGTACTTATGCTTCTTGAATACATCTTTTCAGGTTCTGAAATAGTCTTTCATGTAGTGTAAATTTTTAAACCAATAGGCATGTATTCCATCATGACCTGGTGTTCTTCAGTTTGCCATTTTTCTTAGGGTTGTCTTGAGGGTTTCCTTGCTGATTTCATTCTCTGTCTCTTCTTCAATTTGCTGCGACTTCTCTTTCATGTTGTTTTATTTATTATTTTGAAGTGATTATCGAGTCTTCAAAGACATCGCAACCATCTTTTCTTGTTCTTTGGCAGCGTTTAACATTACTCGTTTTTCGAACCGAGTGAATATTTAACATTGACTAAAGACACCAAAACCTTATCTTTGTATAGTTATTTAGTTTGAACTCATTTTCCCAAACTTAACATATTCAACAGAGACCACGCTACCATTTGTCTTTTTCAAATATATCAATAAACACTGAATGATTTTCGAACAGAATAAACATTTTACATTAAATAAAAACACTAAAAAATTATCCAGTTAGGCAAGATGTTACTTTTCTACCTTTGATAACATTTCTTTATTATGTATTTGTTTTTTTGACAAATTTTCATACCTCTGTGTATTGTAATATAAACCCCACTAGTGCTTCATTCTTTCGGGAATCATCAGTGCAGGGAGTCTCGATTACCGTCAGTCGGGAGATTCAAACCCAGCTATGAAGCCATTTCTTACTCCGTTTGCAAGGAACAAACCGCTCGTCCAACGTTAAACCTGGGTAGAATATAGTTGAAATTAACATTTATATAAATAGTAAATGTCATTTAAGAAGGCCGAGAGTGATCATGCGATTTTAACATCACGATCTGCTCATGTGGGTTTAAGTGACAGAAACATTTCATTTCAATGTAAAGTGCTCAACAATAAGAACTGCGTTCTTAAAGAGACAAACATACAAATTAATATACATACACACACACACACACACACACACACATATATATATATATATATATATGATGATTGCAACGTCTTGTCAGACGAGTGCCACTCCCTCAGACATTTAAAATCCATGAGCCCAAATGTCTGAGGGAGTATCTATACAAATATGATGTTAAAGAGTCTTAGCTTTGTACGACAGCTAAGTCTCTCTCTCGGTTCAAAATGTTGAGATCCAGCAACAAGCAAGAGCAAGATAGCCAGCAACAAATTAAACTGCAGACCAGCTTAATGCGGGTACTGGTCTTCCGCTTTATGGTTTTTTAAATCAGAGATTTGCTTCTCCTAGAAAGGTTGCCTTCACCACGGCTTACGGGAGCTCTCTCTACCCCAATACACATATACACACACACACAAATATACACAGTGCTAGTTGGCCGTTGACCCAGAAAAAGAGTTCATTCGCCCTTTGGAAGGTCTTGTTTTTAATCCTTCAGGGAGACTAGCCGCCCTCTTCACCAAACAAGTCTGGTGGGGGAACCAGTTTAGTCGCCGGTGAGCCGACCATGAGGCAGGTAGTACTGGGTTACATGGTACCAGTAGTATATGACATGACCTGACATATATATATGCATACACACACACACACACATATATATATATGAGAGAGAGGTGGGGGAGAGAGAGAAAGCGAGAGAGAGAGAGAGGGAGAAAGTCAAAAGAAAGATGCTACAAACACTTTTTAATTCTTCTATTTTGTTGTTCATGCAAAATCCCGGGTAATCATAAATAAAACGGACGTTTTAACATTTGAAATCATACTAGCGGGACCTGTGGAAATTCCACAGCGGCATCTTTTATATGTAATATATTGCTGCTGGGCATTCTGTAGACTGTGGTGTCGTATTTCTGATATTTTTTATTAAATATAAACTAAAAATAAAAATGTATTTATATATAAATGATAAACTTTAAAGAAAAAAAAAATAGAATAATTAACCTTTTTTCTGATTGGTCTAAAACTTTTGGTTATTTGAAGCCGCCATAAAAAAAAAATAAAAGAACTGCCATCTGTTAGCATAGCTAAAAAGCAATCGTTCGTTTGGGAAATTAGAAGAGCATCGTCACCCTCCCCCCCCTCCCCACCCCGGGAAGCTATACTCTGGTAAGTTGGCCCGTTATATCCTACATTATGTTTTTTTTGATTGAATTTTCCAAGTTTGATCCAATTTTTTGCGGTGCGTTAGTTTATTAACGATGAAGATACAGAACGGTAAATAATAGATTTCTACATAACACCGTTGTTCCATTGCGGTTCGTGTTCTGTATAAGTGCCGAAGCGTATTAAGGTCCTTTCCTGATCCTGGTGAACTTAAAGAAAGAATCTGATCAACTTTAGTCATCCTTCTAGTATAAGGGAGTACCTGAACAGATAAAAACCAAGTGTATTAAGTTTTGCAGGCCTATCTAATCTCTTGAAAGTATTCGCAAAACCTACAAGACGTTCAGCATGAATGGAGATCCTGCGATATTATTTTAGTCCTTTTGTTAAAACTATAAAAGTATTTATCTAATTAATCTGGTTAATGTAGTGCCAGGATATATTTGGTTATTGCGGTTTATCTCCAATATCCTTATAGGAGTCTGTGACATGTTTTCATTGTATGGACGCCCGGCGTGAACGTAAACCCCACAATATCATTATACCATCTTTAGACAGAACAGATACTACCCTTGCTTGAGTCCCAGCCAGACGACCAAAAAGGTATATTTTAGTTTCATGTACGACCCAAAAGCGATATCATTTCTTTTTACATTGCGACTTCGGTGATCGGGAGATCCTATTTATTAAAAAAGAGGGTAGAAGGTGATAACATACTACAAACATTAAATTAGCGTATGTATATACTAATATAATGTTTGGAGTAGATTATCAACTTTTATCATCATTTTTAATAAATAGGATCTCCCGATCAAATAATTTATAATCTGGAACTGATGACGTATGGACGTACATTGAAGATACTATGGTATTTATGTATAGATATATATTGCAACAGTTTGTTTTGAAAGTAGTCTTGTCGTTGTCATCATTGTTGCTGTTGTTTGCTTGTTTGCTTGTTTATTTGTTTATTTATTTGTTTATTTATTTGTTTATTTGTTTGTTTGTTTGTTTGTTGGATATCATTCATGATGATCTTTGTTGGCATTCGTTTTCCCGATATCTTTCTCGTTAGAATTATATCTTCTTTCTTGAAGGATATCGGGTACTTATGGAAGGGACACACGTGAAGCTTGCCATCACCCATAAATAAAAATGTTTTTGTACAACGAACTGCGTTCGAACTTGACACATGATCAGATGATTATTGCTGGCATTCGTTTCCCACATATCTTTTAGTGTTGGGACGATTAATCAGAATCAGAATTGCGAATCAGAAAAATCGGAACTTTTGAGAGTATTGGAATCGGAAAAAATCTGTCTGTTTTCTGATACCAAAAACGATTCTTTTCATTGGCCTTTTTTCTTTTTTTTTTTTAAAGCAAAATCTTGAAAAAAAAAAAAGCTGATAGTAATGATAGAATACTGAGAATCTATTGATTTTAAACTACCAATAAACTAAAATCGATAGATCATCAATAAATCATCCCTCACGAATGTTTTTACATTTGAGAAAATATCTGCACATTTAACAAGTGTTTCTTTTTTTTTTTTTTTTTTTTTACGGTAATCGTAAAAAAAAAACAAGTTTATAGCTAAATATTTAGACATTTATAAAGAATCGGAATCAAAATCGATAATTGTATCGGAATCGGGAATAATATTGCATCGTCCCATCACTAATATCTTTCTAGTTAGAATTCTTTACTAGAAAGACATTAGGTTGTAACAAGAGGGACCAAGTGAAGGTTGCCAACATCACAAAGTAAAAGTGTTTCTGTAGAAGGAACTGGATTCAAACTTGGCACACTTAAATTATCAGTCCATGTCGTTAACCATTTAGCCACTATCACCTCCATGGTGCTGTGCTTGTAATCAGGATACAGAGTTGGAAAGCATAAGATCCTACTCCAATTTTTAGAATTCCCAAATACCGACTCCGACTCTGGCACATTATTTTAAAATCTTCTAATGTTCAAACTATCTCTTGATTCGTTATAGGGATAGCATTTTTAGTTTTATTTACTATTTATTTATTTGTTTATTATCATTCGACTGCAAATATTCTAACTTTCGGTCATTTTTTTTTTTACTCGTTTTAACGTCTATTTCATCCACTGTTCTTTCTCTTTTGATGATTATATCACAAAGTGATTCTTATGAATGCTAAAAATGCAAATAGTTTTGATTGCTTACACTCTTTCCTTCTCTGCTTTGTTGGAATTCGTTTTCCTCCTTATTCACCAAAACAAGAAAGTTTTATCATGGACGTGTAAACTCAAAAAGTATTTTCAGCCAATGGAAATATTTTCAAACTCCAGACAGTAACAGCTATACATGAAAATAATAAGCTAGGCCGAATTTAGAAATTACCCTAAGACTCAGACAAGAAAATCAGATTTAGAGATCCTTCAACAGCCGGCCAAACGAAAGGAACCCAAAAATGTCTACTCAACATCCCATCCTGTGCCATTCGATCAAGGTGGCAAGGTGAAAGAACTCAGTGACTCACACAGCCGCCTCTCACGCACATATTGTAACGTCAATGTGTAAACATCGACGTACAAAATCAAAATGCAAAACCGTGTTTGTATGCATATCATCTGAGCATACATTATCCTAAATAAAAACAAATAATTATATTTTGGACCAATCAGAAAACTTTCTGAATTTATTTGAAATGATTTTTCTGGGAGCTACCCAAATCCTTTAAAACGACTTTACCGTATGACAATGTCTCTTGTTTTCTTACATTTGAATATAAAACCTGCAAATCTTTTTCACTGAAAATATTTCTCTGAATCCGGCTCACCCCAAAAATATCTTTCTCCTTATAAAACACCCTAACGTATAATCCCAAAATCTGCCGTGAACACATCCCTAAAAACTAATGATCTTCTCTTCATAACACACACACACACACACACACACACACACACACACACACACACACACACACACACACATGCACAATTGAACTTTGAAATATACTCCTTATTCAATAATTTAAACTTTTTAGCAAATTTTTGTCTTTCTGTGGCAAAATGAGAAACTCGCTTTTGATTTGAAGACGACCATATTGTAACCATCAGGGAAGTAATCCTGTGATGCGCTAATCCAAAGATGAGAGATTCTTGGAAACAAACTCTGTTTATGGAAATTCAAATTAATGTCAGGCACACAGATAAAGAAAAGAAGGTTCCTTGCACTGAAAATAAGACTAGTTTTTGCTGTGAATGTCTTACAAAGAGGAACTAGAAATTGGAGCTCAGTCGAGCACCTTCAATGCAAATAAGGATAGAGTAGAAAAAGACTAGCTACATATTTTCTGTGAAAAGGGGAGCTATAGATAACAGAAAATATCATCTCCCACTAGATTGTGGAATTAATATTATTTATTCACTAGCAGGGCTACCCAATGTTGCTTGGGACAAAAGTAATCTATTTCTATGAAAAAAGTCTCTTTGTAACACAATAATAAGCCCTCTTTTGGGAAACTGGGGCTTTCCACATTTCCTTATGCCTGACTTTGTGCTTGCGAGGAGGCAAGAAAGAAATGAGTTATTGAAAATATGACAGATTCAGTAACTGTCGTTGATCAGATATGATCCAAGTCAAGAGTGACAGGTGTTTATAAAACTCAACCATATCAGAGCACACACGCCGAAAGGTTAAATCAAGTTGTTAAACAATGACAAAAGCTCAATAGTTTTGTTTTTAGCGTGTATGCATGTCTCTCTTTTCTCTCTCTCTCTCTCTCTCTCTCTCTCTGTTTCTTTCGTTCTTCTCTCGTTCTTATCACTCTCGTTTTCTTTTTGCAAAAGAAAGAAGAATTGTATTAAAGAGTTTTTTGCTGCAAACGAAAACAGCCAAAAACAGATGTATAGTGGTTTGGGTCCGATCCCAGCCGATGACAGTCGAGAATGGATCTCGGATCTTAAATGCTCCTTAAATGTTTAAATAATATAATTCTATTTTTATAAAATATATATATATATATATATATATATATATATATATATATATATATATATATATATATATATATTCTTTGGTTGCTATTTTGTACAAACGTTCAATTTCAGCAAACAGTCCCAATCAATAATGTTGATGAAGTTCTACCATTAATGACGATAAATATGCTGCCCATAATGACGCCGACTGAAGATTCAGAAACGAGATCCTCCAACAGATGTAGTCGACGTCAAATCAATCCTACTAACCGATCCTTGATGTAACGAACGTCTATTGTCTATGTGGCCATATCATTTATTCCCCTGAGGAGCTGGTTGTTGTTCCCAGGAGATAACAACAGAACAAAAAAAAAAAAAACGTCCCCGCCAAGTAAGACACACACATAGGCATTCAGCAGAGTAAAGTAACCAGCCGATGAGTGCAGATCTCTCAAAACTGACGTTGCCGGAAAAACAAGTGAGATACCAGAGAGAAGAGAGTAAAAGAGCGACAGTAAGTCACAAATCACACCGCTGTGCTATCGACTGAAGGGTGCAACGCAAAGCGAGAAGTAAACGAATGTTTTATATTTTTCTAACAAACGATTTTTTTTGTTGCGATTTCTTTTCTTGGGTGATGAGAAATTGCTCTTTATTCAACCCAGCTACATCACACTTCATTTTAAGACAAATCTAAAATAACGTCTCTATTAGTTCCTGTAATATACGGATTACAAAGCTAGAACCGAGTGAAAAAAAATGAATTGCTACTCACAACTATACATACACTAACAAGGACGAGGTAAACCAACGCACATACACAATTCCACACTGCCAAATACTCACATGTGATGACGGTGGTTGTCCTTGCAAGATGAAGCACTACAGAATTGTGTGCTGTACTTGCAGTGGAAAAGGGAAAGTGAAGATGGAATTGTGATGACTTAATCATGGAGTTGTATGAATGCTAAAAAGCAAATTGTTCTAATTGCTGCACACTTTCCTTTTCTGTTGTATTGAACTTGCTTTCCTTCTTACTCTCAAAAGCAAAGAAGTTTTCGCAGAAATGAGTGAACTAAAAATATTTTCAACCAACGAAAATCGGTCGTACCCTCCCCATAAAACGTAACATGTCAGCCAGTGATAACTTAGAAACTTCTATAAGACCTGGTAAACAAAATCGGATTTTACTAGCCGCACCTGCATGGAAGATTTCATGAATGTATTCTCTACAACCTCCCGAGCCCAAAGATCTTGGAGGTGGCAAGGTAGGAGGACTCAATTGTTGTATCATTAAAAAAAAATAGCCGGATCGTTAATCAAGGTTTGTTTGAAATCTATGCAACTTAGGCGTACCTCCGATTCTTAGTCCAGTGTTTAGAGTTGCTGACTGTCAACGTGATGGTTGTAGGTTCGATCTACGGCAGCGGAAAGGTGCTAGTCTAGCTGCACTGATGAATTGTGATACAACGAAACAGTACTGTATGTGGATGACTGTTACCCCCCTCCCTCCTTTGGGTCGAGCACTGTCGTAAATGTTTTTCACCCACTGCTTAGTTTAGTGATTAAGCGAAGTCCGCTGTCTGTTTGTTTACAAACAAGCTATCAGCTTCAGCACTGTTAAGTGTTGGGCAGATGTTTATCTAATAGACATTCGATAAATCATTTACGAGTACTGATTCTTAGTCCAGTGGTTAGAGCTGCTGACTGTCAACGCAATAGTTGTAAGTTCGATCCACAGCTGGGGAAAGGTGCTTGTCTGATGAGTTGTAATACAACGAATCAGTGCAGTATGTGAATGACTCTATATATATATATTCGTTTTGATCTTGCTACTATTTACTAGGTAATCTGCATGAATTAAAATATATTTAAGCATATCTTACGACCGGGCAACACCAGGCAGCCTGCTAGTATCATTATATTAATATACAGTTGTAATTTTGCATTTTCATACTTTATTATTACACACACTCAATATTTTCATCAATAGTAAAACGTCTGATGTCGTTGGGATTCAGAGAACGGATGCTACACTTTGATCCCCTTCATTTTATTCTTAGCACTTTGCTAAGCCAACAAATCTGGTCATTCTGTTTCTGATCAAAGATGAGATACGATGAAGGTGCCCATAAATTTGCCCCTTTGTAAGGTGCTGTCCTCAGGAGATGTTCAAGACAGACCTTAGCATCCTAGTGTACACACCATAAAGCTATTTTTCTGATCGCTTTGGTAAAAGTCTAATCTTTATACTTAGCTAAAAATAAGTCTCTTTTTTGTGTTTTATACTCTCTCGCCTCTTTCTCATATTTCATCACTTCCCCAAGCCACCTAATACTTTATTTTAATAGATGTTTTATATACCATCAAAGATACCCGTACTCTGCACAGGACTTTGCTGTACGATCGAGTACCTGCTGCATGGGTATCCTTACAGTAAGTATATGTTGTAAGAGCAACTATTTCTTAAGGTTAACATTTTTAAACCATGAAGTTTAAAGCAAATAGATTATATCAAAGTTGACACTTACATTGTTACACATAAAAATTGAAGCAATTACAGAATCAGAATGGCTAACATTTGTTTAATTGGTTGAGCGGATAGAGTAGACGAGGGTGATCTGATTCAAATTCACAAAGCAGTTGATCGGCGCCATAGTGGCGGCTCCCAGAATGGTGGCGAACCTCAATTTGGTGTGCATCATCCATAGGTGGGGGAATTTATGAAGAGCCGCACTAAATATGACCTTGACCTTGAAAAATAGTGTGCACCATCCCTAGGTCGGAGACCATCATCATGTCAGGTTTGGTTATGATCGATCCAGTAGTGTGGCTGTAGGAGACTATAGATACATGGGCTATGATCTTGACTTTTGAACTTAACCTTGAAAAATGGTGTGCACCATCCCCAGGTGGGGGACTATCATCATCCCAGATTTTGATCATGATTGGTTCAGTGGTGTGGGCTGTAAGAGAATTGCACACACACACACACACACACACACACACACACACACACACATACACACACACAGCATATATATCTATAATATAAAAGCGAAAATGTGTGTGTGTGTTTGTGTGTGTGCATGTGTGTGTACATTTTTTTTGTATGTCCGCCAAAGGCTTTTTTAAGAGGGGGGGGGGCTCTCGGGGAGGTGGTCACTAAATCTTACAACTTTTTATATACTGTCTAGATTATAATATGTCCGATTTATGAAACGAGGTCGTCTGAATCTTTTATCATGTTACAAAATTTGCGCTGTGATTTCATTTTCTCTACTACTTTGGTGTGATGTTTGACCTAGAAAACCACGTGTTCACGCTTGTTTAACCATCTGCTTTTTTAAACGTTTAATTTCACCCGTACTCACTTCTCTGCCCGCATAGCGTCATGGTAAGTTGCCAGGCTATTTACCTCAAGGCTTTGGGTTTGAGCCTGCCTCTCTACCAAATTTTTTTTTAAACACCCGGGTAACGCTGGGCATCCCCGCCAGTATATAGATAAAAAAGAAAAGACTATTTTCGACATGACAGTTTCTTCCACGGGTAAGTTAAGTTTGAATCTGCTCTGTGCTTTTATTTTCGGCATTTGAGTTCTGGTAATATTTTTTCCGACGAATGAAAGTGATGTAATACTCGTCATGGCAGTGTAAAATTTATAATAACAAATAAAAAGTTCGGTACTTGTGTAGATTGGTGATATTTTCAAACCAACGCATTTCAGGTGAAAACATTATTATGTACTTACGCGCCATATCGAAATTAGTATAAATTCCAAAAATCACGAAAAATTATCCTCTAGAAGATGTACCAATGTATTTTTTTTTAGCAAAATATCGTCTATAATTACATTCTAATATAATCCGTTTAAAAATGGCAAGCCTTTAATTTAAGTTAATTTAAGTTGATGGAGATAAGTCAGTTTGTCATACTGAATAGGTCGCACAACTCTCCCACATTAAGACATACGATAAAACGGGATAATTCGTGCCAATTTTCTGATGCCAAAAACGATTCTCTTAATTGTCTTTTTTTATTTGATTTTGTTTGAAATAAAATCTTCCACTGCTGGTAGTAATGATAAAATAAATATTTATTGATTTTTAATCACCTGTAAAACCAAAATCTATTGATCACCCCACCTCAAGTTTATTTTTACGTTTGAAAAAATATCTGCACATTTAACATGTGTTTTTATGGTAATCGGAAAAAATAACAACTCTGTAGCTAAATATTTAGAAATTTATAAAGAATCGGAATCAGAATCGGTTATTGTATCGGAATTGAGAAAAATATTGGAATTATCCCATCACTAATATCACAGGTGTTTATATATGTTCATCTTTTATGCACTTTTCGTTTTTTTCATGAAGAGAGACACACAAGGAGGCGTCTGCTGAGAATTTTCTTATTGGATTTTATTTAGACAGTATTTACTCAAGAGAGAGATTATGTGTGTGTGTGTGTGTGTATGTGTGTGTGTGTGTGTGTATGAGAGAGATATAGAGAGAGGAGGAGAAAGAGGGATATACAGACTAATGTTATCGTTAAGTTAAACTTAACTTTCGAACTTAACGAAATGAGTGATTCCTACGGACAGAGAAATCGGTAAACTTCACTTAGATTATCAGTTTTCTATATTATTGTCGGTGGTTCGTTCGTACGGCTTCCATCAAGATACTGCTCTGAAAGGCCTTAGTTGTCTCTCCGCTAGAAAACGTGTCGCCGTTCTTCATCGTCTCTCTGTTTTGTCACCCACCTTTCATTCAATCCTTGGAAAGATTAGTTTTTACAGATCTGGGTTGTCACGCACTCAGCGTGATCCTTTGTCAACATTCACACTAGTTGACTTAATCGCCATTTAAGTAGGGCCTCTAATATGTAATACTAGAACTCGAACTCTTCACACTGAATACACAGTCCAGGCCATTAACCGATGCGCTACGGTTGCTAACATTATATTTATTGGAAAAAGTACGCACATCCTCCTCATCTCTGTCATTTAGAAAAAGTTTATGGACTCAAAAGAAATCAAGTAGAAGAATTCTATTGCGAATATAAGAGGGGAGTGAGTCGATGTAAACACCAATGGTGGTTGTAGAGCTCTTCTATTTAATGAGACCAAAAAGATGTTGTTGAGTTTTAATGGCTTTTTCCGCCTGAGAGACTTGTCGATTAACTTAAGCCAACAGAATTTATCCATCAGATAGCCGACGTCATAAAGGTGGGCCGGCCGGACTTATTATTATTCAAACTCTGCAATTAGCAATCGCTTTCATGAAAACACTTTCACCCAAGCAGAGACAGAATCCGGAAAAGTCATTCCGTGCAGGATATTATAATCATTAGCCAATCAAGTCTTCTGCGAGATTCCATCCGATTTCTCCGTGCCGATGGCCAAATTGGATTATTTGTTACAATGTAAAATAAATAAATAAATAAATACGATGTAACAAATATGACACAAGACAATCAAAAAATGTGCAGCAATTAGAGGTCGTCAGCCATTCTCTGTCCATCTTACAGTTATTCCGTGTGGGATACTATATAATGTTTAATGATGCGACGATTCCAATATTTTCCCCCGATTCTGATGTAGCAGTCGATGTTTACCACTCAGCGTCCCAAATTTTCTTTTATGGGCCTTTAGTCGGTTTAAATAGTTTTAAGGGGTCAGAAAGGGGTCAAAATTGAAAAAAAAAAAAAAAATCGTTATACATTTTGTACATTCATCTTAGTTTTTTTTTTAATTCTTAGTCAGTTAATGAACGTGTTACGTTGGTATAGTCGTAACGTTACCAGCTTTGAATGCTAGTTTCGGTTTCGATTCTAACTGATGACACACAAAATACTTTTTTTTTTTATTTTGCAATCACAACTCTATGATAATATATACGAAACCTGGACAAGTTAAAATATCATATTTAAGCGTATTTTACGATCAGGCAAACCTGTCCCCCCCCATCCCCGCTAGTATGGATATATTTTGTTATTTTTTTAATCACAACTTCATAATATATAAGAATCGATAGAAAATTGACTCTATAATAATATATACGAAATCTGCATCAATTAAAATATCATATTTAAGCGTATTTTACGACCGTGATACGCTGGGCATCTCTGCTAGCTTAGATAAATACTTTTGCAGTTTTAACAAAAGAGCTAAAATAATATCAGAGCGTCTCTATTCACGCCGAACATCCACAGAATACTAACATCAATATATTACATATAAAAGAGTCCGCTTTGGAATTTCCACAGGTCCTGCTAGTAGTTATTGAACGTGGAAACCAACCCACATAATCAACACACAACGATCAATGGCGAGGAAATGTGAAAGAAAAAAGAAAAAAAAAAGAAAAAAAAAAGAAAAAAAAGTGAAGCATGCATTGTCCTCTTGAGTGCATAATGAACGAAACATAAAAAATGACTAAGTTCAGCATTTGCCCCCCCCCATTTAGCCCCAAAAGTCTCCAGGGAACATCAAATCCTGATGAAAATGAACAAACGGTGCAGTTTTAGGTTTAAAAAATATGTAAACTTGAGTTCTGCCCCATGTCCAAGTCCATCATTTGCTCCCACCCACCCCATTTAGCCCCAAAAGTCCTCAAGGCCTTAACATATTTAAATTTGAGTTCAGCACCATGCAAAACTGCTAAATAGACATACACAGAAAATTTTAAACAAATATGGTAAAATAGTTCCAAAATGGAGTGTTTTTATTAGCCATAAAAGAGCCCCTGGGGCACACCCAAGAGTTATCGCGAAGTATAAACAAACAAAATTATATAGAAATCAACTCTTCAGAAAGTTTTATAAAAATCCAAGGCATCAGTTTTTTTTTAATAAGCACAAAAGTGTCAATTTTAGCAATTTTAACGCGAAAGGCGCCTCTAGGGGGACAACCGGAGTTTTCCCGGAAAATTTGTTCTTTTACTTTTTTACTCATATCATGTTTAATGTTTGTGCAAAATTTGAAAAAATTCCAAGGCGTAGTTATTGAGAAAAGTCCGGATAGACGAACGGACGAACGGACAAGAGTGAATTTACAGGTCCATCCTCCTTTTGTTGGGGACCCCCCCCCCAAAAAAAATGAAAGTAAAGAAAAGAGAAATTAAGAAAATGCGGTCGCAATGAAACGACTGAAAAATGGAAAAACAAAGATTTTACATTGAATAGCGGGGAGACGTCCTCTGCTTTGCCAGGGAGCTCAATGCATATTAAGAAGAAATAAATATGAGTTTCAGATAATGTTTACATGCATCAGTTATAAAAGTAACTAACATACATCCTTCGTTTTTTGTTTCGAGTCTTCATTTGTGATCAAACCTGGGAAAGAAAATATTTCTCAAAATGCAAGACCAATGAAAACAAATATAAATGCTACTTTTCAGTTTTACGACGGTCGTTGCAAAAGTAATCCCTCCTATTTTTTTTATTCCGCCCGAATGGATCAGATGGGATTATAAATTGCAATGTTATGATGACTGAACTCATGCATTCATGACCTGAAATTTTCATCTCTCTGTTGCATATATTGACGGTATGGGACTCTAAGAAAGAAACCGCTGTCATGGACGTGCATAGAAGCAGAGATGCGTCATTGAATTCCTGGCAAAAGTGCATTAATTATGGTGGTGACTATGTAGAAAAATAAATTGGTGGGCACATAATATCGCTCGTTTTAATGGGGCCACTCTTGTCTTCGTAGCTCTTCAACATTTTGAGTTTTAAATAAAAGACTTTACTTTTAGAATGATCCTTGTACAAGTCATCGGTATTATTAGGGACTGAGTAGATTTTCTTTTTACATAGGCATCACCACTTATTAAAGCCAAGAGGCCACTCGAGAATAAGAGTAAAAAGTGTACAATAGAAATTGGACAATATAGTAATCGTTAGTAAATGGAAATTCGGTAAATTTGTTAACTTATATGGAACGGCTCATCAAAAACTTGTTTACCTTAGACTTGAAGACAACCATATTGTAGTCAGATGGAAAGTAGGAAAACGAAAGGCAATTCCATAGGCGTACAGTTCTATGAAAGAAGCTTTGCTCATGGAATCTACGTTTTGGTTTAGGCACAGATAAAGAGTGAGGGAAAGTAGTGATAGTGTTTTCTGCTAGACGGGTGTTTCTTGTGAAAGTTTGGCGAGGGGGGACCATAGATTGGAGCTCAGCCGAACACTTGCCATGAAAATAGCGATAAAGCAGAGACAAACTCGCAACATCTCTTCTGTGAGAAAGAGGTTGCAGGGAAGAGAAAAGGACATCCCCTACGAGACTACGAAGTCTATTTTGTCTATTTTGAACTCTATCAATAATATATTATTAGAAGACATTTGAATCAAGTCTTCTTCATGGGTCCTCAAATGCTTGGAAATTTTCAGAATAGCCTCCAACATACGAACATAAAGAATAATATAGAGAATCGGTAAACCAGTTTAACGTCAGGAAATATTGCATCAGGCAAAGTGAAAATTTAGAGAGGTTTTCCAGGGCACAATCACGTTGACACACCGGTTCACACCAGACCGCCGAAGTTAAGCAACGATGAGCGTGACCAGTACCAGATGGGTGACCATTTGGGAAGACTAGGCGCTGTATGCTAAATCGTAGAAATTTCCAAGTTGCTATCTGGGGACGCGTTTAACTCACGGGGGTGGGTGGGTGGAGGATGATACATCCCCGAAATAAGACGAAAAGCATCGGTAAACTACTGTTATATAGGAGTCTTAGAGTCTTATTAAAAGTTTGTCTTGAGTCTTAGAGAGAGATAGATGTTGTAAGAGAGATTGTTGTTGTGTCTTAGAAAGCGATTCATATATATTAAATGTTCATACTTAGATTTGTAATGGAAGCTCTTTGTGTGAGGAGATAGTGTTCAGACAGTCTTAGTGTTCATATTGTGTATGTAAGATGTGTATGTAAAGACATTTTAAACCACATGATATACAAGACATATAATAACAATTTTCACTTTACCTTTTGGTAAAATTACAACACAAAGACGACGTTTATAAAAACACATGATGCGTTTATTTCTTCTCCCGACCGGTCGTGGTTTTCATCATCAAGAATTCAAAGCTTCACATTCTAGTTTCAAAAGTACCGTCTCGCTTCTAGACGTTCGAATCCCAACTGCAGACTATCGTCTGTCGTCCTCAAACTCCCTCTCCGTCTCTCCCCCAGTTTCTCCTCGCTTAACTCTAAAGTTTTCTAACTATATCGAGAACTTCCCATTTTCCATGACGTCATACACATGTTAAAACATGTGTCTTCTTTCACGTGTTCTGGAAATGCGTGTCCAAAACTTTTTCCTTTGTTTACAAAAGGAATTTTAACCTATATTCCCAGTAACCTATTTTTCCAATATGTTAAAAACATGTTTATTAAATTATCTTATAGTTGCATTCTTTCAATTGAATTTTCATAACAAAATTGACAATGCACATTCTTTTCTTAAAACTATTTTATCTCTAAGCTTAACAATGGTTTGTTTTACATTCCATTTGCTAATTCTCTATCGTAATCTATTTCTAAACCTAAATTACGAGGTTCGAATTTCGTCCATTCTATTTCATTTTCATTTTAACTAAATCTCTCTATTTTTATACTTACATGAAAAGGGGACAGCCCTTATCATGTAACACTACCGCCTTTACTTGTCTTCCCGATACTACCATGGTTCTACAATTTGGAGAGCCGTGATTGCTGATGATATTAAAACTGTCAGACTCGCTAATCTTTCTGTTGAGCTTGGGAATCTGTACAAAATTTCGAACAGAAACCATTATTCAATCCACAGGGTTAGAATGCTCTCGTTCTGTCAGCCAAATTTAGAACTATCGCATGCCTCTTTTGCTTTTTGTCATCAGCTTGATCTCGTTGACACATTTTATGTGTCAACGAGATCATTTATCATGATATTTAACCATTTATCATTCGTGGACAACCTTAAAGTTTTTGGAAGGATTAAGAACCAGCTTGATACCTTAATGAATACGATCAAATTGTTTAGTACTGACATGAGGATGAAATTTGGCATCTTCAAATTAACTAATATGGTTTGCTTCCGAGGAATTTCAAAATCAGAACTCGTTTGGATTGGTAAATATGCGATTTAGCCAGATTTATTAGAATATTTAGATGTTAATTCTGTTCAGTTAAGCTGCATTGTCGAAACAGATGGTTTCGCTTCAGTTTTCAACCACGGAATCTGTTGACAGAGAACTTAAAAGAGGAGACGCGGCGTAGAAAGCAATGGGATGGATTAATGTGAAAATTCAGTTGAAAGCACGTTCCGAACAAAAATACATACACGAGATTTGCCAACCATCGGTTAAAGCAAGCTAGAAATACGAACGACTCTTTCTTTCTCTCTCTCTCTCTCTCTCTCTCTCTCTCTCTCTCTCTCTCTCTCACACACACACACTTATGCGCATAAGTCCGAAGAGTCCTAGAGTGGATGAAACGCGGAATATTCAGTGTAGCTTAATCGCCATATATATTTTATAACTTACTAACTAGCTCTACCTACGTATTGAGCACTTTTGAAGTAAATACTTAAAGTTTACGCATAAATTTATACTTTCGTATATTAATTTTATATTTATTTTTATGTGAATAAATGAAGTAGTTTTATATATATATATATATATATATATATATATATATATATATATATATATATATAATAAAAATTGCAATTAAATTTACCAAAATGATCCAAGATGGTAAAACTAAAGTATATTATAAATATTAAAGAATTAATAGTTATAAAGCAATTTCAACCAGATGTAAAAGCTCGATAAAACGAAATAGGAGATAGAGCTTATAATATCAAATAGTTAATAAAAACATGTTAAAAACACTTTGAAAAAGAGTTAAAAACATATTTAATTTGAAAACGAAACACTAAATAAGTGGATAGTCCTCAATCCGCGGAGTTTCGAAGAAATACTTTCCTTCTCATCAGAGGGTAGGAATTAGCAAAAAGCGGGATCGGATTTTTCATGCAAAAGTATTTGATGAAACTGCAAGTAAGTCAAAGATCTTGCTTGATAACAAAAAGTGAAGCATAGGGAATATGGTGAAGAAAAAGGTGATTTCACGTGAATGGATAGTCTGGTGGAAGATAAAAAAAATCCAGTGACGGTAAAATCAAAATGTAAAACTTCAAGAAAGTTAAAAGAATTTCCATTTGTACAAGTAAAATCCAAGGAAATCCCGTAATTGGAAGAAGATGGTCCATAATAATCCAAAGGCAGAAATCCATGGAATAATTCACAAAAATGTGTAGAAGGAAAAAAGAAAAGATTCCAATAATATTAATAAAAGAAAAATAGGATATGCTTTTCACTCTACTTCCGAGACATAAAAATAAATAAGAAAGATCAGGGAAGAGAAAGAGGAGAGAGAGAGAGAGAGAGAGAGAGAGAGAGAGAGAGAGAGAGAGAGAGAGAGAGATGATAAAGTTGAATATAAAATATAAAATAAATGATTGGATAGTCTGGTGAAAGGTAAAGTATCCATTGGCAGTAAAATCCAAAAATATGTTTTTAACTCTTTTCAAAGTGTTTTTTAAACATGTTTTATTAACTATTTGCTCTTATTGCATCCTGCATCTTTTGAATTTTTTCGGTTTTCTTTCATTTCCGGTCCCTTCGTCCCTCTCCCCAAGTACACCGCTCTGTTAATCCATCGATTGTTTTTCTTTCTTTTTGTTATTCTTTCTCATTCTTTCTTTTTTCTTTTCTTTTTCTTTTTACATCAATGCGATGTACCTTTTTTGTTACTTCAGAATTTAACCCAATAAAAAAAATAAAAAAATACAGAAAAATCTTCATGATATATGTACCCGCCATGAAACAAAACATGTAATATTCCAGAAATTATGTAAATTAATCAAGTAGATATTTTTAACTAAAGGAAACCAAATTTTACGAGTAAGCGAAACGGATCCGCCATGTTTTACAATATTTTATAAATCAAGGTAGACAACTCAATTCGATTACCGAGATTTTTATTTGTTTCAATCAATCTTGTAATGGCTGCGAAATATTATTAATTGCTAAAAATCATGAAATTTGATTTTCTTATCTAGAAAAAACTACTTTATCAATTTATGTGAATTTTGGAATATGACATTTTCATTCCGTGGCGTATACGTACATCAGTTTTCTTTATTTTTAAAAAATTAGGTTGAATTCTGGATGAATATCTCTTTCTTTCTTCGGCGTAACTTTATTTATTTATTTATTCATTTTTCTTTCTCTGTTCTTCCAAATTTTATTAGTTCTTTCTTGCTTCTATTTCTTCTTCTTTGTTTTCCTTTTAGTAACGTAGACGTAGGAAGCAGACAGTTGTCCGTTCATAGCTGTCTGGTTGCGCCAGTCAACAGTGATTTTCTTCTCAGCCTGAGCTACTCTCAATGGTACCTGGAGAAGAATATTGAAAATATTGTTTTCGTTTGGCTTTGGTGACGATGACCCTTAGGTCAATATTCACAGAACTTGCCGGCGTGAGAAACTCCTCGATCGAAAATTACCAATTGGGGATGCTTACGTAGGACTGGCAATTGACCAATCGGAACGAGTATGAGTGTGACAGAGCGATCCCTTACTATCTATTTATAAAATGTCGTGCACGAACGAATTTCGACAATAAAGTTTTTGAGTAGATTTTGAAGTTGTTGCGAGTCTAGAATGATCTCTTGCTGCAATGCGATAAAGGACCCCTCAGGTTGGGTACGTCAACTATACTCCCCTGGTTGCAATGGTCCTACGCAAGATAGAACTTCAATCTCGCTAAGCCCACTATAAACCACCCCGCCCAGAGTAATTGTTTACTGTCTGCAGGCGTCTCCGAAAGAAAGAAAAAAGATAGTGTAAGGTGACAGAATAAAAGGTATCTCCTCAAGAGAGGGAAAACAACAAGCTGGCTTTCTGATGATGGATTACACGAAACTATTATCCGCTATTCAAAAACAAAGTTTTTTTTTTCTAACGGACTATCGAATGGGCGCGTTTTCATTCACGGTATACGAAAAGGGGGATTACTTTAACAGCCTATTGGCTAGACGCCATTCAATTATATATCTAATCACCTTTTTGTTGCAACAGCATTGTATATTGTACATAATTTAGAACTTTGTATCCATATAGTTCCTGACAATATAATCTTTGTTATAGAAAACGACCAGAGGATTTGATCGTTGTTTTTTTTTCCTATTGTTGCTGTTTAACGTGCTTTAAATTGCAGGAACTAACACCAAATTCGAGGGTGTGGCTCATGGATCTAATCTAAATCACAACGTGGGCGTGTGCCATTTCCTTTGACTGGAGTATATTGATTTCTTAATCTCGTGGACTCTTCGTGCGGAAAGTGAAGGAACCAGAAGCGACCAACCCACCCCTGAATTTGTGCAGATCGATCATGGCCAACCTATTGTACTGTGTTAGCGATGTGATTGACCGGTTGTGTTAGCGATGTGATTGACCGGTAGAGCTGTTGAACTCTGTCTAGACGTTCTGTGATTTTGGATACACCTGGATTCGAACTCTTATACCCATGAACACCCGTCAGGATTTTCGTTGGGTTATACATAGAAGCGACGTTACTGATCTTTTTCTATTTTATCATTATTTTTATGTCAGGTGCTCGGCTGAGCTTCAATCTCTGCTCCTGCAAAACATTCACAACAAAATCTCGTCTAACTACAACCATTATCAATAATTTTCTTTTCTTCAACTCTGTGACTAAAACTAAACAAAGCTTTATTTGTGAAGCATTGGAGTCCGTGTTGTCCTTTTGTTCTGGTGTTTTGTTTTATTTTTCTACTTATGAACCCGTGCGTCCCCATCGACGGCGGTTGCTAGTGTGAAAAGGACGACGACGATACGACCAGAACTAGAACGATGGAAGATGGAGCACAAAGCCACGGCACACAACGTTGGGACGGTGAGCTGTCGGTGGTATTACGTGGGCTCACATAAATATATTACACACACTTTTTAACCTCTTTTAGTTGGTCTTTATGATCCCGAGAAACGCCGGGTAGCTCTGCTAGTTAGAGGTAAGGGTAAGTTAATTTAGTTTTTGCGAACCCACAGAATTATTTCAGGTGCCGAGACTTGCATCTGTGGTATTAAGGTTAGACTCATCCCAGACACAATTAGAAGAGATGGGTTTGTGTGACAATGCCTAAA
The DNA here is from genome assembly GCF_053919585.1 of Euprymna scolopes. NCBI lineage: Eukaryota > Metazoa > Mollusca > Cephalopoda > Sepiida > Sepiolidae > Euprymna > Euprymna scolopes. The sequence goes on from NC_136510.1 coordinate 87,956,270, forward strand.
CTATACTTGTATGATGAAGACTGTCGTAAAATGTACGACCACACCCCAAACCGCCCTCAGACAAACTCTAAATATATATCCAATCATTTTGTTCCCGTCATTTTCCACACCTTGATTACTCACCTCTGCTCTCCTTTGTGTTTGTTGGTGAACAACGTCCTGTGTCTTTGTCTTTTCATTAATACAATTTTCTATACTTTGTTCTCCCGCAAACCTATTACTTTTTTTTGTTGTTGTACCTTTTCCTCCTTTCTGTTTTCCTTCCTTACACTTGAGAGTCAGGAGTAACATCGGTAGTATCACAATATTTCCTTTTTTTACTTACTCTGTTTAGTTTCTGTATTATTTTTCTTTCTTTCTTCTTCTTACTTAATTTTCTTTTTTTTTTTCTGCATCTGTATTCTGCTTTGTTTCGTTCTCTTTTTTCTATCTTTCTTTCTTCTGCAAATTACATTTTTTTAAATTTTTTACTCTAGTTTCTTTCTTGTTCTTTTTCTCTTTCTTCTAATCTCATTTTATTTCTTTCTTTCTTCGTTTCCGTACTCTAATTTCTTCTTTTCTTTTTTCGTTCTATCTTTCTTTTTTTTCTGAAAACTTTGTTTCCTTTTTTCTTTCTCTTTTTTTTCATTCGATCTTTTTGTCTTTACTTCTTTTTTTCCTTTCACTTTTTTTCATGCTTTCATGCTAGTTTCGTTTGCGTACTGTAATTTCTTTATTTCTTTTTCACTCTATCTTTCTTTTTTCTGAAAACTTTATTCCCTTTTTCTCCCCCCCCTTTTATTTTTCATTTTATCTTTTTGTCTTCTGTAAACTTTTTCCCCTTTCGCTTTTTTCATTCTATCATTCTGTCAACTTTATTTTCTTTCTTTCTTTCTTTTCTTTCTTTCATTCTTTCTTTCATTCTTTCTTTATTTTATTCTTTCTTTTTTTCATTCATTCTTTCTTTCATTCTTTCTTTCTTTCTTTCTTTCATTCTTTCTTTCTTTCTTTCATTCATTCTTTCTTTCTTTCATTCTTTCTTTCTTTCATTCATTCATTCTTTCTTATTTTCATTCTTTCTTTCTTTCTTCATTCTTTGTTTGTTTCTTTCTTTCCTTCTTTCTTTCTTTCTTTCTTTCTTACCTTTGCTTTGTTTAGCTTCTTTAAACCTACTTCCGCCCTTCCTTTCTAGGTTCACGCGATGCCAAATAATTTAATCTTTCCCAGCTGTCATATATTTAGTTCATTAAAAAAATATATATATCGTGGGTGGACAATCAGCTGAATGAATTCAATTTATTTTCAAATTTTGCACATAAAAAATTATGATGAAGAAGAAAAACAATTTATCTGCAGAAACGATGAAGAAGCATTGTTTAAACTGGCACATATTTCTTTAAAAGGATAATTTGGAGAAGATGGTGCAGGGTTGCACATATGGCATATTATTAGATCTTAAGAGGCAACGGAGTTATCCCCCTTCCCAACCTAGAATTATATCTCGCCTCGGTTATACTCAGTTAACGTACTTCCTAATTTCCGGCGTAGCGCTACAGGAAGCGGTGACAAGGCAGAGTAGTTCCCCTACTTTTTTTTGGTCTTCAATATTTCTATTGTGAGAAGATTTATTGACATAAAATATAAGAAAGAAATTACATTATTAAAAAGTATACAAATA
>NC_136510.1:87965426-87995426 GCF_053919585.1 Euprymna scolopes
TTTCAAACGATATTTCCAACATTTCTGATCAAATGATATTGGAATCAATATGCAGATGAACGCCATGGACACAGTCGTCAATAATTGCTTTGTGTGTGGATAAATATATTCCGTGCATAATTAACTGCCCCCATTTTTTTTTTAATTCCTATCACGAGACGCGGGGATAGACAATCGATATTTCATATGAACAGTGTAACATTAATAAGAAAAAAATGTATACAGAAATAAAACATGTATTTGGGCTTCTTTATATAACACTCTCGGTAAATACGTTACGTTATAATCAAATTTGGAGGGGGAATAACCGTAAACAAAATTTACAGAAAACAATTCAGTATTTAATTATTATTATTATTATTATTATTATTATTATTATTATTATTATTATTATTGGCTCACATGGAACTTTCACACAAGTCAACAAACGATCTGATTGGAAACCTGTGGTGTTCTCTGGAAGCTGAGTGACAAAAAGTCTCCCCAGACGTCCAGCTCTCTCCACCTCCTTCGATAGCATTTGCAAATGAATTTGCATCATCGCAACAGCCGCTTACCATTAATTTCTCGCTGGTAGTGGCCATTGGTTTATACTGGAATTTGAGTGGCACTCAACCTCCCCAAGGTCCCAGTTCTCTTTGCGCTTGTCCAGCCGAGGTCTGGTTGGCGCTCGCTCCTCGGTCTTTCAGTCCTTATTGACCCTTCTCGGCCCTTTGGTATCACTTTTTTATTGGGGGGAACGGTGATGAAACAATGGGGGAGGATGCATGTTGGGGTGTAGAACTTGTAGATATGCAGTTTCGGTGTTCTTTATTCCCTGTAACGCTTATTCGTTATATTGTCTTGTATTATTCTCTGCATTCAAGAGTTTTCCTTAATATTTCAGTCGTTTTCATTATCGTTAGTCGTTGTTCTTTTGCAGTTATTCCTCGGATTCCAATTTCTGGCATTCTTTTTTCAAAGTTTTGCGGAATTGTTCCTAGTGCTCCTACTATTATCGGTACTATTTTGATTTTCTTCATCATCCAAATCCCTTTTAACTTTCTGGCTAGCTCTGTGTATTTGCTTAATTTCTCCTTTTCTTTCATACTCACCCTGTGGTCAGCTGGGACTGCAAAGTCTGCGATTTGACATTATTATTATTATTATTATTGGCTCACAAAGAGTTTTCACACAGGTCATCAAAGATTTCATTGAATACAGCCTGTGGTGTTCTCTGGAAACTGAATGACAACAAGTCTCCCCAGATTTTCCAGTAATCTCCACCTCTTTCGATAAAATTTGCAAATAAATTTGCATTATTGCAACAGCTGCTTGCCATTGATTTCTCGTCTGCAGTGGCCATTGGAATTTGAGTGGCAATAAGCCTCCCAAAAGTACCAATTCTCTTCGCACTTATATAGTGGAGGTCTGGTCAGTGCTCACTCCTCGGTCTTTTCTTCCTCCTTGACTATTTGGCTATTCAGTCTCACTCTTTTTTGGGGGGAGGGGGACAGTGATGTGGTAATGGGGATGGGAGGGGTTAGAGAACATATAGATATGCAGTTTCAAAGTTCTTGGTTCCATGTAGCACTTCACGCTTGGTCTCTGTAGCAGTTAGTCTGCTCTGCGTTTGTGGTTCGTGTGTGTTAGTCTCCACATTCAAGGGTTTGTTTTTAATATTTCAGCTGTTTTTATTGTTGTTGTTTGTTGTATTTTTTTCAGTCATTCCTCTGATTCCAATTTCTTTGATTCTTTTTTCAAAGTTTTTCGGGATTGTTCCTAGTGCTCCTACTATTATAGGTATTATTTTGATTTTCTTCATTTTCCATATTCCAGTCAGCTCTCTGGCTAGCTCTGTGTATTTGCTCCGTTTCTCCTTTTCTTTGATATTCACCCTGTGGTCAGCTGGAACAGCAAAGTCTACGATTTGACAGGATTTTTCTTTCTTGTTAATTATTACGACATCTAGTCTTCTTGCTTGGATGTGTTTATCAGTTTTTATGTCCATGTCCCATAGGATTTTGTGATTTTCGTTTTCAAGTACTGTTGCCGGCTTATGTTTATACCATTTGTTTGTGCATTTGAGATGCAGTTGTTTGCATAATTCCCAGTGTACTGCCCTTCTCACTTGGTCGTGTCAGTTCTTGTATTCCTTTTGGGCTAGTTTGCTGCATTCACTTACTATATGGTTTATCGTTTCGTCTCTTTGTTCACAGAGTCTGTATTTACTGTTTTCTTGTATTTTATCGATTTTTGCCTTGATGTAGTTGGTTCTTATTGACTTATCTTGTGCTGCGATTATTAGGAATTCAGTTTCTTGGCTTAAGTGTCCTTTTCGCATCCATGTCCAAGTGTTTTCGTTATTCTCATCTTTTGTCATCCTTACGAATCTTCCGTGTTGTTGCTTTTTTTCACATTTTTCTTTTCTCGTCTTATCCTTTATCTCTCTGTTTTCTGTTTTGTCAATTTTCTCAGTGTTTCTCGCTGCCATGATTTTCCTTTCCGTGTTTTGCATTATGTATTTATTATTATTATTGTGGTGTTCCCTGGAAGCTGAGTGACAACAAGTCCCCCCAGATTTCCAGTACTCTCCACCTCTTTCGATAACATTTGCAAATAAATTTGCATTATCGCAACAACTGCTTGCCATTGATTTCTCGTTGGCAGCGGCCATTGGTCTTCACTGGATTTGGAGTAGCGATAAGTCTCCCCAAGGTACCAGTTCTCTTTGCACTTATACAGTGGAGGTTTGGTCAGTGCTCACTCCTCGGTCTTTCTTTACTTCTTGACTATTCTTTGCTATTCGGTCTCACTCTTTTTTGGGGGTGGGGCAGTGATGTGGTGATGGGGGATGTGGGTGGGGTTAGAGAAATTATAGGTATGTAGCTTCAATGTTCTTGGTTCCGCGCAGCGCTTCATGTTTTGTCTCTGCGGCGGTTTGTCTGGCCTGCGCTTGTGGTTTATGTGTGCCAGTCAAAGGTTTTCCTTAATATTTCAGTTGTTTTTATTATTGTTGTTCGTTGTATTTTTCGTCATTCCTCTGATTCCAAATTATTATTATTGGCTCACATGGAGCTTTCACACAGGTCCTCAAAGATCTGATTGAAAACCTGTGATGTATCCTGGAAGCTGAGTGGCAACAAGTCTCCTCGGACGTGCAGTACTCTCCACCTTCTTCGATAGCATTTGCAGATAAATTTGCGTTATTGCAACAGCTTCTCACCATTGATTTTTCGCTGGCAGCGGCCATTGCTCTGTATTGGAATTTGAGTGGCACTAAGCCTCCCCAAGGTCCCAGTTCTCTTTGCGCTTTATTTCACTCACAAGGAGTTCTCACACAGGCCATCATCAGAGATTGCTTACTGATAAAAGCTGGTGGTGTTTCTCGGAGTCTGGGTGACAACAAGTCTCCTCAGATTTCCAGTAATCCTCACTTCTTTCGACAACCTTTGCAAATAAATTTGCGTTATCGCAATAGCCGCTTGCCGTTGATTTCTCGTTGGCAATGACCATTGGTCTTCATAGGAATTTGGGTGGCAACAAGCCTCTTCAACGTCTCAGTCCTTTCCATACCTGTCCAGTGGAGTAAGTGCTTTCACTACTCGGCCTCCTTAACCATTCGACTATTTGGTGTAGTGCCAGCCGATGCCGGCATTATAATTATTTTTCATTTTTTCTTTCTTTTGGATGGGATGAGAGGGAGAAGAGGTATATGGGTAGAGGAAGGTGGTGCTGGAAAGGTATATGGGAAAGGGAGGGAAATGGGAACGGAAATGGAAAGGGGAGGTAGTAGCCAGTCTACAACTTCGTAGCTTCGGTTATCTTGATTTTATTTTTGTTTTATTTCTGTTGCATTTTCTATATGTTCCGCATTCTCGAGAGTCTTCTTCTTCACCATGGGTTTGTAAATAGATTCGAAAAAGTTATCAAAAAACAAATATATAACAAATAAATGTTATCAAAGGCAAGATAAGTTACTTTTCTATCTAACTGGATAAGTTTTTAGTTTTTTTATTTAATGTAACATGTTTATTTAGTTCGAAAAACATACAGTGTTTACCGATGTATTGGAAAATTAAAAATGGCGTCGGACTCTCTGCTGAACACGGTAAGTTTGAGTTAAAAATAAAAAGACTATACAAAATACTATTAGAAACTTGCTCAATATATGTTACTGGGACATAGGCTGACATATATTCGGTGGGTTTATTATTATTATTAATATTATTATTATTATTATTATTATTATTATTGCTCTGATATTGCATAAAAGAATGATTTAACTATAAAAAATATCCATAAAATATTTTGTTTTAAGGTGGAGAATTAATTACTGTTTGCAGATTAGAATGTGTATTGCTGGTGAGTTTTTTTTTTTTTTCTCGATGCTTCTACATAATACGAACGAAATTAAAAATGAGCATTGTCGTCACTTTTACTAAGCCAAGCTCAAGAATTCTCCGTCGTGGCCGTTTATTATCAAGTGGTCACTAAGCACCCCCACAAAAAAAAAAAAAATTGTAAAAAAAAAAAAAAAATGTAAAAAAAAAATTGTAAAAAAAAAAATTGTAAAAAAAAAAAATGTAAAAGAAAAAAATGTAAAAAAAAAAATTGTAAAAAAAAAAATTGTAAAAAAAAATGTAAGACAAAAAATTGTAAAAAAAAATGTAAAAAAAATGTAAAAAAAAAGATGTAAAAAAAAAATTGTAAAAAAAAATTGTAAAAAAAAAATTGTAAAAAAAAAAGATGTAAAAAAAAATTGTGAAAAAAAAAAATGTAAAAAAAAAAATTGTAAAAAAAAAAATTGTAAAAAAAAAAAATGAAAAAAAAAGATAAATCCTGAAAAAAATACCCCTGTTCACTTATATTGAAAACAGGAAAGCATTAATTTTATTGATAATAAAAACACAACTGTCGCCACACCAATTTTTCCGTCCCCAAATTGAGAAACAACTCGGTTATCATTTTATCCTAAATTAATATCAAATATTTATCATTTGTATTATTTTTATTGTTACTGTATTTTTTTTAAATCCTTTTTTTGCAGAGAGAGAGAGAGAGAGAGAGAGAGAGAGAGAGAGAGAGAGAGAGAGAGAGGGAGGATTATTTTCTTATAATTATTAAATTTACAAAATATATCGCTGTTTTTTGTAAATAAACAAGCAGTCCGAGCACTGTAAAAGCTGTGGGCAAATGTTTATTTAATAGACATTTAATGAGGTCATTTGCAAGAACCGATACCATGGGCCAGAGGTTAAAACTGTCTATTATCAACACGATCGTTGTAAGTTCAATTCCCGGCTAGCAAAGGTGCTAGTTTAGCCGTACTGATGAGTTCTGATTCAATAAAACAGTAATGTATGTGGATGACTATATATACTTATACTCCTATATATATTTTTTTTTTAATTAATATTCATAGTAAAACTCCTTTTTCTATCTATTTAAAAAGGAAATACCACTTTGTTATGTATGGGTCGTGGAATTGCATTCATCTGCAACAGATCTAGCAAATTTGCCTATTCTTTTAAACATTCATTTTAATTAATTCCCGATTAGTTTTTTCGGTTTTCTTATGGGATGAGCATCTTTAGTAAACTATTACGTGTAATTATATTCATGCAGATATTCTACATGATTTATACGTGTGTAATATTTGCGTAAAACTGGTTATAGTACCTATTTACAATGTCTCCCCACGGGACAGAGTTAGACACCAGGGTCGTTTTTTAGTGTGGAGAAAAGGTACAAAAATAAAAATTGTCTCAGTCGTGAAGGATTTCTCCTCCACTGAAAGAGAACAAGAAATGGAAGTGCCGCATCTGAAGAACAGATACTACACTTTGATCTCGGCCAAAAGGCCAAGTAGTAAACACAAACCTCTTTCTATACATATTTATGTATCCGTATATATATATATATATATATATATATATATATATATATATATATATATATAAAATATTTTGCCTACCAAATTCCTCTGTCAGTTTTTGGTTCACAGAAATGAAACTTAATATATAGGGTATTCGGACCCATGCAAAACTTCATATTTGGGTTTTAGTCGGGGGAAATCAGCGTAAAAATGTAAAAATTTTAAAAATTGGAATTTGCCAGGAACGGCGGCTCCATGTTGTAAACAAAATATCCTTCGTCGAGATCAAGCGGGGAGTCCCTTGCTCAGACTCCGGACACAGACCTCTCTGCACACATAATGCTTACCCTCGTCCCACAGCAGTGAGTTGATGCGCTATTGTAAGCGGATTAGTCATTGTGCAGGGAGAAGAAGTACAGACAATTGGTAAAGGATGAGCGGGAAGACGTATGTTGCACACACCTCCACCCGACCCTTCAAAGACAATTTCCTTCGAATCCAAGTCTTGACTGACGATTTGATCTTGCCATGTACTTCCGACCAATTCTTCTCCAGCTGAAGCCCCCGGTCCAAACCAGACACTGAGAATACGGACTGGCCCATCGGTCCAGCTGAAGATGCCTGGAAGCGAGTTTACCCTGGTCCAGGCTCCCAACCGCTGGCCGACAGACTTGCTGTGGTTGAAGAGGGCCCCTGTGACTTCTTCATATCGAGTGAGTGCCTCGAACACTGCTTGAACGTCCGTGGGGCAAGACATGAACACGGTGATGTCATCAGCGAACGCGAAAACCCTGGCTCGTGTGCCTCCAGGTAAAGCAATGTAGCCGCCTCGTCCCTTAACTTGCGAAGGAGGGGTTCCAAGGGCAGGACATACAAGAGAGGCGACAACGGACAACCCTGACGCACCGACCGGGAGATGGTGAATGACTCCGACAGCCTACCGTTGATCTGCACCGCTATCATACAGGACAAAGATCCACTTTTTTTTTTTTTTTTTACACAGGCATCACCACATTATCAAGGCCAAGAGGCCGCTCGAGGATAAGGGTTAAAGAGTGTACAGTAGAAATTGGACAATATAGTAATCATTAGTAATGGAAATTCGGTAAATTTGTTAACTTATATGGAACGGCTCATCAAGAACTTGTTTACATTAGACTTGAAGACAATCATATTGTACTCAGCCAGAAAGCAGGAAAACGGAAGACAATTCCACAGGCATGCACTTCTAAGAAAGAGGCTTTGTTCATGGAATCTACGTTTAGGCACAGATAAAGAGTGGGTGGAATTATTGATAGTGTTTTCAGCTAGACGAGTGTTTCTTGTGAAAGTTTGGCAAGGGGGGACCATAGACTGAAGCTCAGTCGAGCACTTTCCATGAAAATAACTATACATCAGAGACAAACTCGCAACGTCTCTTCTGTGAGATAGAGGTTGCAGGGAAGAGAAAAGGACATCTCCTACAAGATTACGGAGTCTATTTTGAACTCTATCAAGGCAGGACAAGTCCTTTCTAGCAGCTTCTGTTCAGATGTGGCAACAGTATTCCATCCTTGGACGTACCTGGCTCTTATATAGATAGAGAATTGCATTAGCAGTGAGATATCTACTGGATCGATAGAAAGATCCCACCATTTTTCCAGCGGCCTTGGCAACAGATTTGATGTACGTGTTCCATTTAAGATCAAGAGTAATGGTCAAGCCCAGAAGCTTGTAAAAATTGAGGCCTCCTGAAGACGAGAGCCATTCATTTCAATTGATGCCAGATGTGGATCAGAATGTTGGTGATGTAAAGAGAGAAGCTTGGTTTTAGATGCATTAAAAGTAACCAGTCACTCCTTTCCCCATTGTACCACGTGCTCAAGATCAGAGGAGAGAGAATCAGAGAGAACTTGGTTGTTTACAGTCTTAGATGTGCTACCATAAATGGTAGTGTCATCAGCATAAATGTCTACAAATGATGTAAGGATGTAATTTGGAAGATCATTGTAGATCAGAAAAAGAGTTGGGCCCAGGATGGACCCCTGAGGGACTCCAGCATTAATACTGTGAGCTTCTGATTTCTGCTCCTCAACTACTACTATTATGAACCTATCAGAAAGAAATGATTTAATAATTGAGAAGACATTTCCAGCTATACCATAGCTAGAGATCTTGTGAAGTAAACCTTTATGCCATACTCTATCAAAGGCCTTTGATATGTCAAGAGCAATTGCCCTAGAAAGGAAGCCTTTGTCGAGAGATTCGCTAATCCTATGAGATATAACTGTAAGTACATCTGCTGTAGATCTAGCAGAACGGAAACCATATTGTGTGTCACTAAGAAGGTTATTTTTGCTGAGATGGTTGATTACTTCTGTATTTAACACAGATTCCAGCAACTTACTCACAACGCACAGGAGACTTATTGGCCTGTACTGAGAGGAGGATGACCGATCACCTGAATTCTTGAATACAGGGCATACTGATGAGATTTTCTAGGGTGATGGGAAGCAATTTTCCTTAAGGCAACGTTTAAACAGTTTTGAAAGGATGGGCGCTAGTTCTGGTTGAAGTCTTTTGAGTACTATAATTGGAATACCATCAGGGCCGGTTGCTTTACTGGAATAAAGGTTTTTAATTAGCTTGGCAACATCACGTACAGATATATGTATATCACATAGCGTGTTATCCCCAAAACCCCTCGCAGATCCCCCGAGTCGACACGAGGGCATGTCCTTCCAGGTTATGTACTTTCCGAATGTGCATGTCTGAACCACGCCTTAGAGCAGCCTTATGCTCAACAGCGTCAACGTTCACAGCTTCGTTAGAGACTTTCATTAACCTAGCCCTAACTACCTGACCTTCATACCGCTCGCTAGCCAAGTGGCTGAGGTCTTGTTTAGCTAGTGCTAGCTCTATCCCCCCCCCCCTCCACCGCCCGGGTCAACTTATCCTCTATGCGCTTCTTTGCCTTAGCCTTATCTAATGTGAGGTGTTAGCTGTATTCGACAGAGAAGCATCTAATTTTGGCCTTAAGACTAACCCACCACTTACTCCCTGTAACCGCCCCAACTAAAGTCTGCTGAATTAATTCGGTAACCTTCAACCAGTAGTCCTCCAGCTCCAACTAAGCATTTAAGTTCAAACTGGCCATAACGAGTTTATGGTCAGAGTGTCCTAAAAAGTGGAACGTGGGGCAAGATAGAAAGTCTACGTCACCTCTTCTAACTAACATCCGATCCAAGTAAGTACTCGGATGGGAAGGCACTACAGAATGCCACGTACACATTTCCCGCCCAGACGAAATCTGTTGACGAGATCGCACTAAGCCATCAGGTCAGACAGAGTGCTGTCACACCGCACCGACCCGCTAGCCCCCCCCCCGACCTTATCTATATTGGGATCAAGGATTGCATTCCAATCACCCATTAAAACTACCCGTTCCGTATCCTCTAGGAAGCCCTCCAACCGTCGAAAAAAGGATACCCTCTCTACAGCAGAATTGGGAGCATAAACAGCGACAATCTGAAAAACACTGCAATTAATGGCAACATCAACAACGATCGCCCACTTGTCCTCGTCCGCGTGAACAACATTCACCGATGCTGTCAGGGTGCGATTTACTAACAAAGAGATTCCACGACTATAAGTATTGCCATATGCTGAGTAGACATTAAAATCGCCTGCCAGCACCTGACAATCCTTGTCACAAACAAGGTGGGTCTCCTGAATAGCTGCGATGTCTACCTTAAGGGACACAAGATTTCTCAGTATGCTTTGCTTTGACATCTCATGTGGCCAAGGAAAAGTTACAAACATAAGTACAGCATGTAGTAAGAACAGATACTACACTTTGATCTTGGCCAAAAGGGTATTTATTTGCTCCCCCACTGAGCAAATTAGGCACAAGGCCGATTTGTAATGTGATGAGTGAAGGGGAAATGTGGACCAACTCCCCGGGGAGTAGGGGAGCTGGATAGTGACAATTGATATGAAGGGTTGCCTCTACATTGACCAAGGTCTTATAAGTTGGGCTTTCCCCCGCATGTGGTCTTTGCTTGCAGTATCTGCCGGAACAGATGGTATTTATTTGCTCCCCCACTGAGCAAATTAGGCACAAGGCCGATTTGTAATGTGAGGAGTGAAGGGGAAATGGGGACCAACTCCACGGGGAGTAGGGGAGTTGGATAATGACAATTGGTATGAAGGGTTGCCCCTACATTGACCAAGGTCTTATATGTGAGGTTGCCCACACATATGGTCTTTGCTTGCAGTATCTGCCGGAACAGATGGTATTTATTTGCTCCCCCACTGAGCAAATTAGGCACAAGGCCGTTTTTAATGTGAGGTAAAAACCAGCTCCCCTAAAAGGGGTCACTCTGGTTACCAAAAATAATAATTGTCCCAGTATAGAGGGTTTCCCCTCCATTGACTGGTACAAATTATCTTAAGTGCAGTATCTGCCGGAACAGATGGTATTTATTTGCTCCCCCACTGAGCAAATTAGGCACAAGGCCGTTTTTAATGTGAGGTAAAACCAGCTCCCCTAAAAGTAGACAAAAAGGGGTCACTCTGGTTACCAAAAATAATAATTGTCCCAGTATAGAGGGTTTCCCCTCCATTGACTGGTACAAATTATCTTAAGTGCAGCATCTGCCGGAACAGATGGTATTTATTTGCTCCCCCACTGAGCAAATTAGGCACAAGGCCGTTTTTAATGTGAGGTAAAAACCAGCTCCCCTAAAAGGGGTCACTCTGGTTACCAAAAATAATAATTGTCCCAGTATAGAGGGTTTCCCCTCCATTGACTGGTACAAATTATCTTAAGTGCAGCATCTGCCGGAACAGATGGTATTTATTTGCTCCCCCACTGAGCAAATTAGGCACAAGGCCGTTTTTAATGTGAGGTAAAAACCAGCTCCCCTAAAAGGGGTCACTCTGGTTACCAAAAATAATAATTGTCCCAGTATAGAGGGTTTCCCCTCCATTGACTGGTACAAATTATCTTAAGTGCAGTATCTGCCGGAACAGATGGTATTTATTTGCTCCCCCACTGAGCAAATTAGGCACAAGGCCGTTTTTAATGTGAGGTAAAACCAGCTCCCCTAAAAGTAGACAAAAAGGGGTCACTCTGGTTACCAAAAATAATAATTGTCCCAGTATAGAGGGTTTCCCCTCCATTGACTGGTACAAATTATCTTAAGTGCAGCATCTGCCGGAACAGATGGTATTTATTTGCTCCCCCACTGAGCAAATTAGGCACAAGGCCGTTTTTAATGTGAGGTAAAAACCAGCTCCCCTAAAAGGGGTCACTCTGGTTACCAAAAATAATAATTGTCCCAGTATAGAGGGTTTCCCCTCCATTGACTGGTACAAATTATCTTAAGTGCAGCATCTGCCGGAACAGATGGTATTTATTTGCTCCCCCACTGAGCAAATTAGGCACAAGGCCGTTTTTAATGTGAGGTAAAAACCAGCTCCCCTAAAAGGGGTCACTCTGGTTACCAAAAATAATAATTGTCCCAGTATAGAGGGTTTCCCCTCCATTGACTGGTACAAATTATCTTAAGTGCAGTATCTGCCGGAACAGATACTACACTTTGATCTTGGCCAAAAGGCCAAGCACAAAAGTGTTATGGACAGACAGACAGACTGACAGACTGACGGACCGACGGTGTGACTTATAGAGTCTCTTGCACGCGACTAAAAATGTTAAAGAAACAATACAGGATGTTTGCTGTAACCGTTTTTTTTGTTTTGTTTTCTTTTTGCTGTTGTTTTCACTATAATTACTTACAGAAATTTGATTTTTACGTACAATATTAAATGTAGAGAAACAGAACATTTTACAGATAAAATTATTGAAAACATAGGAGCGATGAAAATAAATAGCTCACCTCTTGACACCGAGCTGACCTAGTCTAGCTACAACCACAGTACAACTTCCTATCTCTGAAACACTTTGTTGCAAGGTTACTTCTCTGGGAGCTACAACATGATCATCTATGAATCGTTCTCAATGAACCGTCCTCATAAGTCAGCAAAATTATTCATGCATTCATTATTTTCAATCCTCTCATAATATTTTTCATCATCCAACTGATACTCTATCCAACTCGTTAAGCCTAATCCTCAAGTGCCATTTAGCCTTGATAATTAGTGATTTAGTAGTAAATAACGTTTTTGGATCCTTTTAGTAGGCTTGTCTCAAAACTCGCAGAACTATCATAAGCGTGCTTCTGACAAACTGACTGGGTGTTTCGAGGTGTGTGTGGTTTTGGGTAAATCAAAACAAAAGAATAATAAAAAATCGTTCCCCGGGTGTTTGTTTAAAAAAAAAGTTTTGGTAGGTAAGTAGGAAGAATCGAACCGGAAGCCTTGAGGCACAGTTGAAAAATAATAAAGTGTGAAAAAAAAAAAAAAAAAAAAAAAAAACGTGCGACGTTTAACAGAAAGATTTTTAAAATTTATTTAAGTATTAAGAATTGACAGGTGCCCGTACTTGATGACTTAATGAGGTCAACTTTCAGTGCGGGGGCAGTATTTTATTATTTTTATTTACTGCGGGTCTGTTCGCTTCTTTTTTTATACGAAAAAGTCGAATCCACATGCGGTGATCGAAAAATGTTAAATATTTAACTTTTCAAAGTCGGGCATATTAAATACACACGCGACCCCCGTTTGTAACTTGTAGATATTATGATTTAGATGCGATATAAATAGTTTTAAGAAGGAGCGACCCGAACAAGAAGGCCTCGGAAAAAAACCTTTTGCAGATATACACGAAAACGCGCGCGCGCACACATACACACACAAACAAACATTTTCGCTTTTATATATATAGACTACTGAGACCCTCTGCAACAATGGTTCTCTTCTAGACGTCCTAAGATAGAGTACTTTTGCCACATATGGTGTGGAGCTCCTAAGAGCACCTTTCCTGCCTTGACAGGGCAGAGGACCGTCTTTGAAAGCTAGTGGGTGATGACCTTTTCGACTCCCTACTTCCTCTTTCTCACAGAGGAAACTTTGCAAGTCTATGTCCGATACTGTTATGGTAAGTGCTCGACTGATCTCTAATCTATGACCGCCCCCCCCCCGGAAAATGTTCGCAACAAATACTCGCCAAGCTGAAACAATCGCCAACAACTCCCCTCACTCTCTATCAGTGTCCAAAACTGAACAACTCCATGAGCAGAGTTTCTTTCCTAAAAGTGTCCGTCTGTGGAACACAATACCTGTGTTTGCTTCCCGGTTGATTATAACATAGTAGTATTCAAGTCTAATGTGAATAAATTTCTATTAATGTTATTTAATTAATTGGAATGTTTATTGAAATGAGTATTATTTATTCATGTACAGGGCCCATAGCGCAGTGGATAGAGACATTGAATCTCTACGGTTCCAAGTGAGCATTGTCTGAAGATAGCGGTTTCAATTCTACCCAAAGCCGGTCAGAGGCTTACTTGGACAAAAACGTGGTGAGACGAAAAAAACAAAAAAATCAAAACAAAAACAAAACAACAACAACAACAACAACTATGGAATGCAGTTAGGAGATTCGGAGTTCCTATCCCGTCGCGGTTACCACCTGACGAAACGGCGTAAGACAACAATTAAGTCGTCTATTTAGATAATCTAGCCTTATCCAAATTCTACCGTGACTGATTTTGTAGTCTAACCACCTACTTAACACTTAACCATTACTCTAGAGTGGCCTCCGTGCCGGAATAAGTAAAACAAAAGGACTTCGTAGAATCTACAATAAAAATAAAATTTCAAACTTTTAACAAATTAAAAAAAACATCGGCTAGTAGATGACCTATTTACCTTCGCCAAATAATGATAAATACAGGGTGACCCCCCCCCAAACGGGCCCCAACTCTAATTAGGCCCTGTCTCTTAGTGTTTTGTCCGAATGAAATGAAACTTTGGTCATAACTAGTTTATTATATTCAAAACATCACATCAAAGCACTAGGGTCTTTGGCCCTTTTTTCTCCGTTCTACAGCATATGTTTTAGATGGCCTCCATTTAGCTTTTGTTTTGTTTTTTAGTCGCCCTGTATAAGTGATAGATTTACAAAATAAATCTCGCTGTTTGTACAACAATGTTATTTAGCATAATATAGTAATGTTTTTAAATAGATCCATTCTGTGTTCAATTTGAAAAAATATTCTCCCTCCCTAATAAATCTATTGTTCATTTATTCAAATGTAGTGGCTGTTGTCACTACGTCGGGAGGACGTCACAAAGATTGGACATCCGGATCTAACAACACATTCCAACAAATATTCGATGTGCAAATTGTTTACCGTTTGATGTTTAAATAATACCCATTCATTGGCGGGCATCTTCATAAATAACCTTTCTTGTGCCTCTAAGTTCAGTATTTTCCATTCCAAGTGGGTCGCTCTTTTCCTTTCACCTGAAGATCTTAGGAACTAATGGGTGCCTTTTGGGAATACTATGTACTGCGCCGGGGCGTAGAAATTTCCAGGTTGTGTCTGGGGTGTGTTTAAAACCAATGGGAGACATGCATCTCCAGTCGTCTTCGTTATGACATGCATATTGGAGAAAGAAAAGTGATACAGAACCTGAGGTCTACTGTCTGTTATGTCCGTGGCATTCAATTGCACCTACTTTTCCAAAGTGTGGCGGGTTCTACACAAGCCTTCACCACTATAAACAAATCATCTGTGTGCATTTCGGATAACTTAATTGTGTGTGAACCTCATACGTCGAAACTGAGGGGAGAATCCATCTATTATATAAATCTCCAGCGTCGATTTCTTTGTGTGTTTGTGCGTGTGTTTATGTGTTCGTATGTCCGCTAAAACTTTCATCAGCCGCATCGTATCGGGTCGAAATCAGTACCATCTGAAAGAGCGATCCTTCGGACGCATAATATCTGAAAATCAGAAAAGTAAAGATTAATTTTGTGATGGTTAACTGGACCATTTCTTGCAAGGGGTGGGCCACTTTTCGTGACACAATTTTCGCAAGTCAAGCACGCATGTTTAAAAACGTTATTTTGCAGTGTCATGACGTCATAATTCGCTGTGGTCCGCTAGGCAAAAACGTTTGCCAGAAACGTCTTTTCTCCCCCCCCCCCTTCTTTCGCGTTTCAGGTACGAGTCTACCTATCGCAGCTATTTTTTTTTACGGTTGCACGGGAACTCTCTGCTATTTTGATTAAAAGAAAAGCTGTTTTGGTTCATTTATCGAAGGAGAGGGGGGGGAGTTCAGCGCACGAGCTTCCGAAATATCTGTTGCAGTTTCCGTTCTTTTCTTGGGGTTGCTCAATATTCTTAGTATAGCAGCTGTGTCCAAATCGAACATTATGTCCACCAGGGCAATGCCGGGTATCCATGCTAGTTATATATAAATCGCATCCGATGAGGCCAGAAGTAACGATATAAGAATCTTATGAGGAGACGGCGGGGGGGGGGGGAATACGCTCGCAAGCCAACATTCCAAATGGAAATGGAGCTGCCCGCCTGCACTGTGAAAGGCTATTCAAGGCCAGGATCGGTCTTTTCGGATACTTCCACACACATTAAAACCCAGAACATAGTTACCATCGTCACTGCTGAATAGTTGTCAATATATATATATATATATATATATATATATATATATATATATATATATATATATATATATATATATATATATATATATGATCGTTTTATTTGCTTAGTTACACATGCTTCGGTTACCGAATCGTATCAACGAACCAAAAACTTGATGCAGTAAACAAAATATATATATGCTCTGCAATAGTATTGCGCACTCTCTTCAGGTTTTTACTAATTACCAATTTTTGCTATATATATATATATATATATATATATATATATATATATATATATATATATATTTGGTAAAACTGGTAATTAGTAAAAACCTGAAAAGAGTGCTCAATACTATTGCAGAGCAAATATGTGTTTTATTTATTTTTTTTATTACCGTTTTAATAAAAGATAAAACGGTAATAAAAAATAAAACATATATATATATATATATATATATATATATATATATATATATATATATATATATATATATATATATATTTAGACAAATATTATTGAATAGCACGGAATTATTCTGTTTTACAATTTTCCTTTTTATCTTCTCCAATCTCCGAATAGACCTTTTTTGTTTTTTTCTCGAAATTGTATATGTTGGATCCATAATCGCGAGCGCTTTCGACAGAAGTACTTCTATCATCCTCAAAGAAGCCTCAAATAAATAATATTAATTATGAGTGCAGCCGAAACATTTTGAAATGTTTGGGATAAATGTTTAATAATGTATATATGTGTTTATATATATAAATCTGTTTAATATATGCAAAAAAAAAAAAAAAAAATTCGCCCACTTAACTTGTAACAAATTACCACGTGACTAGGAAAAAAATATATATAAGTAAATTAAAAAAAAAACAATCCCTACATTTATTTCTACAATATGCCTGAGGATGATAGAGGTACTTCTGTCGAAAGCGCTCGCGATTATGGATCCAACATATGCAATTTCGAGAAAAGCACAAAAAGGACTATTCGGAGATTGGAGAAGATAAAAAGGAAAATTGTAAAACAGAATAATTCCGTGCTATTCAATAATATTTGTCTATATATATATATATATATATATATATATATATATATATATATATATATATATATATATATATCACTACCTCTATCTGTCTAGCTCTGTTAATTTAATTCCTTCAATTCAGAATATTTCTGTGACTCCATCTATGTTTAATATACATACAGCATAATCACGTTGACACGCCGATTCCCGGTAGATCACCAAAGCTAAGTAAGATTTAGCCCGTTCAGTACTAAATGGGTGACCATTTGGGAATACTAGGTGCTGTATGTGCTCTCTGCTTTTCCTCGCATTGTTTTCAGTCGCCCTTGACTTCTCTCTGCCGCTAGAATCAAGCAGTGTCGTTTCATGAGAGGTGCGGTTAGTAATTGTGCAATCCTTACTTCACAATTAAAAGCGCAGCTACCATTACAGACGGTATTCATTGCCTCTCAAGACAGAACGGAGGCTTTGAATTGAATTGATGACTAGTTGTGATACAAGGTCGGTGTGCTGATGCACGTATTCACGCACACAAAAAAGCATAGGTTACATAATACACATAAAAACACAGGTACATACACAATACACACAGACAACGTACACACAGACAAACCCATATATAAACAACACTAGACATCATAAACAATGTACACAAACAAATAACGTACACACAAACAAACAAACGCACACAGGAACACATACATCAACAGGAGCAACCGGACTTATGAAAAAGAATTTTACAAACTATCTTACAAATATACCAGGTAAACCAAGTGCAAAGGAGATTCAAACGATTGCACTTAAAGGGACGGTTAGAATCTTAAAAAGATCTCTCGGTTGGAGTGTCTAAAATAGCAGGTGTATGTTTGGCATCTGGTAGGATGCCCCATCCCTGGCTTAAACAAAATGATAAGAAAAATGAAAAAAATAGAGAGAAAACAGACACATACACAATGCACACATGAGATAACGTTAACGCATACACACACACACACGCACAAACAAACAAAACGCACATATAGGCATATCATCAAAACAAGCAAGAAATTTTATCTGTAATTTTAAACTTTGTCCCCTGGTTTTGTACCGTTTAACCGTTACGCCACGAAATATAAACGGAACTGACGAACCCCACTCCTTTCTGAGCCCCCTTGCACTTGAGAAAGTAGATATGAGGGTGAGAGTAAATCTTAGTGCTTATCAATTACCTCTGTCACGTGCTTAGCAAGACGAACAATTACAAAGGTCGAGAGCGTATTTTACGACCGGGCAATGCCGGGCACCCTGCTAGTGTGTATATATATATATATATATATATATACAGGGTGTCCGTAAAGTTACTATACAGTCTTACAAGTTACTATACAGACACCCTGTAATATATTAACAGTACAGTAAGATATTGTATTAAAATATTTATTTGTAACAAAAGGAATAAAAAGAAATAACACCTTTATGTTTATAAAAATCTCAGAAAATACACGTGTTACATCCGAAAAGACTGTAACAATCAAGGCAAAAAATTTCTATTAATACAAATATTCAAATTGGAGGCCTTCAGCTCCAATACATTCTCGACAACTTTACGCTCTTCCAAAGTTAGCTTGCGTGGCATGCTTGATTAAATAAACCTGTAAAAAAAATAAATATTAACTATTAATACAAATATAATACAATAAAGCAATAAGACTGTATAGTAACTTTACGGACACCCTGTATATATATATATATATATATATATATATATATATATATATATATATATATATATATATATATATATGTATATATATATATATATATATATTAGTGATGGGACGATTCCAATATTTTCCCGATTCCGATACGATTACCAATTCCGATTCTTTATAAATCTCTTAATATCTAACTATAGAGTTTTTATTTTCTCCTGATTACCGAAAAAAAAAACAAAAAAAAAAACACGCTAAATGTGCATATATATTTTTAAAAATAAATATTCACTTACGGGGGTGATCTATAAATTTGAGTTTTATTGGTAGGTTAAACATCAGCAGGCAAGCTTTTGCCCTCCGTATTTTGGGATGCCCAGGATATTTTGTTCGTCGATTATTTTGAGAAAGAAATGAGTCAATAGTAAATATTACTTAGCATTATTAGTGCATTTCAAGGGCGAAATCGCTAAAACTAACCACAAGTGAAAAAAGAAAGAAATTGCTGTTATACACAGTCAATGCACCGTGTCATAACTCGATAGAAACGTGGTATAAAACTACATAAATTGCCCCTCGAATTGCTTTTACATCCAAACTAGCCTGGGTGCCCGGCGTTGCCCGGGTGTTTGGGGTGTGTGTGCTGAGCAAAAAAAAAAAAAAAAAGAAATGTGGTAGTAGGCAGGCAGGCTCAAACCCGTACTGTGAAGGAGGAAAAGAACGGGGACCCCCCCCCCGACGTCTTTGCTGTTGCACCCATCGCCAAACCGGAAGTGATGTAGGTTTAAATTAAGGCTAGACAATTGAAAAGAGCGGATAAGTTTCGAAAAATATCTGCGAAAAAAGCGACCCCTCCCTGTAGAAAAGTGCCCAGTGGAGGATGAAAGAATTAGTATTTTTTGCCAATTTTTCTATATTTGTCGTCCGAAGGATCGAACTTCAAAATGATCTCGTGAAAATCCGTCGCCTCTGTCGAAAGTTTTAGGCAGGCAGGCAGGCAGACATACATACATACATACATACATACATACATACATACATACATACATACATATATTTAAACAGACAGTTGAGATTTACATTATAGAAGATTATTCTCACAGATCTGAGCCTTAGCGACTACTGGCTGGTTTCAGACTTCAAAAGATTTCTCCAGGAAAAAAGAATCGGCTTTAATGAAGAAATAATATCGGAAACTGAGGGGAGGGGGTTAATCTGAGAGAAAAGATTAAATATTCTACATTCAAATTCTGTTACTAGTTGCGTTTCAGCCGTCACATTCTCTGATTTATCATAGCTGTTAAATATCCTGATTCCGTAATGTTGCAATCGCCAAATTCATTGATTTAATATAACTGTTACATTTCCTGGTTTCGTAACGTTTTAACTGGCACCTTATCTGACTTTACATAGTTGTTAAATTTCCTGATTCCGTAACGTTTTAATCGTCAAATTCTCTGATTAACCATTGCTGTTACATTTCTTGAATCTGTAACATTTAACGGTACAAACTCTCTGCTTTATCATAGTTTCCTGATTCTGTAACGTTGTACCCGTTAAATACACTGATTCAACATAGCTGTTACATGTCTTAAATATGTAACGCTTTAGCCGTCGCATTTTCTAATGTGACAAAGTTGTTACATTTCCGTGTCATTTTAACCATCACATTCTCTTATGTAACACAGTTGTTATATTTACTGATTCCGTAACGTTTTACACGTGAACTTCGTTGGTTTAACATAACTTGTTAGATTATTTAAATCCGTGACGTTTTAAGAATCACATTTAATATTGCTGATACATTTCCTGAATTCGACGGGTTGAGGGCCCTAGACATCGAAACTGGGGAGGACAGGCATTCGAACCTACTTAAATTATCTTTCTTTTTCATAATAGTTCTCAGTACTAGGACTTATACTCGAATCTTTCGGCTATGGATCTTTATCATGGGCCTCAAAATCAACTGAGATTAGACCATTTTTGTAATGGTCCGATCCCTGTTGATTTTGTTGCGGGAGTTTAATTCTGTGCAGTTCTAGGAGGCTCACTCCCCCAGGCTTTGCCTTCTCTCTTTGGGAGATGGGTTAGTTTATTGCTAATCGCCTGAGGCGCCTTCTCTGGAGAATGCCAACGAGGCTGCCTAGGCACTTTTTGCATATCAGAGTGCCCCTCCTCGGGGGTGCTGACTTCTCAGTGTCATTTCCTGCCCTTGGTGTCTAAGTTCTTGTAGTGGTAGAGAACTAAACAACCAAACTCGGGAATCACAAGAGCATCATCAGATTAATGACGGCCCCGTCTGTAACCCGGACTGTTTTAACCGTTACATTACCCCCACACACAAAAACGTTTAAAAATGTATTCCTCCTCGACCCCATCTGCGCTTTCAACTCTTCTTCCTCTTTCTCCGCGGGTCACGGTTTTTTTTTTTTTTTTTTCTTTTTTCTTTTTTACTTTCCAGCCGTACCCGGCCATGTGGTCGAGTAAGTAAATAAGTTAGAAGAAGAAGAAGAAGAAGAAGAAGAAGAAGAAGAAGAAGAAGAAGGATACTGCTGAGGTGTGCATCCTTTATTTATTTTTGTTGTTACCGGAGAAGTAAGGAAATAATATTCTTCATGCTCATAATAATCTAAACTTCGACAAATACTTTGGTTTAACTACGCAAACTACACGGATTATTAACGCGACGTAATTTTCACCGTTGTTGTGTATTCATTTCGTGCATTTATTTCTGATGGAATGCAGTTAATCAGGACTGTAATGTGTACATAATCAATGAACGTATAAAACGCATATGATCATTGAAATCATTCCAAATCGAAATAAACATACTTTTTTTTTGTCTGGGTTGAAGTTTAGATGGAATAATTCGAAATCTATGTACATGTGGAGTGTGGACATATATATATATCAGGGCAACATAATTTCAGGATGATTTTACGCGGAGAAAAACCAGGTAAGTAAAAAAGATCAAACAGAAAGCGGCAGACTGATTAAGTTACGTTTTTCCTTTATTTCTTTCTTTTCGTTATTTTATTTTTTTTTTTGTGTGTGTGTGTGTGTGTGTGTGTGTGTGTGTGTGTGTGTGTGTGTGTTTCATCTTTGTGTCAAAACTTTTTCAAGGTGACAAAATGAATGGAATAAAAACGAACCGTAAACTTTTGTTGGATTATTAATTCAGCGATTGTAATCTTATATATATGTGAGAGGTCATTTAATGTGTTTACTTTTTTCTGATTTTCAAACTTTGGTGGTTTTGCTTAGTTTTAATTACGTCACACCTTGTCAGACTGGGGAAAAATGATGTATGTTTTTTTGTGTGTAAAAACCCCCATTTTTCTATTTATTTAAAAAGAAAATACAACTTTGTTATATAAGTGTCGTGGAATTACATTCATCTGCAAAAGATCTAGCTAAGTTGCGTATTCTTTTAAAAATTCATTAGTTTTTTTTTTTTTTTTTTTTTCGGGCTTCTTATGGGATAATCTTTAGTTAACTATTACGTGTAATTATATTCATGCAAATGTTCTACATGATTTATATTTGCGTGAAAAAGATTATATTAATCACAAACCTCTTTGTATATATATATTTGTGTGTATGCGTAAACAGATTTGTTTAAAAATTTTGCCTATCAAACTCTTCTGCCAGTTTTTGGTCTACAAATATGAAACTTAATATATAGTGTATTCAACTAATGCGAAACTTTATATTTGAGATTTAGCCGGGGGGAAATCGCTTCAAAAAGTGTGAAAATTAAAAAAAATTAGAATTGCCAGGTGAAGGTCGAACGACGGCATTACGAAAATGCACGCGTAATGTAATAGCTATTGGCTCATGTTTTAATTTTTAGCCTTGCAGCAAACATGTCTTCATAGCTCAGGCATAAACGTAAAAGTAAATCGCAAGCTAAAGGTTTTGGTTTCGATTCTCGGTGGTGGTGTACGAGTCATTTTTTTTTTTTTTAACTTTTTAAATCATTACTATATATTTGGTTCAATATAATATAATAATAAATACGAAATCTGCATTAATGATTTCGTATTTATTATAATATTATATTGAACCAAATATATTTATTATACTATTATATTGAACCAAATATATAGTAATGATTTAAAAAGTTAAAAAAAAAATATGACTCGTACACCCTATATATATATATATATATATATATATATATATATATATATATATATATATATATATATATATATATATATATATATATACGTACAGACACTAGTGTTTCATCATTTCAAGAATTATCAGTGCAGGGAATTACGATTACAGCCGGTCGGGATATATATATATATATATATATATATATATATATATATATATATATATATATATATATATATAAAGGATTTTTTTATATTCCCTTATTGTAATTTTTTATGCAATTTATTACATGTTTCCGTTCATCAATTTTTCTTATTTTTTTAATTGTTCTATCTCGTACATTGAACTTTTTATGATCTCGATACGTTAGAACATATATAAAGATATTTAATTTTGTGACTTCCCTCATATAAACATATATACATTGCTACTACTTAGCTCTACGTATGCATTAAGTACTTACATACATTATAGTACTCTTTACGTTTATATATATATATATATATATATATATGTATATATATATATATATGTATATATATATATTTATATATATATATAAATGCGCGCGCGTGCGTGTCTATATATATATATATATATATATATATATATATATATATATATATATAGAGAGAGAGAGAGAGAGAGATAGATAGATAGATAGATAGATAGATAGATAGATAGATAGATATGCGTGTGTCCGTGTGTGTGCAAATATATGCGTGAAAATTATTTATCGACGTTTCGTCTTAATGTCAAGACTTTTTCAAGATGACTAAATAAAATAAGTAAATGGAATAAAGACGAATCGCCAATTCTTGGTAAACAATTAGTATTTATCTGCTTTCCCACGAAAGCAAAATGTGACACAAGGTCGTTTTTATTGTCGGGGTGAGGTAACTAGCTCCCCAAAAAGAGGCATTCTGTCAGTAGACAAATATAAACATTGCCTCCGTATAGACGGGTTTCCTTCAATTTACTAAGGACAAATTAACTTGAGTGTAGCATCAGAACAGATATTACACTGTGATCTTAGCCCGAATGCAAGATCTTGTAATTTATATGTAATGTATATATATATGTGTGTGTGTGTGTGTGTGTGTGTGTGTGTGAAGAAAAGAAAATACCAGTACAATATTTGAAAATATATTTGTTGCAATGGAAAGTATGGCTATGTTCTACTTCAGAACGAAAAAAGTCGTTGGATATTCAAAAAAGAGTTAGAGCATCCTAAAGAGATTTTTTTTAACGTCAAAAAGCCGTTAATATATTTAAAAAGATACGATATAATTTACATTCTTTTGGAATGAATATAGCCGTTATAATTAAAATGTGGATGTGTAATTATTCTCATTATGTGTTTATATATATATATATATATATATATATATATATAAATATATATATATTGTTTTAGTTTATTCTTTTTATGAATATATATATATATATATATATATATATATATATATATTGAGATTGTCGGACTGACTTCCTCATCTTGGTTATTATCGTCACAACGTTTCGGCCGTTTTGCCCTCCGGCCTTCATCAGGTGTTTTGTATCGAACTGGGGAACAGTTTGTTAGGAGTCTCGAACCCAACCCTTTATTATTATTACGGGGGTACCGTGTTCGGACTCCAGCTAGGGTCTGGGACATAGTTACCGATTCTCTGTTTTGAATGTTGCTTTTTTACTGCCTTCGTTCAGGATTGAACTCAGCATGTTTGGGTAACTGTAAACTTTGATACAACGTCCAGGACCACTCGGCCGTATGTAGGACAATTCTTAGTTGTTTTTTGTTAATGTTAAACCTATGTTGTTATTCAAGGTTTTCTCTCTCTATCAGAGGTGTCCAAATTGTGTTCAGCTCTATGCTTGGTTTGCTCAGTAGGTTGTTATGTCCGAGCATGTGAGCTGTTTTTTTAAGTTTTCTCACTTTCCAGTGTGTCTCTCTGTTTATTATTTTTACTACATCCCATAGGGGGCGATGGTCCCCCCTCTCCATCCAGACATGGTTGGCTATACCCGATTTTTCCGTCTCCCCTTTAGTTACCGCTTTTCGGTGTTCTTCCACCCTTACTTTAAGGGGGCGGCATGTTTCACCATTGTAAACCTTTTTGACCCAAAACTACATATACTCCATCCCATGCAGTTGCAAAAAGGTTTACAAGGGTGAAACATGCTGCCCAATTAGACGGAGACGGAAAAATCGGGTATAGCCAACCATGTCTGGATGGAGAGGGGGGACCATCGCCCCCTATGGGATGAAGTAAAAATAATAAACAGAGAGACCCACTGGAAAGTGAGAAAACTTAAAGAAACAGCTCACATGCTCGGACATAACAACCTACTGAGCAAACCAAGCATAGAGCTGAATGCAATTTGGACACCTCTGATAGACAGAGAAAACCTTGAATAACAACATAGGTTTAACATTAACAAAAAACAACTAAGAATTGTTCTAGTTGTATCAAAGTTTACAGTTACCCAAAGGTGCTGAGTTCAATCCTGAACAAAGGCAGTAAAAAAGTAACATTCAAAACAGAGAATCAGCAACTATGTCCCAGAGCCTAGCTGGAGTCCGAACACGGTACCCCCGTAATAATAATAAAGGGTTGGGTTCGAGACTCCTAACAAACTGTTCCCCAGTTCGATACAAAACACCTGATGAAGGCCGGAGGGCAAAACGGCCGAAACGTTGTGACGATAACAACCAAGATGAGGAAGTCAGTCCGACAATCTCAATCAATATATATATATATATATATATATATATATATATATATATTCATAAAAAGAATAAACTAAAACAATATATATATATATATATATATATATATATATATATATATATATATATATATATATATATATATATGAATATATATCTATATATAGTGCATTTGGGAACTTCTATTACCGCAGAAGATCCCTGCGTATAAAATCAAAAGTAGATTCTTTGATAAGACAGGAGCGCGTTCAAAATGAATGTTTCCGTTTAGAACACAATCGAACCATGATACTTGACTTTTACATTTTAAACTTTAATTCAAACCATTATATAAAAATAATTTTATAAAATCAACAGTAGGTTCTTTACAGTGCAATGTAGACTACAATGTATTGTGAACTAAGTACACACCCAAACGTACACACACACACACACACACACACACACACACACACACACACACACACACACACACACGTTTGGGTGTGTACATTCGTGTGATTGAGTATATAAAGAGTGTTTTCCTATTTACAATGCCTCCCCACGGAACAGAGTTAGACACCAGGGTCGTTTTTTAACGTGGAGAAAAGGAACAAAAATAAAAATTGTCTTAGTCGTGAAGGATTTCTCCTCCACTGACAGAGAACAAGAGAACTGAAGAACAGATACTACACTTTGATCTTGTCCCGAAGGAAAGAGTGTTTTCAGATAAAAATATTTTATTATACAAATATGTGGTCTGTTCAAAAGATTCATTTTTGGAATTCATAATTTGCATACAATGTCGAGCATACATCCCTCGCAGCTCGCGCATATATGTCGTAATCTAGACGTCCGATTTTCAAAAACTCTACGCATTAAATTAGGCTGTATTTCGATACTAACGCATCGAATATTGTCTACCTAGTATTTTTTTTTACAAAGAGGTCACCACTTATCAAGGCCCGGAGGCCACTCGACGATGAAAGTTAATGAGTGTACGGTAGTCAATGGGACAATATGGTAGTAATCGTTAATAGTGAAAATTTAAAGAAAAAAAATAGGCTAGCCCAAATCAAACAGCAATATGGAAGGCGGATTGTAATTTTGGTCTATAAAACATATAAAACGGATTGTAATTTGGTTATAAAACATTTTTGTTATATATGTTTGTGTATGAGTGCTGGTTCGTGCACACACACACGCACACGCACACACACACATATATTAATAAAATAATATTAATAAAATAATAACGATTTTTCTCTTATACAAATAGATATTTATAGCCCCGAAAATGCAGACGCCACATAAAAATTCAGTTCAGTCTCACTGCTACTGTACGTTTTGATTTATTTATGTGGACCAGAAAGTGAATATGTAGCCTTCAAACTGTTACGTCAAAGTAATCTATGGTCTCCCTGTTGCAGGAAAAAAGGGCTGTCCCCTTTCCATGTAAATAAGAAGAACATTAGATAAGTTAAAATGAGATTAGGATAAGCTGAGACTCGAACCTTGTAAGCAAGGTTAAGAAATAGAATATTAGAAATCGGAATGTTAAAAAGGTCTATTGTTAAATTCTATTATTAGATAATTAGATATTGTTTATATGTAAAAAGTATTGATTCTTCATTCTTTTATAAAACTGAATATTAAAAATGTCAGCTAAAAAGAATGAACAATACAAATTAAAAATACATTGTTAAAATAGGTTAAGTAAAAATAGGTTAGAGTATATGTTGAGAATTCTTTTTGTTGTCAAAAGCGTGTTTGGAAAAACGTGTACATAGCCACGTGAATTGGTCACGTTTGGGAAACATACTTCTGACGTCATGGCAAAAGGGGAGGTTCTCAATATAGGAGCTAGAGTTAGTCAGATCAGAGCAGAAGAGCTGGCAGTCAGTCTGCTAGTTAGTCAGAGAGAGAGAGAGAGAGAGAGAGAGAGAGAGAGAGAGAGAGAGAGAGAGAGAGAGAGAGAGAGTTGCAGAGTCGGGAGTTGAAGAGTTGAGAGCTGTTGAGTTGGGTTGAGTTGGAGTCAGAGTCCTTTGGAAGCGAAGGAAAGAATATTAAACTATGTAGATCCCAAATTTGAAATGCTGACGTCATCATCATTCGACCAGTCCACTGAATAAAAAAATAAACTTTGTGTTTTCTAACTGTTGTCATGTGTCATCATTCAACACTCAAAAGGTAATGTGTTAATCATCTTATTATGAACATTGTGTAACCCTCTTCCAAAAATGTGTATCTCTCCTCCTCTCTATATGTATTACAAGAAATATAAGAACTGATATATAAATGTCTCTCTCCTCCTCTCTATATGTATTACAAGAAATATAAGAACTGATATATAAATGTCTCTCTCCTCCTCTCTATATGTATTACAAGAAATATAAGAACTGATATATAAATGTCTCTCTCCTCCTCTCTATATGTATTACAAGAAATATAAGAACTGATATATAAATGTCTCTCTCCTCCTCTCTATATGTATTACAAGAAATATAAGAACTGATATATAAATGTCTCTCCCCTCCTTTCTATATGTATTACAAGAAATATAAGAACTGATATATAAATGTCTCTCCCCTCCTCTCTATATGTATTACAAGAAATATAAGAACTGATATATAAATGTCTCTCTCCTCCTCTCTATATGTATTACAAGAAATATAAGAACTGATATATAAATGTCTCTCTCCTCCTCTCTATATGTATTACAAGAAATATAAGAACTGATATATAAATGTCTCTCCCCTCCTCTCTATATGTATTACAAGAAATATAAGAACTGATATATAAATGTCTCTCTCCTCCTCTCTATATGTATTACAAGAAATATAAGAACTGATATATAAATGTCTCTCCCCTCCTCTCTATATGTATTACAAGAAATATAAGAACTGATATATAAATGTCTCTCTCCTCCTCTCTATATGTATTACAAGAAATATAAGAACTGATATATAAATGTCTCTCTCCTCCTCTCTATATGTATTACAAGAAATATAAGAACTGATATATAAATGTCTCTCTCCTCCTCTCTATATGTATTACAAGAAATATAAGAACTGATATATAAATGTCTCTCTCCTCCTCTCTATATGTATTACAAGAAATATAAGAACTGATATATAAATGTCTCTCTCCCCTCTCATCAGAACCGTTACCTCCATTATAAATGTACACCTTATATATGTCCCCGTCATCTCTCCTTAATATGTACTCATATGCAACTCCCCCCCCGCCAAACTTTCATAAAAAAACACTCCTCTAGCTGAAACCACTATCGATAATTTCCCCACTCTTTATTTGTACCTAAACCTAAACTTAGATTCCATGAAAAAAGCTTCTTTCTTAGAACTGAACGCCTTCGAGTTTTGTCTGCTTTCCAATTGGTTACAATATGATCATCTTCAAGTCCAATGTGAACAAGTTCTTGATAAGCCGTCCCTTTAAGTAATCCAATTTACTTAATTTCCACTATTAACGATTACTACAATATTGTCCCATTGACTACCATACACTCATTAACCGTTATCCTCGAGTGGCCTTCAGGCCTTGACAAGTGGTGACTCCTGTGTAAAAAAGTGCATTTTGTGTTTTTTTCCATTACTTTTTATGCGCACGCATCATTTCATGATTTAACGACCAATGCATAATCAACATAACAAAATTAACTCAATCCAGAAGGATTTCTTCTTCATTAAATTACACCAGAACCAATGGTTTTATGATTGATTGTAATCTTCTTACACTTTCGTTTTCTTTAATTACTTCCCTGCATTGGGGTTAGGGGTCATGCACATTTTTCTTTTTTTTCTTCTTGTCAGTTACGCAGGTTTTGTACAGCGTGACCTCACCTGCTCTTTTCACATATGTTTTATTTTTAGCGATTTTTTCTTTCCTTACACGGGTTAGCAATCAGATTGTATGAGTTTCCATTTCAGTTCATTATCATCAAAACAAAACGAATTTATTTCAGTCTCTAAGGACTTCTCCTTTATTGTAAACTCACCAGAACCAATGGTTTCAGGATTGAGTGAAACATTTCTTCTTAAATATTCCTTATTCATTAATTTCATTTATTAAGGGAGCATGCACATATGCAAATTTTTTCAGAAATATTTATTTATAAACATTTTTTTCCATTATAGGCGGATTACAGTATATTCTCTTATTCCTTACAATCTACAATAATTCGCTATATAATTATGGTTTCATTTCATTTTGAAGGGGTGGAGTTCTTTGATCGAATCTTTCCTGGCTTTCAGGCAACGTCGATGCATGGGTCCTACGTTTTATTTTTTATTACCGTATCTTTCTGTTAAGTTACATTATTGTTTCAGCTACCCGACCGTTTTTTTTTGCCGTCTGTAGCATATATATATATATATATATATATATATATATATATATATATATATATATATATATATATATATATATATATATATATAGTATTATGTATACATATTTTTTTACATCGTAGTCACTCGGGGATGAGGGTTATTGCGTGTACAGTAATCAATGGGATAATATCGTGGTAATCGTTAGTAATGGAGATTTGATAAAATGTCTTACTTAAGGGGGCGGTTTATCAGGAATTTGTTTATATTGGACTTGGAGACACCCAAGTTGTAGTCAGGTGGGAAACAGGCAAAAAAAAAAAGAGAGTTCCACCGGCGCGCACTTCTAAGAAAGAAGCTTTGTTCATGGAATCTGCATTTTGATTTAGAGTGGGGAAAATTATTGACAGTGGTTTCAGCTAGACGGGTGTTTTTCGTGAAAGATTGGTGAGGGGGGGCCAGAGATTGGAGCTCAGACGAGCACTTGCCATGGAAATAATGATAAAACAAAGATAGGCTCGCAACGTCTCTTCTGTGGGAGAGAGGTTGCAGGAAAGAGAAAAGGGCATCTCCCACTAAGCCACGAAATCTATTTTGTACTCTGTCAAGGCAGGATAGGCTGTTTTTAGCAGCTCCTGCTCAGATGTGGCAGCAGTACTCCATCCTTGGACGTACTTG
>NC_136510.1:88000426-88005426 GCF_053919585.1 Euprymna scolopes
AGATAGCATGCGTGTTAAATTCTGCTTTTCTCCTGCTTACAGGGCCATACAACGCTCCACTTCTCTCCATCCGTCTCTCGTATCTCTCTGACTCTGTCTCTAAGTCTGCTTGTATGTATTCAAACTAATCCTTTGTACTTCCGTCATCCGACTAAACAAAGATCTAAGACGTGACTTTCAGCCACGTTTTCTGGCCAAATCCATTGTTTTTATCTCGAGGGTTGAACACCTATTTTGTTTATGTCCCCCAAATTTTTCTCTTGCTATTGTTTCTAGGTTAACTTAAATATTTTACTAAGCATTCCTTTCTTTCAAAACATTCTCCTTGTATACCTTTTTCTATATAACAGTTGGCAGAATAATAATAATGTTAGTTATCTAACATTTTAATTCTTTAATAATAATAGTCGATTTCTTAAATCGACTATCAGCAAGGCAACTCGATGTCGCCCCAGCATAATCTAACAAGAATTTTTTTTTAGGATAATCCAGGTTTTTTTATTTATTTTTTCTTTTCTTTCTTTTGTGTGCAATGCAGTAGGTGGCAATGCCTAGCCCGTCTTCAGATATTGTTGAAGCAAGGTTTTACTGTCCGATACAGTGTAAGCGCTGGTCGAGCGTATGTGTCAAATAATAGAAAATATATTGTTAATTAAGAAGCACTGTTGAAACTGAAATACAAATTCAAAACTTAACGGTTTAAAAAGACCAAATAAGTGCAGGTCTTCTTTTTTTAATAAATATATATATATCTATTTATTAAAAAGCAAATTTCTCATTTGCAAAAGAATCTTCGTCAGGATAATGTAAGTTTTTTTTTATATATATCTTTATTTATTTTTGTTTTGTTATAGTACACAGAGGAGTAGTACCTTTTGAAGTGGCCATCAGGCATCCCTCGACTGGTCTCCATGCATCTCAGCATTATGTGAAGCACAATACATAGCCTCTCTATAGTGCATGACCGTCTGTGCATGGTGAAGAGCCACATCCTTCTCGAAGTTACCCTGTTATTATGGTAAGGCATAAACAGAACACCGCATATCTAGAGGAGTAAACCTCGATAATCAATCGTAGTTCCAGTTCGACAAACTGATGGTGTGGATATGAGAACAACATGTTTTTTTTCAGATGATCTGATTCATTTGACAATGGGAAGGCACAGAAGCTCTAGTTAGCGGAAAACTGATTTTAATTCGTAAGGGTTGAACAGTGGAGCAGCGCCCCATGTTTTTATGCAATGTGCAACCAAATTTCACTATGAATACACACGAATACAGCACCAGGGTTCACTCCCCTATAAACGCAATCCTCGATATTCAGACATGTCCTGTAGTAAAAGGGACGAATGAAGGTGCTCCCTTAAATCAAACTGATTTTAATTCGTAAGGGTTGAACAGTGGAGCAGCACCCCATGTTTTTATGCAATGTGCAACCAAATTTCACTATGAATACACACGAATACAGCATCAGGGTTCACTCCCCTATAAACGCAATCCTCGATATTCAGACATGTCCTGTAGTAAATGGGAGGAATGAAGGTGCTCCCTTAAATCGGACTGATTTTAATTTGCAAGGGTTGACCCGACTGGAAGGGGATTACTGGGGAGTAACAACAGAGAAGAGAAACTCTTAAGTTGCTTTTGAAGTGTCCTGAAAGACGACGGAGATGATGAGATTGTTTTTTTTTTTTTTTTGTGTTGTTTTTTTTTTCGTTTAGCCAACTTTTAAAATAGCTCTCATATGTAAAATTGTATTTAAAGTTTTAAAGAGTTTCTTTCCCTATGAGTCATTTACAGGTGAGGGCATGAAGCTATTCAGCACACAGAGATTTTACCTAGTCGTTTGGGATCACTTCCATTGTCTTCTCAAGAAAATTTTATGCATAGGATTTAAATTTCATAAAAAAAAAAAAAACAGGATATATTTGTAGTTTTAGGGAGGGTATGCTCTCTTAGTCTCCACAGAGGTGCATTTAGAGAGTTGGGAACACGCTCATTGGATATATTTATAGATTTAAATGGATCAAGATAGCACTTAAAGATTCGAGATCGTTTCCATTGTTTACCCAAGAATAAATAAGATATATTTGAAGTGTTATTGGAGTTAAGCTCTCATTGTCCCCTGGGACTGCATTTAGAGATTCTAGAACACTTCCATTGTCTTCCTTGATAATTTTTACACACAAAATACATTTTACGAGTTGCCTTAAATAGGTTTGCAGACTTTTCTTTATAGGCATTTAAAACTGTTGCAGACTCTTGATAATTCAGTATGTTATGGCTATACATCTTAAGAGATGACTGACCAATTTTTATGTTTTCAGGTTCAAATGAACATCTACAGCAGGAATTAGAATACACCTTACTAAAGCCTGATTGTCATAGTTGGTGAATTTCTAAAATGCAATATGGATGTGAAGATACTTTACAAGAACGACATGCAATAAAATTGTGTTTTAAACTTGGAAAAATATTAAAGAAATGTATGGCATGCTTCAGACTGCTTTTAGACCATGTTACATGAATCGAGCGTCAGTTTTTGAGTGGTATAAGAGATTCAAGGAAGGCAGGGAGTCTGTCAACGTGATTATGCATTGATGGTTGCAAAAGCATAAAACACTAATGTTTGTAGGTAAAATTATAAATATTTATGTACACATACATATTAGTGTTGAGACGATTAATCGAAATTAGAATTCGGAATTGAAAACATTGGAATATTTTAGGGTATCGGAATCGGAAAACTTTGTGCATATTTTCTGATGCCAAAACGACTTCTTTGATTGCCTTTTTTAAATCGGTAATTGTATCAGAATCAGGAATTTAGTATGGAATCGGTAATTGTATCAGACTTGGGAAAAATATTGGAATCGTCCTGTCACTAATATATATATATATATATATATATATATATATATATATATATATATATATATATATATATAGTAATTTATAAAATATATATGGCGATTAAGCTACACTGAATATTCCATGTTTCATCCACTTTAGGATTCTTCAGGCTTATGCGCATGAGCCTGAAGAATCCTAAAGTGGATGAAACGCGGAATATTCAGTGTAGCTTAATTGCCATATACATTTTATAAATTACTAACTAGCTCTACCTACGTATTGAGCACTTTTGAAGTAAATACTTAAAGTTTACACATAAATTTATACTTTTGTATATTAATTTTATGTGAGTAAATGAAGTAGTTATATATATATATATATATATATATATATATATATATATATATATATATATATATATATATATATTAGCAAAATTGATGATGTATGAACAAATTTTTCCGATTTCGATACCTTTAAAAGTTCTGATTTTTCCAATGATTTTTCTGATGATGATGAAAAATAAAATTACAATATTGATTCATCAGATATTCAAACAAAAAGTTATAATAATGAAAAATCCTTAACCCATGAATTTTCAAAGTCAAACTCTTTGAAGAAAAGATCATCCAAGAAATTTGTAAAATTCATCGCATTCTCTTCATTATGGATTTTATTGAAATTTCAGTAATTACATGAATTACGAATTCTTTTGGCTTCAGGGATTATTATTTCATTGATTGACTGGCTAATTAGTTTATTACTGATTTTTTTAGACGAGTCAATGCACCAACTGTCACAGAAAAAAATGCAACATTTTGTTTTTTTTTATGTCAGGTTAGATCTACTCTTCATCATAAAAAAGTTGGACAAGATTTGAGTGTGGGAATATTTCAAATTTTGAAGTTGCACATTTTCAACTTACAAGTCATTTTCCATTGTTTTAAAACGTTAATTCGGTCAGTTTTTATCATAAGCCAATATACCTTGCATTTTTAACCATGTTTTCAGGGTCAATCTTTCACATGAAATGGTTGCCAGTGATATTGAAGCACCTCTTATACCATATCTATGGTCACCCTTACCCCACCCCGATTCACATGAGTCATAATGTTTTTTTTCAAAGTTTTTCCTTCTTTTTATTTATTTGTTATTTTATTGAAAATTACTTTTATTTTTAGTAAAAAATTTTTGGTACAGATTGGTACGATCAAATTGTCACCCTAGAAAAGACGACATGATTCCATTTCCGTTTCATGAAAACAGGTTTTCTTTTTTTGTTGAAGACCATCTACTAGTTGGCCAGTTGCATACAAATCCCAAGAGCCGTAGGAGCCTTCTATCATGTCTAAAAGTCACACAATGTGTAATGAGCGAGATTGGAGATGCGCCGCTGTACAACTCATGCTCACTACCAATCCAAGTTATGACAACAGGACCATTGCCAGCACCTTCAAAATGCATCGATGGATTGTTACGAATAACAGACACATGCCCAGGATGATGAAAACAAGTCAGCTTGAAAGTCAACGCCAAAGTGTACCTGGATGTGCTGAAGAGTGTGGTGATACCTTAGTGCAATCAGGTGAGAGCAGGACTTGACGCCGGCACACAATTCCAAAGAGACCCAGAATTGGCTGTAGAAGGAGTGGTACGACTTTGTACCTTTCTCTCACTTCTTCTTAACAGTTGGTTTATTTTTTTTAGCTATTTCTTATCCATTTGACTATAGCTCAAACGGTAGTGACTAAGGCTGAAGCACTAAATGCTTTAGTTTTGATTTTAGCTGATGGCACCCAAATCATATTTTTTTAACTTTTGAAATCAGTACTATATATTGGGTACAATATAGTAAACAATAGAAAATTGGCTCTATATATAAATACGAAATCTGCATGAATTAAAATTAAGCATATTTTACGACCGAGTAACTCTGAGCTGGACACCTTGCTAGTTCTCTCTCTCTCTCTCTTTCTCTCTTCCTCTCTCACTCTCTCTCTCTCTCTCTCCATATATATATATATATATCAGTTTTCGCTGAAACATGTATGCCTATGTGTAGCCATTTATTTGTATACTAAATTAACTTATCTTGGCTCTGTCTAAACATTGAGCACTCTTTTGGTAGACACACTTAATAATTACTAC
>NC_136510.1:88007926-88087926 GCF_053919585.1 Euprymna scolopes
GTGCATATAGGCTCATCATTGCTTAACTTTGGTGATTTGGCAAGAACCGGTATGTTTAGGTGATTGTTCCGTGTATATATATATATATATATATATATATATATATATATATATATATATATATATAGTCATAGAAATTTGGTATCTGGCGGTGTGTTTAACTCACAGGGGGAGATGCACCCCTGAATCAAGGCAGAAAGCGACGGGAAACTACCGTCTTTATTTGTCTTCCCAGGATTACTATGGCTCTACAATTTGGAGAGCTGTCTTCACCGACACTGTTAAAATAGCAGGGCCACTATATGCGTGCATGCTTTCACCCAAACAAGACAAATTGTCACAGAGAAGTAAGGGGCTACTATCAATTAGAGACCATTTTTACAGGGACATTCTAATATATGACTTCAATATATATATATATAAAAAAAATCCCCACTAAAAACAACTCTAACCTCTTTAATTATCATAGCGAATGCACAGATAAATATAAAATAACCCTAATAAAAAAAACCCTGACTCAACGTGCTTAGAATATGTTTTAATCCAAAAATATTAAACAATGAACTAACAACTATAAAACACACTAATACACAATAATTTTACTAAATAAATTAGTCGATCAACACATTAAACTTTTTATAATCGCTAGTCATGAGAACATGAACCCCAACACTAAAAAAAAATAATAACTTACGGCTATATATTGCAAATGCCAATTTCATACAAACTCGACGAAAAAATATTAACGAATCTTATAAAATGATTCAGGTTCATCGATTTGGATGAAAATAAAAGTATTGAAAGCGTAGAACATGCGTACATTCACCCAAACAAGACAAATTATCACAGAGACGTAAGAGGCTACTGCCAATTAGGGACCATGCCTACAGGGACATTCTAAGTAGGGAGTTGAGCAACAAGGAATACAAAACTATGGTGATGGATCAAGAGTTGGAGCTTGTTTGACAGTGTGGAAACCTATTAGATTGGGGACTTTTTTTAAACTCTATCAAATAGAGAGAGAGAGAGAGAGAGAGAGAGAGAGAGAGAGAGAGAGAGAGAGAGAGAGAGACTAGTAGTTTATGCATTGTCCAAAATGTGAGAACAGTATCCCATGCATGGGCGAATGATGGCTTTGTAGGGATATAATATAATATCAAGTCTTTGTAGAGATATAATATAATATCAAGTCTTTGTAGGGATATAATATAATATCAAGTCTTTGTAGAGATATAATAGAATATCAAGTATTTGTAGAGATATAATATAATATCAAGTCTTTGTAGGGATATAATATAATATCAAGTCTTTGTAGAGATATAATAGAATATCAAGTATTTGTAGGGATATAATATAATATCAAGTCTTTGTAGGGATATAATATAATATCAAGTCTTTGTAGAGATATAATAGAATATCAAGTCTTTGTAGGGATATAATATAATATCAAGTCTTTGTAGAGATATAATAGAATATCAAGTCTTTGTAGAGATATAATATAATATCAAGTCTTTGTAGAGATATAATATAATATCAAGTCTTTGTAGGGATATAATATAATATCAAGTATTTGTAGGGATATAATATAATATCAAGTCTTTGTAGAGATATAATATAATATCAAGTCTTTGTAGAGATATAATATAATATCAAGTCTTTGTAGGGATATAATATAATATCAAGTCTTTGTAGAGATATAATAGAATATCAAGTATTTGTAGAGATATAATATAATATCAAGTCTTTGTAGGGATATAATATAATATCAAGTCTTTGTAGAGATATAATAGAATATCAAGTATTTGTAGAGATATAATATAATATCAAGTCTTTGTAGGGATATAATATAATATCAAGTCTTTGTAGGGATATAATATAATATCAAGTCTTTGTAGAGATATAATAGAATATCAAGTCTTTGTAGAGATATAATATAATATCAAGTCTTTGTAGGGATATAATATAATATCAAGTCTTTGTAGAGATATAATAGAATATCAAGTCTTTGTAGAGATATAATATAATATCAAGTCTTTGTAGAGATATAATATAATATCAAGTCTTTGTAGGGATATAATATAATATCAAGTATTTGTAGGGATATAATATAATATCAAGTCTTTGTAGAGATATAATATAATATCAAGTCTTTGTAGAGATATAATATAATATCAAGTCTTTGTAGGGATATAATATAATATCAAGTCTTTGTAGAGATATAATATAATATCAAGTCTTTGTAGGGATATAATATAATATCAAGTCTTTGTAGAGATATAATAGAATATCAAGTATTTGTAGAGATATAATATAATATCAAGTCTTTGTAGGGATATAATATAATATCAAGTCTTTGTAGAGATATAATATAATATCAAGTCTTTGTAGAGATATAATATAATATCAAGTCTTTGTAGGGATATAATATAATATCAAGTCTTTGTAGAGATATAATAGAATATCAAGTATTTGTAGAGATATAATATAATATCAAGTCTTTGTAGGGATATAATATAATATCAAGTCTTTGTAGAGATATAATATAATATCAAGTCTTTGTAGGGATATAATATAATATCAAGTCTTTGTAGAGATATAATAGAATATCAAGTCTTTGTAGAGATATAATATAATATCAAGTCTTTGTAGGGATATAATATAATATCAAGTCTTTGTAGGGATATAATATAATATCAAGTCTTTGTAGAGATATAATATAATATCAAGTCTTTGTAGGGATATAATATAATATCAAGTCTTTGTAGAGATATAATATAATATCAAGTCTTTGTAGAGATATAATATAATATCAAGTCTTTGTAGGGATATAATATAATATCAAGTCTTTGTAGAGATATAATATAATATCAAGTCTTTGTAGAGATATAATATAATATCAAGTCTTTGTAGGGATATAATATAATATCAAGTCTTTGTAGAGATATAATAGAATATCAAGTATTTGTAGAGATATAATATAATATCAAGTCTTTGTAGGGATATAATATAATATCAAGTCTTTGTAGAGATATAATATAATATCAAGTCTTTGTAGGGATATAATATAATATCAAGTCTGAGTATTTTTTCTAGTTTGATAAAAGGAGCTCTGTAACGTTGTCCGGGAACCAAATAGACTCTGTACCTTAGTGGGGGATGCCCTTTTCTATTCCCTGCAACCTCTTTCCTACAGAAGTTGCCGTTGCTAACCTGTCTCTGCTTTATCGTTACTTTCATGGCAAGTGCTCATCTGAGCTCCAATCTATGGTTCCCCCTGGCCAAACTTTCATGAAAAACACTCGTCTAACTGAAACCACTATCAATAATTTCCTCCACTCTTTATCTGTGCCTAAACCTAAATGTAGATTCGATGAATAAAGCTTCTTTCTTAAAACTGCACGCCTGTAGAATTCTCCCTGCTTACCAGCTGATTACAATATGGTTGTCTTCAAGTCCAATGTAAACAGGTTGTTAATGAGCTGTCCCCTTAAATGATTCCATTGACCAAATTTCCACTACTAACAATTACTACAATATTGTCCCATTGACTACTGTACACTCATTAACCCTTATCCTTGAGTGGCCTCCGGGTCTTGATAATTGGTGACTGTAAAAAACAAAAAACAAAACACGTTGTAGTTTTCAGTCGCAAAGCAGACAAAGAATAAACAAGAACTTCAACTTACTTTTTTTTGTAACAACAACATTTATTTCCTCATTGTTACAGCCGTGATATCACCCACGTGATCGCAAATGTCATCCACGCTTCTAACATGATATCGAATATAATTTCGTTCTGTGCACCACGTCTATCCTCTAAGCGTCCTCTTTATCCATTTTTAAAGTCTTTTTTTCTTTACTGTTGACGTTATTCCACATGCATTTGCATGTAGCCGTCGACACGATGTTACAGCCCATTTACTTTGCAGCAGCCTTGGCAACGTTTTCTATGTATTTCTTCCAATTCATGCTATCTATGAATGCTAGGCCAACTTATCTAAGTCCTTAAAAACAAAACAAAATCATGGAACAAAAATAACATGGCGTAAATAAAACAACATGGAAAATGAAATAATTAATTTTTTTTTTTTAAATGGCAAATTTGTGTCGTCTGCTTCTCCCAATTCGTTTCTTACCAATTGATTTTTTTTCAAAGTGACATTTTTTTTTCATGAAACTTAACGCAACGGCAACCGGCCACGACATGAAGATCCGGTATCAAATTGCACCGTTTGGTTTGATGATGACGTAACAACACGGCGTCTGACGAAGTGATGTCATCATATTTCACTAATGCGTAAAGATGAAACGTAAATCAATGGTGGACTGCGTTTAAAAAAAAAAAAAAAGAAGAAAAATGGGTTCACTAGAGCGATAATTGTGCAATGGAAAAAAACGGAAGATATTAAAGAAAAATAAAAAATATATAACGATAAAATAAAAAAAAATATTTCGAGGTACCTTAAATAGGTTTCCAGACATTTTTGTACAGGTATTTAAAATTATCGTACATTCTTGAAAATGCAGTATGTTATTGCTATACATTCTATGGTATGACTGATCAATTTTTACAATTTCAGGTTCAAATGACCAGCTACAGCAGGAATTGGAATACACTCTACTAAAGCCTGATTATCACAGCTGGTGAATTTCAAAAATGCAATCTGAACGTGAGGACATTTTAGAAGAACAATATGCAATAAGATTCTGTTTGAAACTTGGAAAAAATGCCACAGAAA
The DNA here is from genome assembly GCF_053919585.1 of Euprymna scolopes. Lineage (NCBI taxonomy): Eukaryota > Metazoa > Mollusca > Cephalopoda > Sepiida > Sepiolidae > Euprymna > Euprymna scolopes. The sequence continues at coordinate 88,012,666 of NC_136510.1, forward strand.
CGTATGGAATGCTTCATGAATCGAGCACCAGTTTTTGAGTGGCATAAGAAATTCAAGGAAAGGCAGTGAGTCTGTGAGAGATGATGAGAGGTGTGGGAGGAGTAAGGAAGTCAGAACAGCAGAGTTGATTGGTCAAATAAAGACTTTCATGGATAAGAGGCCTTCTGGTATCTATAGAGACAATAAGTACAGAGTTTGATGTCAGTATAGGAACTGTACACACAATTATTCTCGAGATGTAGAAGATTTGTGCAAAGTTTATCCCACGGATGCTCAGAGAAGATCAGAGAAGAAAGAAAGACGTTGTCATGACAGCAGGTTGAGTTGATCAATTCAGATTTCGCAGTTCTTGATGTTCTGGTGACCTGCGATGCGTTATGAAACAATTGAGGAGATGAACAAGGTTTTAACGAGGATCATTGATATGCTCACACAAGAGGATTGCCTTCCAGAACTTGTTGGTACAACGAGTGCGTTGCAGCTGGAGGGGATTACTTCGAAGGGGACTAGAGTTTCATGTGTGTACTATCAGTAAAAGTGCCCATTCGGAAAAAGTTTGGAAACTTATTGAAAGCACCTCGTATAATGAAGAGAAATAAGCATATACTAATAGGAAGCTAAAAATTATATATATATATATATATATATATATATATATATATATATATATATATATATATATATATATATGCAGCAAGCCCAGTCGTGAAATATGTGTAAATATGATATTTTGATTAATCAAGATTTTGTATTTATTATTATTTTATATTGGATTATTATAGCAATGATTTAAAAAGTAAAAAAAAAAAAAAAAAAAAAAATTATATATGTCAATAATAATGCAAAAATTCTGAGTAATCCATATTAAATTTTGAACTATATATATATATATATATATATATATATATTGTTATTGTTGTTTTTTCAAGCGATACATACGGTTAATATTTTTTTATTTATTATTTTTAAAACAGTAATCTACGTACACACGTGTTTCGAGGTCATTACCTCTCGTCAGCGTAGTTCAACTGTTTCTAGAGATCGAACCTCAGGCCATGTTTATCACAGTCCTGTGCCTTAACCATTAGGCCATAATCCCTAGATTAATTATACTGTTTTTTTTTATCACTTATAAATTTAGATTTTGTTATTGTTGTTTTTTCAAGCGACACATACGGTTAATATTGGCTCCTCCTCGAAGCTCATTTTTTTTATTTACTTAGAAAGTCGCCCTTTTAATTTGTTTGGACGTATATAACATTTTTATTTATTTATTATTTTTAAAACAGTAATCTACGTACACGCGTGTTTCGAGGTCATAACTACTTAATTTACTCACATAAAATTAATATACAAAAGTATTAATTTATGCGTAAACTTTAAGTATTTACTTCAAAAGTGCTCAATACGTAGGCAGACTAGCTAAGTGCATGCTCATTGGCTGCTAGGAAGGGCGCGGTGGATACTAGAAAGCTGATTGGCTAACTAAAATCTCAATAGAAGATGCGTATATTAAAACAACAAACAACCACAAAATTCGCGCATAAGCCTGAAGAGTCCTAGAGTGGATGAAACGCGGAATATTCAGTGTAGCTTAATCGCCATATATATTTTATAACTTACTATATATATATATATATATATATATATATATATATATATATATATATATATATATGAATAAAAAAGAATGCGAAAAGTATAAAGGCTTATAACTTTTCTTTATTCGTTTTTAATTGGTGACGTGCAGGAATACAAAATAATAATATTATGAAAAAAAAATTAAAAAACTTTTTTTCATATATATATATATGCAGCAGGCCGCCTGGCCTTGCCCGGTCGTGAAATATGTGTAAATATGATATTTTGATTTATCAAGATTTCGTATTTATTATTATTTTATATTGGACCCAATATATAGTAATGATTTAAAAAGTAAAAAAGTAAAAAAAAATTTTTTTTTTAAATAAATAAATTGACTCGTACGCCACCACCGAGAATCGAAACCAAACGTTTAGCTTACGATTCATTTTTTTTCTTTGACGTTAATGCCTTAGCTTTGAAGACACGTTTGCTGCAAGGCTAAAAATTAAAACATGAACCAATAGTTATTACGTTACGCATGCATATTCGTAATGACGTCGTTCGATCTTCACCTGGAAAATTCCATTTTTTTAATTTTCACACCTTTGCACTGATTTTCCTCTGCTAAAACTGTAATATAAAGTTTTGCGTGGGTTCAAATACCCTATATATTAAGTTTCATGTTTGTCAACCAAAAAGATGACACTGGGGTTGGATAGGCAAATTTTTTATACAAATATATATGCACATACATAAATAGATATATAGAAAGAGATTTGTGTTTACTATAATCTTTTTACGCAAATATTACACACGTATAAATCATGTAGAATATCTGCATGAATATAATTACACGTAATAGTTTACTAAAGATGATCATCCTATAAGAAAACTGAAAAAGCTAGTAGAGAATTAATTAAAATGAATGTTTTAAAAAGTAAACAAAGTAGCAAATCAATGCAATCCCTTGACCCATCTATATAAAATTGAACGTGTCTGTGTGTATGTATATCTGTGTGTCTGTGTACATTTCCCTACGCAATAATTCTGTCAATTTTTAGTCTACAGACTCGAAATTCGATATACAGAGTACTGAGATTTGAGAAAATCGATGTGATCGGTTTTTGGTCAGATATTTGGCGATTAAGAGGTCAAAGTTCAACGATTTGACCTTTTAGAACTCTACCAAACTCCTCCGACAATTTTGGGTCTATGCACTTGAAATTTTAGATATAGGTTCCTTGGACATGGATCTAACTTAATAACTTGATTTGACTCCAAAACAATAAATTTTAAGGGGTCATAATAGGGGTCAAAGTTAAAAAAAAAATTGACCTCTGTGGTTTCTTCCAAATTACACAGACAATTTCTGGTCTAAATATTTGAAATTTTACATAAAGGGTATTCAGAGATAGGGCAAGCTTTTTCATCTGTTTGGATTGAAAATTTTTAGTTACGAATATATAAATGTATGTATGAATGTCTGTTTGCATGTCTGCCTTAAACTTTCAATAGAGGCGGCGGATTTTACCAAGATCAGTATCGTTTTAAAGTTCGACCTTTCATACGACAAATATCGAAAAACTGGCTAAAAACATTAATATCTTCCCCTTCAACTAGGCACTTTTCTACAGGGGGGTAACTTTTTTCGCCAATATTTTTGAAAGTGATCCTCTCCTTTAGATTGTCTAGCCTTAATTTAAAAAAATGTCGCTTCTGGTTTGGCGGTGGTCGTAACAGCATAAACATTAGGTTTTACCCCGTTCTTTTCCTTCTTTGCGGTACGGGTTCGAGCCTGCCTTCCTATTACCACTTTTTTTTTTTTTTTGCTCAACATACACATCCAAACACCCGGGCAATGCCGGGCTGAAATGCTAGTATATCTATAAACGTGAACGTGTGTGTGTGTGTGTGTGTATGTGTGTGTGTGTGTTAGTGTGTGTGTGTGTCTGTCTGTGTACATTTCCCTACGCAAAAACTCTGTCAATTTTTAGTCTACAGACTCGAAATTTGATATACAGGGTACTGAGATTTGGGAAAATCTATGTGATTGGTTTTCGGCCAGAAATTTGGCTGATAAGGGGTCAAAGTTAAACGATTTGACCTTTGAGAACTCTACCAAACTCCTCCGACAATTTTCTGTCTAAATACTTGAAATTTTAGATATAGGTTCCTTGGACATGGATCTAACTTAATAGCTTGATTTGAGCCCAAAACAATAAATTTTAAGGGGGCATAATAGGGATCAAAGTTTAAAAAAATTGACCGTTTTTTTTTGTTTTTTTACTCAGCATACACCTCCAAACACCCGGGCAACGCCGGGCACCCATGCTAGTATATAATAAAGTTGTGTTTTCTTTTTAATAAATAGAAAAAGTTTTTTTTTAATATGGATATCAATACACACACAAAAAAAGTTATAGGCGTATATATACATTTTTTGTGCTCATTCAGATTGGTACTTATGGCGCTAATTACAAGTAAAGAAAATACAGGAAATTCTGTATGATGTATATACAAAAATCACGTAATTTGATCAAATAATTTTTTTTTTATTATTAAAGAAAGTCAAACTTTACGACTAAGCTAGTTGTAGTATTTTTACCAGCCATGATTAAATCCGATGAAATAAATAAGGGGCGACAACTCAAATCGAACTGTCGAAATGAAAATCAGTCTTATGTTTTATGCAGTATTGTATTAGTAAAATCACTAAAAGTCGTAATTTTTGTATTTTCTTAGCTTTAAATAAAACTGCTTAATCGATTTACGTGATTTTTGGAATATAAAATCTTCGTTCTGTAACGAGTGCGTACATCATACCCACTTTTCTGTATGCCATTAAAAATGCCAATTTTTTTACCCTCCTATTCACATATGCTTATTTTCTTCTTTATAGATTTTTTTTTGTTTTATCTTTATATGTTCATATTTTTTTCTTAATATCTTTTTAATATACGCATCTTTCCTTTCTGATCTAAATGTTTTTGCGCCAGCTTTTATTTATATTTTACATTGTGTACAATGCTGGCCTTTCTCCTCTTCTGATGAGAAACATTTAGATTCGAAATGCCATGGCTTAGAAGGTTTTTCTCGCCTTTTTATATTCTTATTTACTTATTGATCTGATAAAGTAAAGTTATTTGTAACTTTTATTCCTGATCTCTTATTTCAATGCATTTAATGGCTCCTTTTAACTGTGTTGAGCTTTTTGCATCTTGATAAGTTGGCTTTTTTAAGAATATATTCATTTTAGCTTCATGTAACACACACACACGCATACATATATACATATATATATATATATATATATATATATATATATATATATATATATATATATATATATATATATTAGTGCAAAAATAATGTTCTGTTGACTTGAAATTAAACGTCAAAAATGACATATATATATATATATATATATATATATATATATATACATACACACACATATATATATATATATATATATATATATATATATATATATAAGAGTAAGTAGTAGTTTGCTTGGAGTATTGTTGGTAAAGAAATATATATATATATATATATATATATATATATATATATATATATATATATATATATATATATATATATATATATATATATACTAGCATGGGTGCCCGGCGTTGCCCGGGTGTTTGGAGGTGTATGCTGAGCAAAAAAAAAGGGGGTAATTTTTTAAACTTTGACCCCTATTATGACCCCTGAAAATTTATTGTTTTGGGCTCAAATCAAGCTATTAAGTTAGATCTATGTCCACGGAAGCTATATCTAAAATTTCAAGTGTGTAGACCCAAAATTGTTGGAGAAGTTTGGTAGAGTTCTCAAAGCTCAAATCGTTGAACTTTGACCCCTTAATCGCCAAATTTCTGGCTAAAAACCGATCACATAGATTTTTCCAAATCTCAGTACCCTGTATATCAAATTTCGAGTCTGTAGACTAAAAATTGACAGAGTTATTTCGTAGGGAAATGTACACAGACACACACACACACACACACACTTTCACTTTTATAGATATATAGATTTAAAATTTGAGTCTGACAGAATGACAAAATTATATTGCAAACCGATATGTTAAACAAACGAACTTCAAAGAGACAAATGAACACATAAGTAAAAACAATTTGTATTAGAAAACATTTATTATTCCACGTTTTTTTTGCAGACCTGACGACTGAGGTTCGCTCTTAATAAAAATTGTTTTTTATAGTCTTAATTTTGACTTCCTTTTTCATAAAAAACTAAAAAAAAATCAAGAAAGAAAAGAAATTTAATTTTATTTTTTCATTAATTTCTTTCTGTGCAAAGCAATTCTTTCAAACTTACTCTGTTTCCAAAATGTTTTTATTTTATTCCCCTCCCCCTTCATTCATTTTCCTCCGCATCCTGGCAAGTATTAAAATAAACCATTTATAATATTTATTTATGGATTTATTTACTTATCATTTCTTTTGTATCGGTAAATGAATTCCATTTTAAAAAAAAACTGTAAAAGTCACGTTAAAGGTGATTAAGTTGGAAAGTAAGTAAAAATTTACCCTTTTTACTTTTATACGATTTCTGATCACTTTGAAAAAGGTGTGTGTGTGTTTTAAAAATGTTTTTTAACTGCTATAATCTCATTTATATATATATATATATATATATATATATATATATATATATATATATATATATATATATATAACAACGTGAGTATTCATATCGTGGGTTTATATTACTGTACACATAGATTCGAAAAAATAGTCAAAAACAAATATATAAATAAATGTTATCAAAGGCAAGATAAGTTACTTTTCTACCTAACTGGATATATTTTTTGTGTTTTTATTCAATGTAATATATTTATTCAGCTCGAAAAGCATACAGTGTTTACCGATGTGTTGGAAAATTCAAGATGGCGTCTCACACCCTCTTTAACACCGTAAGTTTGGGAAAAGGTGTTATAAATAAAAAACTATACAAAATACTATTAAAAACCCGCCGAATATATGTCAACCTATGTCACGGTAACATATATTGAGCGAGTTTTTAACAGTATTTTAACAGGGCACATCGTAAAAACTGACCCATTAATTTTCCTGAAGTAAAAACTATATAGTTTTTAAACTTTTAAAACTGTACATTATAAAAAGAAAACTGTTCGAGTGATTTTTTTTTTACATGGGTGTCACCACTTATCAAGGCCCAGAGGCCACTCAAGGATAAGGGTTAATAGGTATACATTAGTCATTGTGATTTTAGCATAGTAAACAGTGGGAATTTTGTAACTTGGATTACTTGAAAAAGAAAACTGTTCGAATGATTGAAAATGAACACAAAATAACAATGTAAATATATTGATAAGAAAAAAACAAAAACAAACGAAGTTTCCGTTTCAGGAACCCGAGTTTAATTTTATGTCGTAATCATTCAACTCGTTAGCGGTTTTATTCAGCGATTAGGGATAACCATACGACATATCTAATTACCAAAGTGATTTTTTTTAATTTTTTTTTTTTATTAAAACTAAACCTGTTTAGTTTTAATGAACCAATTTTTTTAAAGCCAACACTTTAGTTATTTTGAGAGCGTGCAACTGCACCCGAAAGGTTGATTAGGAAACTCCAAATCCTTTTATGACTCGAAAAAAAAGGGCTTTTTATCGGCTTAAATGATAAACTAATGTTAAATATTAGTATTTAATATAATGAGATATCAATCTACACAATTTGCCATCGATTCTTAAATAAAATGAAATCCTGACATTGTGATCATTTTTGCAGGTGTTATGTGCCAAATATTGAAATAAGAATGCTTAAATTCAATTATTGTAATTTAAGTCTTTAATTTTAAAGTCGATTTTATTTATAAAATATCTTTTTAGAAATCAATCTCAAAAACAATCTGAACAATAAATCTCTTTTGTTATGGCTAAGTTTTTGTCAAGGGTAGAAATTATAATAGACAAGTATTCATCCCTGATGACATTTTACCGATTTCCTGGTTTACAGGTATTCTTGCTAAATTTCTTCGAAAGAATTGACATAAACAATACTTCAACTAAATACGTATATTTCATGCAATAATGACATTTGTTTCTTCTGACTTTTCCTAAACTAAACATAAAACATCGGTTAGGGTTAGTTTAACATTCTGTAAAAGTACCTTCCGTTTTTTTTTTTTTTTTTTTTTTTGTACTTCTGCAGAGAAGGTAAAAAACCGATAAAAACTGGATATATTTTTCGTGTTTTTATTCAATTTAACATGTTTATTCAGCTCGAAAAGAATACAGTGTTTACCGATGTGTTGGAAAATTCAAGATGGCGTCTCACACATTCTTTAACACCGTAAGTTTGGGAAAAGGTGTTATAAATAAAAAACTATACAAAATACTATTAAAAACCCGCCGAATATATGTCAACCTATGTCACGGTAACATATATTGAGCGAGTTTTTAACAGTATTTTAACCGGTTTTTTATTTATTACACCTTTTTCCAAACTTACCGTGTTAAAGAGAGAATCGGCCGCCATCTTGAATTTTCCAATACATCGGTAAACACTGTATGCTTTTCGAGCTGAATAAACATGTTAAATTGAATAAAAACACGAAAAATATATCCAGTTTGGTAGAAAAGTAATTTATCTTGCCTTTGATAACATTTATTTGTTATATATTTGTTTTTTGGCAACTTATTCGAATCTATGTGTACAGTAATACAAACCCGAAATGAATTTAAGACCACGAGTGAAATGAGAAAATGAAGAAAATCACATTTACTGTGTGTGTTTACTGTTTATGTAAGTCAGCGGGTTTACTTGCCATAACAACGTGACGGTAGTGAACGTGTGTGTGTGCGTGTGTGCGCGTTTCGTGTAGTTTAGTTTCGTATAATAGTTTCGTATTTTTTTAATTTGTAAATAACAAGTTATTAAAAAATTAAACCCTTCCAAGATTGACAATAAATAAAGCCATAATATTTTATGGTAAAGGTAAGAGCGTAGAAACGATTGTTTTTTAGGAGATGTGATTATTGGATTAACCAATCAGAAATCGTCTGTGGCACACACATCTCTGTTTTTATAGATATATATAGGTCGAGGTAATTAGTTAAAGAGATTTAATATAATGTGATATATAGATAGATAGATTAAATGTTAAATAGATTTTGTAAATAGTACAGTTGAAATGATTAGAATATTTCCAATATGTAATAAGGTCGAGGTAATTAGTTAAAGAGATTTAATATAATGTGATATGCAAATGAGCATAAGTCATTCGATATGGGGGTTGTTTGTAGAATAGTATATAAAGAAATTAGGCAAAGATTCTTATGTCTCCTATAACAGAAACATCCTAAAATGGATTCTAATGTTTCTCTACCAGGAGAGATCTACCCTCTTACCTCCTTTATATTTCGTTGATGATGGAGAGCTGTACACACAGACAGAAACACACGAACCCTATTACTTTATAAAAATATAGATATATATGTATATTTTACATCTGTTTGTTTTTCTTTTTTACTTCATCTTTCCCGGCTTCCTCCGCATTGTTTTTTGGCTTAATATATATATATATATATATATATATATATATATATATATATATATATATATATACACTATCAACCTATATATATATATATATATATATATATATATATATATGTTTATGGGAAAGAATATGCTTATTCAATTATATTTCACCCTTTATTCATACCAATCCTTTAATTCATGATGAAGATCGATGTAACTACAGAGCATATACAAATAAATGACAAAAAGTCTATATTCAAAATTCCAAAGTTTGTTGTCCATCTTACCGTCCATTTCATTCAGCATGTTAAAAGGTTCAATTCTTGACAGCACCTGTTTCGTAGCACAGAGTCATTTATATAATTATTGCGTCAATTTTGTAATCGTTTCTGCCCTGACTCATCAGAAGAATAGGAATTCATCAACTTTAAAAGAAAATGAAAGGAAATATGGCCATGATTACAAAAATCAGAAAAAGAATGGGAAAAAATCAAACATGGCGTAACCATCACAAAGCACAATTGTAACTACTCTCCGATTTTTTTTCTCATGTTGGTGTTTTATCAACATTCCCAATCCACTAGCGTTATGAACACACAAATTATGAAGCATGTTAAGCAACGTTATTAGGCATTATTAAATAACGTTCAACTGAAGGAAATCGCTCATTAAAAAAAAAAAAAAAAAAAAAATAGGTGAAAGAGGGGACTGAGAGTGAAATCCGAAAATTGACTCTAATATACACGGTGAAACGATACTGTTATCGCCCTAAAGAAAACAACACTACAGCTTTATTTTAAAACTTTTATTGAAAAAAATCAATTCCGGTAACTTGATTATGCAGTAGAGTTGACATCTATTCAATGTATTCGCCTCGATATGGGTTCGGAACTTGGAAAATGCCTTTTTCAAAAGCGTCAGCAGAAGTTTGGCGAATAATCGGCAGATGACGGCGATCAGGCTGGCTTTGGTGTTGCGGGAGGTCGTGTTGGTGATGTTCTCAACATATGATCAAAGTAGTCCAGCAGGTTCAGGTTGGGAGAGGAGGGGGGCAGTGAGAGAAGCGTACAAAGTCATAGTATTCCTTCTGAAGCCAAGCCTAGGCCTTCTGTCACACCCAGGGTCTTCCAGCGACTACCTGGTTGGCTCAGGGAATCACCACACTCTTCAGCACATCCAGGTACACTTTGGTGTTGACTTTCAAGCCAACTTCGAAGATGTGAGGCAGCATGATGTGGCCCTCACTTGAAATCACTCCAAAGACCATAACCGTGGCTGGAAACATTGTTTCTATCACCCTGGGCACATCTTTATTATTCATGACAATCCAGCGATGCATTTTGAAGGTGCTGGCAATGGTCCTGTTATCATAACTTGTATTGGTAGTGAGCATGAGTTGTACAGCAGCGTATCTCCGATCTCACTCGTTAAACATTGTGTCACTTTCAGACATGATAGAAAGCTCCTATTGCTCTTGAGATTTGTACACAACTGGCCAACTAGTATATGGTCTGCAACAAAAAAGAAAACCGCTTTTCATTTAACAGAAATGGAATCATGTCATCTTTTCTAGTGCGATGATTTTATCGATCCACCCTGTAAATTTCTTACAGATTTCTTTATGGTGTAATTTGTGGCAAGAACAGGACTAGAGAATATTTTTTTTTACTAGAGGGTAAATGATTATCAGGCCAAAATCCATTCGAGGATAAAGGTTAATGGATGTCAAGTAGCTGGTGAGACAAAACAGTGATGATCGATAGCGGTGAAAATTGGGTAGAATTTGATTATTTAAGTGGATGGCTCAAGAAGAAATTGTTTACATTGGACTTGAAAACAACCATGCTATAGTCAGTTGGAAAGCAGCCTCACAGTATTCTGTTCCATAGACGGGTAGTTCTAGGAAAGAAACTTCGCTCATGGAATGTCGGTTTAGTTTTAGACGCAGATAGAGAGTAAGGGAAATTGTTGAGAGTCATTATAGGTAGACGAGTGTTTGTTGTGAATGTTTTACAGGCGGGCGATGCCATGAAGACAATGATAGAGCAGAGACAGATGTGAGAATTAGCTTTTCTAACACCTACTATAATATTAGCAATCAAAACAAAATCTGCTGTTCGAATTAAATGTAAAAATCAATGAAATCGATTGACAATGATTTTTTATTTTAACAACACGGACTTACCAAAACTAACTGACTGAACAGTTTTAAGTGGGTGCCTTTTTTAAAAAAAATAAGATATTTGAGTAAAAGAAATATCGCCAAATCGATTTTACTTGAGATCTACAATTAGACAGCAGACGATATCCACGCACGGAGTATATTTAAAACTCACACAGAATCATCTTATCAGAAATAACAATTTCAAACACTTAACATAATTTTTCGAGAAACAGCAATCCTAAAAGCGAAAAAAGGAAAGATAAAAAAACAGCACATCGACGAAATATTGAGTTGTTTCCGTGTGATCTTCATTGCTATATATATATATATATATATATATATATATATATTGATTTCGTATCAGATGACACACAGATACGAACAGTGGATTTCATTGGATGAGGCTTTATTGTTCTCTTCAGAGGGAGAAAAAGTTGGTCCTAGAAACAGTTTCGGGGTAAGCATTTGTCTGCGGTCATACATTATACTAGCAGGATTCGTATCCTAGCGTTGCCCGAGTAAAAAAAAAAAAAAAAAAAAAATGCAAAAAAAAAAAAGAAAAATAAAAAAAAAAGAAAGGGATTTCATAAAAGATTTTTTTCTAAATTTCCATACAAGAAAATGAAGTGAAAATTTAATGATTTATGATACAGTTTTGCTACTTCTTTCAAAAAACTTAAAAGAAATCTTAATTGTTAGATTAGGGTTAGTGTAAAGAGAAACATTGTTATTAATGCACTGTATGGCAACGCTGGATAGCCATAGTAGTTTATTAAAATAGATGATAAAAAGAAGAAGAAAAGAGTGGGCGGGGAAAGGCGAAAAATGTTAAATTAAAATAGAACGTTAAAATTAAAAGAGAAAAAAAAGGAAAAGATGAACCAATCTGTGAGATAATTGGGAATTGACGGAATATTTTAGCATGTATTTTGTGTGATTTAGATTTATAGAAAAATCTTTCAAGAAACAAAGGTTGATCAACTTAGTTTTATTATTAGTTTATATATATATATATATATATATATACATATATATATATATACATATATATATATACATATATATATATATATATATATATATATACATATATATATATATATATATACAGAGAGCGAGAGAGAAAGAGAGAGAGAGAGAGAGAGAGAGAGAGAGAGAGAGAGAGAGAGTCTCAAAATAAAGACGAAACGTTGATGAACACATAACTCAGTTTGTTCCTTTTTGATCTTTTTATTTCTCTATCTCGGAATACTATTTCCATTATAATCATTATATATATATATATATATATATATATATATATATATATATATATATATATATATATATATATATATTCTTTCTTTTACACTCATTTAAATGCCGTTAATTTATTTCATTTTTTAATATCCCCTGATTGCTTTCTTGATCAATATCTGCTGTAAATTTTTTCTAATTTTCATTACGTAACTGGAGACCCCTTCAGGCGATGTTGCTTATACAAAAAATATATTTATATAAATAACATCGCCTGAAGAGATTCCTAGTTACTTGTAACTAGCAGACCGAAACATGCTCATTAATGTGTAGCGACATATGAATGCTTATGTATTACCAACGGGAAGTGGATCTGTCATAGGACTTCAGACTCCTGGTTTTAAATCTCATTAGATTTATCAACGCTGATGAGTCATATGACCACAATACACGTGTCCATGGATAATTATATATTTAACTAGCAGAAGGAGGGGGCGCCCGGCTTTGCCCGGGCATAAAATACGCTTAAATATGATATTTTAATTCGTTCAGATTTCGAAGAATATATTATTATAGAGTCGTGATTTAAATAAAAAAAAAGAAATAGAAAAGTATATGGATGCCATCATTTAGAATCGAAACTGAAAGCAACACTGTAGCATTCAAAGCTTGTGACGTTACCACTGTGCCAATGTGACACGCATATGAACTGAATAAGAATTAAAAATTAAACATAAACTAAGATTAATGTACAAAATGTATAACGAGTTTTTAAAATTTTTACTCTTTTTAAATCCGTTAAAAACTGTTTTAACCGGCTAAAGATTGATAAAAAAGAGAAATTCGTCAAAAAATCCAATCATTTGAGGCCCCTAGCGCCACTCTACGACTTTTAGTTTCAAATGAGATAGAGTTTGAAAATATGGAGACAGACAGACAGACAGACAGACAGACAGACAGATAGCCTTTTATATATTAGATATATAATATCGCAGGTAAAATAAACAAATGAATAACATCTTTAAAAAAAAGGCGTTACACGTATTAGCAGCAACGATTGGCTCAGTGGAATAGCTTCAAGCTAAAGTGTCTGGCGTCCTGGTTCACTCTCGCTGAGGAGTCTCGTATAACTATGAAACACATGTCCGTAGATAATTATCTATATATCTATAAAAGTGAGAATCCCTGTGTGAAAGGACACTTCTCAACCTATATATTCAATGAAGTTTTGATCTACAGACTTGGTATTTAGGGTATTCAGATATGTAGAAAACTTTTTAATCGGTTTTCATCCGGAAAAAAGGGCTGCTAATGGGTAAAAATTGAACATTTTTACAGGTGGGTCTACGGATTTTTATCTGTTTGCCAACTGCTTCATGAATGTGCATGCGTGAATCGTCAACGTGATAGATTAATTATTTTAAGAATAAATAGGTTTGGAAACACTTTTTAAAGATCATGTCAAGCTGACATAATGGTTATCGTATTTGACTTACTGTTTTTAGGTTTTGGTTTCGATCTCAGCTCGAGTATTTTTTTTTTTTTACTTACAAGAAGTGAACTGTTAAAAAAAAAACATAATACTCGCATGCACATGTCTCAGTTTCTGCATGAATTAAAATATAATATTTATGCGTATTTTTATGACCGGGCAATGCAGGGCGGCCTGCTAGTATTATATATATGCCGTTTCTGAGGGTAACAAGGCCGTCGCAGATTTCGCAAAACCCAGCAAAATTCTTTAAAAAAAGAAACTGCAGATTGTTTTTTTTTCTTCATCAAATCATAAAAAAATCGGTTTCTGCAAGTGCTAAGTCTATTTCTATTTAACAATTTTAGTTAAGTTTTTTTTTTTACATCCTTATATGAATGAATTCTCACTTGTCATTATAAAATTTTTAGAAGTCGGATTATGTAGGTGCTAAGTCTGCTGTAGGTTAAAGTTAATATTATATATATATATATATATATATATATATATATATATATATATATATATATATATATATATATATTATCTGTTTGTCAACTGCTTCATGAATGTCTCAGTTTCTGTATGAATTAAAATATAATATTTATGCGTATTTTTATGACTGGACAACGCAGGGCAGCCTGCAAGTATATATATATATATATATATATATATATATATATATATATATATATATATATATCCATTCACGCGAAATCACCTTTTTCTTCACCATATTCCCTCTGCTTCACTTTTTGTTATCAAGTAAGATCTTTGACTTACTTGCAGTTTCATTAAATACTTTTGTATGCAAAATCCGATCCCGCATTTTACTAATTCCTACCCTCTGATGAGAAGGAAAGTATTTCTTCGAAACTCCGAAAGTATTTCTTCGAAACTTTATATTCAATGAAACTGCAAGACTATCCACTTATTAAGTGTTTCCTTTTCAGATTAAATATGTTTTTAACACTTTTTCAAAGTGTTTTTAACATGTTTTATTACCTATTTGCTCTTATATATATATTTATATATATGGGTGTGTGTGTGTGTGTGTGTGTGTGTGTGTGTGTGTGTGTATGTGTGTGTGTGTGTGTGTGTGTGTGTGTGCTTATTAAATAATGCTATTTCAAGGAGTGCGTCTCTATATCTGCGTATATGATTTGATCACGAATCTAAACACAGCAACTTTATGAACAAGTTAATCACTGTTTTCAGTTTATCCCAAACAATGCTGAACTCTTACAGCAAATACTTTTCTAAAATAAGTCGAGCAAAACATTCAAGTTTTAAATGGTAGCTTCCAGGCAATACCGAGTTTCTTTGCTAGTCCTAAATGAAGAAAAAAAGAAAAAAGATCAAACATTCGTTTGATTATGATTGAAGAAGAGACTGAATCGCCAAAAGGAATTGATCTTTCGTGCAAAGATCATAGGTTAACCTTTGTGTATGGATGTAGGAATTAATGGGGGCACTTTGGTTAGAAGTGACTCATGTCGAGGGGAGTTACTGATAGGATAAGAGTGGGGATGCTCCTAACAAATGTGGAACTTTTATACGAATACAACGGCATAAGGGAGGTATAACATATTAAACAATTTCTAACTAATGCGACATTTTGTGGAACCAACCTCACTAAACTAGATAGTATCATAGTAAATACATTCTATTATATAAGGGGCAGTTGTCTGTGTTTATGTGTGTTTGCATGTCTAGCTAAAAATAAAAAAACTACACAACAAACAGCCACAAGATTGGTATATCCTTAATCAGTGTTTTTTCGGATTAATAATATTAACTGGGCCACGTTTCGTCAGGATGAGGGGTCGGTTTTTCAACCATTTCCAATGTTATTTATTATATAAAGGAAAGATGCAAGACTAACATTATTAACAGAGAGGAATAGGCTGAGCGAAAGTGATGAAGAGGAATGCGGAAAAATGTGGAAGAGAGAATAGAAAGAGACAGATTGAGAGGGGTAGAGAGATAGTTTTAATATAAAGATGTTGCACGCACTTTTGAATATCTTCTGCTCTGTATTTTATAATTCCAAGCAATGCCTGCTATCCTTGCTAATCTATTATAGAAAGGACAGTTCTTTTTGTATATGTGGGTGTATACCCAGCTGAAAGTTAAAGACTATAAAACAAACACCCACAAAGTTGACATTATCTTGATCGGCGTTGTGCTAGATGAATAATATCTAACACAGTGGGACATGCAAAACATAGTGCCACGAACTGACGATTTATCTATCTCATGGACCCTTATTTATTGATGGAGTTTAGCTTTGATAAGTATTAACTGATTAATTTTTTAAATATTTGAAGATTTTGAGCACTTGAAGTGAAAAAAAACAACTTTTACCAAAATGACTGTATATGACTAAATAACCCAAAAAGGGTTGATATGCCGTAAAACAAAATAACCAAACCAAACACAGTGAATAAATGTTTCAAACTATAAAGAAGTTGAAGTATGAAAAGTGTTTCCAGAACTACTGTACTAATTATTAGTATCACATTAAAAAAACATCAAACATCATGAATATGTATTATAAATATAGTAAGAAATTGAATAATAAAACTTTCAACTTAATGTCAGATTAAGAATGTCTGATATGTCATAAAATAAAACTAAACAGAACTGACCATTTCTTTTTTTTGTTCAAATCAATGAGAAGTAATTCTGTGTGAACGAATACAGAGTAAAATCCCTTTTTTGTTTCTTTTAAGATGAAGACCATTTAAAAACAAGTGAAGCATGCATGGCCCCTCGTGAGTGCACAGTGAACGAGACATAAAAAATGACTAAGTTCAGCATTTGACCCCAACAATTTAGCCCCAAAAGTCCCCAGGGGACATCAAATCCTGGTGAAAATGAACAAACAGAACAGTTTTAGGCCTTAACATATGTAAATTTGAGGTCTGCACCATGCAAAAAAAAGAATTGACTAAGCCCATCATTCCTCCCCTCCCCATCTAGTCCCAAAGTTCTTAAAATATTTAAATTTGAGTTCAGCACCATGCAAAACTGCTAAATAGACATACACAGAAGATTTTGGACAAATATGGTAAAATAGTCCCAAAAATGGAGTGTTTTTATTAGCACTAAAAGAACTCCTAACACCCAAGAGTTATTGCGAAGTATAGACAACCAAATTATATAGAAATCAGTTAGTTACAACTTTTCAGAAAGATTTATAAAATCCAAGTTATCAATTTTTTTTTTTAAATAAGCACAAAAGTGTCAATTTTAGCCATTTTAACCCGAAAAGCACCCCTAGGGGTGGCACCAGAGTTTTCCCTGAAAATCCATTCTGTTATTTTTTTACTCATATCATGTTTAATGTTTGTGCAAAATTTTTTAAAAATTCCAAGGCGTAGTTATTGAGAAAACTGCAGACAGACGAACGGAGGAACGGTTGAACAGATGAACAGACGAATGGAAAAGGGTGAATTTACAGGTCCATCCTCCTTTTGTTAGCCTAACCCTAACCCTAACCCTACCCTCCTTTTGTCGGGGGGGAGGACTAATAATGTAGACATGGACGAAGTATTTTCTGTAAGAGTTTATAGGGAATTCCATTTTATTCTTTTTATCTTTGGACAGGGTCCAAAAAAGAGTCTCCATATAATAAGTCACACACTCTTAAACAAACTCTGATTCCTGCCCCCAAATGTTGTATCACTTGTTTTACAAGTACTTTAATGGAATGTGTTCTGACGAACTCTTAGTACTGGTGCCCCTTAATGTAAATACACCCTCTAACCAAACAAGCAGCGAAATCCCACACTTAATTTTAAGGGTCCACAGATGCCAAAGAATTTTCTACTGTAATTGTTTCAGCTATATTTTGGAATTTCCTCCCTATTCCTTGCTTCCCCGATTGTATGAGATTCCTTCAATAAGTTTCCAGATTTTCTTCATATGGCCACTTTTATTGATAGTACACGCACGAGACTCTAGTCTCCTTTGCAGTAATCTCCTCTGGCTGCAATGCACTTGTTGTACTGTTCCAACAACTTTTGGAAGGCCCCATAGCAGTCCTCTTTTGTGCGTATATCAATAAACCTTGTCACAGCCTCTTTAATCTACTCAATTGTTTCACAGCGATCGACTCAAAGGTTTTCCTTGTGCTTAGGAGATAACCCCAAATCACAGGAATTCGCCTTGTTTTCACCACTGGAAGCTCTGGACTATAGGGAGGGTGAGAAACTGTTGATCAAACAAGAATGGAGTATCTTAAGACAAATTTCGCACAAATCTTCCGCATCTTCAGTTCTTCATGAATAATTGTGATTGCATGTACAGTTCCCACACTGAGATAAAACTGTGCACTTATTGGCTCTATAGACACACGACAGTCCTTATCCATGAAATTCTTTATTTGACCAATCAATTCTGATGTTCTGACTTTCTTACTCCTCCCACACCTCTCTTAATCTCCCATAAACTCTCTGCCTTCCTTGAATCTCTTATATCACTCAAAAATTTATACCTGATTCATGCAAGATTGTCCAAAAGCAGTCTGAAGCATTCCATATGTTTCTGCGGCATTTTTTCACCTTTTAAACAGAATTTTATTGCATATCGTCCTTCTGAAGTGTCCTCATGTTCAGATTGCATTTTAGAAATTCACCAGCTGTGACAATCAGGCTTTAGTAGGGTGTATTCCAATTCCTACTATAGCTGTTTATTTGAACCTGAAATCATAAAAATTGGTCAGTCATCTCACAAGATGTATGGCAATAACATCCCGAATTTTCAAGAGTCTACGCCAATTTTAAATACCTGTACAAAAAAGTCTGGAAACTTATTGAAGGCACGTTGTGTAATTACGGATGATTCATATTAGTTGTAACTAGTTTATATCTATACTTATATCAATAACATATTGATATGTCAATTATTAATACTTGTAAAAAAAAAGTCTGGATACATTGAAAGCATCTTATACTAACATCCGAGAGTGTCATGGGAGCACTGCAAAATTTCATGCGGTATGTCTAAGACAAGGATAGCCTAGCGGCGCCAATCCCTCTCCAGACTTCAGAGCACATACAGCACTTGGTCTTACCAAATGATCACCTATTTTAATACTGGTCAGGTTAAACGTTGCTTTACTAAGATTGCTGTACTATGTCAATGTCAACTAATACAATGGCACTGTACTAACATGCAAAAGTTTAAATGTAATGTGAACAGCCATATCGCTGCTCAACTCCCTATTTAGAATGTTCCTGTAGTCAGGGCCCCTAATTCATAGTAGCTCCTTATGTATCAGCAGCAACGTGATTTGTCTGGGATGAATATGAGTAATATATGTATACTAGCTGGACACCAGGCATTACCCGGTCGTACAATACACTTAAACATGATATTTTTAATTTATGCTGATTGCGTATGTATTATTATAGAATCAATCCTCTGTGGAATATTACATATTACGAGCAACAATTTGCCCAGTGAACTAATTTACAAAAAAAAAAATAAATAAATAAATAATAATGATGATAATGTCGTTCATCAAATTCGGTCTGTGTTTGTTTACAATATCACGTCAGTTGATATTTGGGCTTGACAGTCTTAAAAATAGTTTTTCTTCTCTTATAGATAAAAAAAGAAGAATTTTTACAGGGTAATATTTCACGTTACACCGGCCAAGGTTAGACTGGTGTAATGTAAAATATTTCCCTGTAAAAAATTTTTTTTTATCAATAAGAGAAGAAAGGCTATTTTTAAGATAATAATTTTGCGACTTTCGATATTTATCGGAAGAATGTCTGTACAAAACATATCTAAGAACACTGCCAGAAATATGAATTAGCCCTGTGTGGAATTTGCAAAAGATAGGTTCAGCCGTTTCGGAACCTATACGGAAGGAACTCACACCCACAAAGTGACTTTTATATAATAGTAGAGATAGAGTAATATCAGGTTGACATGAAGACTCTTGCAGTTTTTAACTTTTAAATTCAAATTAAAGTATCTCAGTTCAAACAAAAACTTATAGATTGAAATATGCACCATCAGAATCAACACGCTTTCACCAACGCAGAGCAACTGTATTTATGTCAGTAACGTAAAAATCTTGCGTTTTGGTCGCAATGAAGTCGTTGATAGTGTTTTTGATATCGCTTAGGTTTTTAAGCATTTCCAATGCAGAAAGTTGTAGAGATGCTTGAAGAAGTGGTAGTCAGTAGATGAGAGGTCTAGAGAGTATGGCGGATGAGGCAGAGTTTTATAGCCCAATTCAATCAACTTCTGAAGTCGGGCATTGTCGTGGAGAAGAGTTGGACCTTTTTTGTTGACTAATGCTGGATGTTGTTGTCGAAGTTTCTGATGCATTTCATGCATTTGTTGACAGTACTTCTCTGCCGTAATAGTTTCGCCTGCATTCAAAAAACTGTAATAGATAAGACCGGTCGCAGACCACAAAACAGTCAGTATGACCTTCTTTTCATGCACCTCACTCTGGCTTCGGGAAGTGTTGTGAAACTTCGTCAGTGTCTAACTACTGAGAAATGTAATTAAAAAAATAAAATGACGTTTCTTTTTGCTTGCGGTCAATTGGTGAGACACCCATTTATCAAGTTTTTCTTCCAATCTCTTTCAAGTGTTTTTTTTTTTTTTTTTTTTTTTTTTTTTTTACACTGATCACCACTTATCAAGGCCCGGAAGCCACTCAGGGATAAGGGTTGGAAAACGTTGTATACGTTACGTCTAATTCGGAAGCAAATTCTCAAGCTTGTACGTGGATTAATTGTTTTCAACATCCGATAGCCGACTCATCATCTTCAAGACTCATCGTCGCCACGAAATTTCTTAAACCACCATTGTGCTGTGCATTCAGTAGTGGTTCCTGGGCCAAACGCTTCATTGATATCGTGAACTGTTTCTGTTTCAGCAGCTTTTCGGCCTAGCTTGAATTGAAATAAGAAAATTGTGCGATTTTGCTTTTTTTTCATCTTCTATTCAACGTTCTGAAAAGAAGGCATAATTGTTTTAAAACGATTGTAATTTAAACGATCAGATAGAGCGAAAAACGCTCTTTAAAATGATATATAAAGTAAAGGTATTATAACGAAAACACATTTGAAAATACATCATTTGTAATCAAAATAAAAAATTCCACAGAGACTTTCTTCTCAACCTAGTATATATATATATATATATATATATATATATATATATATATATATATATATATATATAGTAAAATTGGTAATTAGTAAAAACCTGAATACTATTGCAGAGCAAATATGTTTTATTTTTTTAACTAAACAGATAAAACGGTAATAAAAAATAAAACATATATATATATATATATATATATATATATATATATATATATATATATAGAGAGAGAGAGAGAGAGAGAGATACTAAAGATTTTATCCTGTTAAAAACGGGCAAAACAAAATTGATGGTTGAATATGGGTAAATGTGTGCTTATTTCGGCATTAAATACAAATCCGTATAAATTCGTAACTGTTCATCAAATGGATACCATAATACCTAGTTCGCTGCTCCTTATTATAACAAAGGTCTATACAAAATTTCAGCCAGATAAGCTCAGTAGTTTCAGAGCAAACTTTTCGAGCAAAGGTCGGCAACTTCCGGTCCACGAACCAAATCTGGCCTTCAAGTGAATTTTGTTTAACTATACAATTTTTTTTTATAAAACATGTTTGTAATTTATCTTTTTTGATATTCGTGTAATAAAATAAGTGACATCGTTTAAATACAATCATATGATATTTAATACTTGTTTTCTCTTCAAATGCACGGAAAATTTTTTTACATATTTAATAACATTGTTGTCGTCCATGACAATGTAATCAAAGTTGTTTGGCCCTCCTCCTAAAATCAGCACAGCTTGATGGGCTCTCATGCTTCAAAAGGTTGCCGACCCCTGTTCTAAAGTATATGTGGTATTGTGATGATTAATTCCTAATAATCCCTAACTGTGCATTGAATGGATACCATAATACTTAGTTCGCTGCACTTTATCATAACAAAGGTTCATACAAACTTTCAGTCAGATCGTCCCATAGTTTCCTAAAAAACTTTTAAAGTAAATATGGTAGTATGGTGACAAATTCATTTTACTTCATCATCATCATCGTCAATATCATCGTCATCGTAATCATGATCATCATTGTCATCATCATCATCGGCGTCATCATCGTTATCATCATCATCATCATCATCATCGTCATCATCATCGTCGTCGTCATCATCATCATCATCCTCATTGTCAGCATCGTTATAGTCGTCATCATCATAATCATCGTCGTTGTATAAATCTCTCATGCTTCAAAAGGTTGCCGACCCCTGTTCTAAAGTATATGTGGTATTGTGATGATTAATTCCTAATAATCCCTAACTGTGCATTGAATGGATACCATAATACTTAGTTCGCTGCACTTTATCATAACAAAGGTTCATACAAACTTTCAGTCAGATCGTCCCATAGTTTCCTAAAAAACTTTTAAAGTAAATATGGTAGTATGGTGACAAATTCATTTTACTTCATCATCATCATCGTCAATATCATCGTCATCGTAATCATGATCATCATTGTCATCATCATCATCGGCGTCATCATCGTTATCATCATCATCATCATCGTCATCATCATCGTCGTCGTCATCATCATCATCATCCTCATTGTCAGCATCGTTATAGTCGTCATCATCATAATCATCGTCGTTGTATAAATCCAAAGATTCAATTGTTGGCATTGGTTTCCTCGATGCTTTTGTAGTCAGAAGTCTTTCTATAAAGACCTCAGGTACATACAGGAGGGACTACGTGAAGGTTGCCAACATCTTAAGTGAAAGTGATTTTTGTGGAATGGACTGGATTCAAACTTGAGACCCCCAGATTGTCAATCCATGTTGTTAACCACTGAATCACCGTCATCTAATCCCTATTAATCCCTAATTTCACATCGAACTGATACCATAATGCTTAATTCGCTACACTTCATCATAAAAAAAAGGTCCATACAAAATTTCAACTATATCGACTCAGTAGTTTTTGACGAAATGTGGAACAGGCACACTAAGAGAACTATAAAAAGACTTCCTTCAGTCTTGACAGACTATGGATACCCTGTGCATGAAATTTGTGTGGCAAGACTCTCCAACCACACCTCTCCTGAGTCGACATTGTTGAATATCAGTGGCAAGTGGAGGTTCAGGACGACTGGAAACAATGCCGAGATAAGCGGAAAGCACATACAGCGCCTAGAATTCCCAAATGGTCACTCATCTGAGACTAGCCAGGATCAACGTGCTTAACTTTGGGGATCTGACGAGAACCGGTGTGTCAACGTGATTATGCCGTACTATATATATATATATATATATATATATATATATATATATATATATATATGTATATATATATATATATATATATATATATATAAGAGAACAATAATATAAACTTTAAATATACTTACAGAATATATGATAGGAATATACATAAACAAAAAGAGCAAGAAAGAAAAACAACAATCTAGCCGCACTGATGAGCTGTGAAACAGTACTGTATGTGGATGACTATAATGCTCCCTATCTTGGGTTGAGCATATTGGGAAGTGATATACAAACTGACATTAGCGTATTAAGCGACGCTCTTTGTGTAAACAAATCAAGCGGAGGCATTTGGACGATGTCAAACATCGTTAAATTCATTACCCTCACAGCAGCAGCTGTATAGCGTAATGGTGAGAAGCCTTGACTGTCATTTGGACGGTCGGGTTTCAATCCTGGCTTGAGGCAGTTATCTGTCTAGCCGCACTAATGAGCTGTGAGACAGCGAAACAGTACTGTATGTGGATGACTATATATATATATATATATATATATATATATATATATATATATAATAGAAATATGCATAGACAAAAAATATAAACAAACAAAAAACGAAAAAACAAACAAAAGACAAAAGAACCATAAAACAAACAAACAAAAATAACAAAAAGAAACAAAAACAGAAACACAAAAAAAAATCTATGCAATTATCAGAAAGAATTAACTCTCTCTGTTATCCTCTTTATTCCTCTTGAGGGTGCGGAACAATGGAGACGGATGTGTCACTTTGATGCAGCATCACTATCGCTATTCATCCTCATCCGAATGTTGATAGATTTAAGGAATGCGAGCATGCGTATCATGGCCGATCGAGGAAGGTTAAAAATATTTGTGGAATTGAAAGTCAGTTCCATTCCGACGGTTCCCTTTGTCTCGCAGTTGGAAACAGGGGGGCCTGAGGGAAGAAACGGGGTTGGGGATGGTGATGGAAATTATTTTGGGAATATTTCTAATGCTGTATAAAAATGAAAGCACACATAGCACACACCCAGAGACATTTGTCATTTCCCAAATAACAAAGCTGTTTCTTTTATGTTTGGGAATCTTCAATTGTTTGCTAACAGGTTTTTTGTTCATTAATATGCCCCCCTCCCTCCCTCTTTCCGCTGTTTACAGAAAATTCAACCCAAGAAATAAGCAAGTCATTAATTTTACTCAAAAATGGTTTCAAAATGTCAGGCTATTTTCATTTTTTTTGTGACATTTGTGACTTTTTGATTTTTGTGACATTTTTGATTTTTTGTGACTTTTGTGACTTTTTGTTTTTGTGATTTTTGATTTTTTGTGACTTTTTATTGTTTTTGTGACTTTTAGTTTTTTTTGTAACTTTTTGACGTTTTGATGATTATGTGATAGTTTTTGGAGACTATTTCGTTTTTTTCTGACTTTTTGGTTTTTAGTGACTTTGAGTATATTTTTTATGATTTTTGTAACTTTGTGATTATTTTTGGTGACATTTAAAATATTTTTTTTGTGACATTTTAACTTTTTGTGACTTTGTGATTATTATTGGTAGCTTTTAAAAAAAAATGTGACTTTTAGACTTTCTAGTGACTTTGTGATTATTTTGATGATTAAAAAAAAATTTTTGTGGCTTTTTTAAAGCATATTAATATTTGGTGATTTTTATGACTTTTTTACTTTTTGAAATTATTTTTTGATGATTTTTCATTTTTTGTGATTTTTTATTAACTTCATGATTATTTTTGTCAAAGTTGTTTATTTTTTTTATTTATATATTTTTTTGACCACTCCCTAACAAGGCATATAGCCACTTGAACATAAATGGCTACTATTTGGGACCATGCCTAGGAAAGATTAACAAGATGTTGGTTTACATTACATTTAACTTCTGCTTATCAGTACAACCAAGGAAGCAGGTAGCAGGAAGGGAATTCCAAAGTCTAGCTGTTCGAGGGAAGAAACTATTAGAATAGAAAGCTTTCTGGCATTTAGGGACCTCAACAGTGAAGGGGTATGATTTTGTTGCTAGGTGGGTTTGTCAGAGATATGTACATTGGGGGGGCACAAGTGCAATGAATTTATCAGAGCACATCCCATTAAAATATTTGTAAAACAGTCACAGAAATGCAACATTGCGACAATGGTACAGGGGTTGGGGTTAGTTGACAAAGTGGGACCTATTAGATTGAAAACTTTTTTGAATTTTATCCAAGAGGGAGAGACTAGTGGTAGATGCACCAGCCCAGATGTGGCAACAATACTCCATGCATGGGCGAATGGTGGTCTTGTAAAGGTACAGGATACTCTCAGGTGTGAGTAGTCTTCTAGCTCGATAGAGGGAAACTACCTTCTTTGCAACAGCTTTTGCGATGTCCTCAATGTATTTGTTCCAGTTTGTGTTGCCTGCAAAAGTTAGGCCAAGGAGTTTGAAGAAAAAATTCTCATGTAGGGTATTATTTGTCATGGATATCGGTGGTTTGAGAGGCTTCTTGTAATTGTTAAAGGAGAGCAGCTCAGTCTTACTAGCATCAAAAAGTTACCATCCATTTGCAGCCCCATTCCATTACGGTCTGGAGGTCATTTCCTAACAATTCTGCCATTGTCTTAGATTTGTGTACATGTTCTTCCCTCGTGCATGTTATAGAGTGTTGTATCATCAGCAAATATACCCATCTTGGACACAATATTATCAAGGAGGTTGTTTATGAATATCATTAACAATAGTTGTCCAAGGATCGACCCCTGAGGCACTCCCACATTAATGTTATGCTGCTTGAATACATCCATCAATGACAACCTGGATGATTCTATTGTCTAAGAAGGATCTAATTATATCTAGTATATATCCAGTTATAACATAGGATTTAATTTTCATTCAAAGCCTTTTGTGCCAGACTTTGTCAAAGGCTTTGGATATACCAAGGGCTACAGCCCTGGCTTTGTCTGTCTTATCCAGTAGATGGTATATTTGTTCAGAGATGACTGTTAAAATATCTGAAGTAGAATGACATTGCCTAAATCTGTACTGCTTGTCAGAGAGAAGATTTGCTTTTGCGAAGTGGTGGACTAGTGCTTGATTAATTAAGGTCTCAAAGATTTTAGCAAAGAAGAAGAGGAGACTGATAGGGCGATAATTGAGAGGGTCATTCCTTTCCCCAGAATTCTTGTACACTGGTATTACAGAGGTCATCTTCCAGCTATTAGAGAAGCAAGATTCAGCAAGGACTTTTATTGTAGAGCTTCGAAAGTATGGGGGCTAGCTCAGCTGAGCATTTCTTAATTAGTATAGCAAGGATGAGATCAGGTCAACACGCCTTGAAGGTGTTTAAGTTTTTTATGATATTGCAGACATGAGAAGGGATGATTTTGACATCATCTAGTGTGGCTTCAGTCCAAATTGGGAAATTTGGGAGGTAGTTGTTTGTTGGCTTTAAGGTTGAGTTGGAGGCGAATCGCTGAGCAAGCAGTTTCGCCTTCTCAGTTGCCATGCATGCGACCTTGTTGTTGTTGGATAATGGAGGAATTACTGATTGCCCTTTGTTCACTAAACTATTATAGATCTTCCAGAAATCACTAGTTCCTTTCTTTAGTGATTCAATGCGTTCCCTGATTATTTCAGCATGTTTTCTTTTAGCTGTTACTATTTCACTCTTACATTTTTTTTGTGACTTTTTGACGTTTTGAAGATTATGTGATAATTTTTGGAGACTATTTCGTTTTTTTCTGACATTTTGGTTTTTAGTGACTTTGAGTATAGCATATACTTTTCTGACTTTTTGGTTTTAGTGACTTTGAGTAGCATATACAAATTTTTGCCTATTTGCATTGGACTTATGACGTACAAACCGATCTTGGTGTCTTAACAGCCCATAAGCTAGGGAAATGGATATGATGTGCACTGTAACTTTGGTCCATGTCTGGACTAGTCAGGTGGGTGAAGAGGCCCAATCCTATCAACTATGTTAAGTCTACTCATATAAAATCTGCACCAATATACTCACAACAATTATTAATCCTAACCCCATCTACTGCCTATTTGTCTTATCATGAGTATTGGTAAAAATTACAATTATAAGAAACTGGCAATCCATTAGACATTGCCCGGTCATAAAATACGCTTAAATATATAATTTTGATTAATGCAGATGTCTTATACTTTATTATATTATATTGAACCCAATATATAGTAATGATTTAAAATGTTAAAAAAAAATAACTTGTGCACCACCACTGAGAATTGAAACCAAAACGTTTAGCTTACAATTTACCTTTTCTTTTCATGTTAATGCCTGAACTATGAAGACATGTTTGCTGCAAAACTAAAAATTAAAACATGAACAAATAGATATTACGTTATGCATGCATATTCTTAATGCCGTCGTTTGATCTTCACCTGGCAAATTCCATTTTTATAATTTTCACACTTTTCCACCGATTTTCCTCTGCTAAAATCTAAATATAAAGTTTTGCATGGGTTCGAATACCTTATAGATGAAGTTTCATGCCTGCACTCGAAAAATTGACAGAGGAGTTTCGTAGGCAATTTTTTAAAAACAAATATATATATGCATACATAAATATATATAAAAAGAGGTTTGTGTTTACTACAACCTTTTTATGCAAATATTATGCAAATATAAATCATATAGAATATCTGCATGGATATAATTACATGCAATAGTTAACTAAAGATTATCATTTCATAAGAAAATCCAAAAACCAATAGGAATTAATTAAAATTAATGTTTAAAAGAATATGCAAATTAGCTAGATCTTTTGCAGATGAATGCAATTCCACGACCCATACGTGACAAAGTTGTATTATATTTTTAAATAAAAAGGGTTTTTAATATGAATATCAACACACACACACACACACACACACACACACACACACACACACACACACACACACAAAAAAAAAAAAAAATTTATAGGATTTTAAATGTATTTGTAACAAAAAGTCAAATTCAAAATTTCCAATGAAAAAACAAAATCACGTTTCACAGTTGCTGACGTATTAACCTATATTTAATTACCTGCAATAATACACAGAGAAATAGTTTTCACAATTCACTTCTAAATATCAATGCACACAAAAAACAAAAACAAAAAATATAAAAGTATAGACTTATTTGTAACAAAAAATCAAATTCAAAATTTCCAATGCAAAAAAATCACTTTTCACAGTTGCTGACGTGTCGATCTATATTTTATTACGTGCAAAAGTTCACAGGGCACTAATTTTCACAATTCACTGCTAAACATATTCTTAACCGGAAGTGGCAATTCTCGGTCGTTGTGCCATTATACCAGATTTTCTTTTCAGATCTAATCCCAAATTGCAACATGGCGGACACTTTTAAGGGAGATAACCTGTACAAGTTTGAAAACGATTCCCTTTTTAAAGATGGAGTCTGATTGAAAAGAAAACCACTCAGTTGACGAGCGTTTTTGCTACTTTTTCAACAATATTGTTTGGGTTGCTCTCAAATTGTTTCCTGCAGTTTCTTTTACTTGCTGCATTCTTATCCTGGCCATTCTTTGACAAAATAACCGAAGACCAATTTCGAAGTGGCAACAATGGTGGCAGGAATGTTGTAAGGCCTCGTTTTCACCCATCAACTCCTTTTCTCCAATAACTACTGCCTTTTCAGCTGCCAGAGTAATTTTATTTAGAAGTATGGTGGACGAGAGGAAATTGCTTTTCAAGTCTGCTAGTGACAGGAAAGGATGATATTCAAATGTTAAATAGTAACGGTAGAAAGGGAGGGGAGGCTGAGATATATGAGGTCACGATTGTCAAGTCGATTATGTGGTACGACAAAGGGGTTTAAAATAGCGGATCACTTTAGTTTGATGAGATAATGTGGCATGCAGTGTTCAAATCCTGTCAGTTACGTTAACAAATGATTGTACTATTTGGCCTATTCCGACTACTATACTTATCTTATTTTCTAGGAAGAGTAGAAAGTGGACCTTGTATTTATTTTTAGCAACCGCATAGGTCCTTATTTTATCGCTTAGTCCACACATTCCAGGAGCGATGTTTTTAACAAAGGAGGAAAAATTGCTGCTTTCTAGGTTGAACTCTATTCCATTTAACACTTAGCGTTGGCAAATTTTTGATTATATATATATATATATATATATATATATATATATATATATATATATATATATATATATATATATGCATATATATATATATATATACTAGCAGGGGTGCCCGGCGTTGCTCGGGTGTTTGGAGGTGTATGCTGTGCAAAAAAAGCAAAAAAACAAAAAAATGGTTAATTTTTTAAAACTTTGACCCCTATTATGACCCCTTAAAATTTATTGTTTCGGGCTCAAATCACTTTATTAAGTTAGATCCAGGTTCAAGGAATCTATATCTAAAATTTCAAGTGTCTAAACCCAAAATTGTCGGAGGAGTTTGGTAGAGTTCTTAAAGGTCAAATCGTTGAAATTTGACCCCTTAACAGCCAAATTTCTGGCTGACACCCGTCACATCGATTTTCCCAAATCTCAGTACCCGGTATTTAAAATTTCGAGTCTATAGACTAAAAATTGACAGAGTTATTGCGTAGGGAAATGTACACAGACAGACAGACAGACACGTTCACTTTTATATATATATAATATATTGGCTTCTTACATAGTTACATGCTTTGTCTGGAGGGATTTCCAAAAAATAAAATCTTAGATATTATTCTCACGTCTGAACTCCAATCTCTGGTCCCCCCCCCCTCGCCAATCTTTCACGAAAAACACCCGTCTAGCTGAATCCACTGTGAAAAATTTCCCCTACTCTATATCTGTGCCTAAATCAAAACGCGGATTCCATGAACAAAGCTTCTTTCTTAGAACTGCACGCCTGTGGAACTCTGTTCCGTCTGCCTGCTTCCCACCAGACTACAACTTGGATGTGTTCAAGTCCAACGTTAACAAATTCCTAATGAACCGCCCCCTTAAATAAACACTTCATCAAATCTCCACACTAACGTAATGTACTTGCAATAACCCTTATCCCTGAGTGGCTTCCGGGCCTTGATAAGTGGTATCACTGTGTAAAAAAAAAAAACAAAAACAAAAAAAAACAACGTTTCGAACTATGTAATTTCTGACCGTCTTCAGAGGTGTCTTGGACAACATGGAAATCTTTATGCCCGGCTCGGGAATCTATATGGAATTTACTGTTGTGTGTGAGGGGGGGGGGCTTAGCCGTTCATCTATAAGAAGGAAAACTCTGGCAATCGTAAATGTTTTAATAATTCCTCTTTATTGACTTCTTCAGAAATGAGTAAAGATTTAATTTTCTTAGCTCTATTCACAAGAACTCAGATTCATCATTAGTTTTAGAATTCTTCCTTCAAACTCTTCGGCTTAACATTCACAGGAAATATAAACTGGAATAAATGCATTGAAAACATTGCGAAGGCTGCTGAAATGAAGGTGGACCCACTCTACCGAGCTAGAAAACTGCTGACACCTGAGAATATCCTGTACCTTTATAAGGCCACCATTCGTCCATGTATGGAGTATTGTTGCCACATCTGGGCTGGTGCATCTACCACTAGTTTCTCCTTCTTGGATAGAGTCCAAAAAAAAAAAAGGGTCCACAATCTATTAGATCCCACTTTGTCAACTAGGCTCCAACCTCTGTCCCATCGCCGCAATGTTGCATCCCTGTGGCTGTTTTTTACGTATTTTAATGGAGTGTTCTCTGATGAACTCATTGCACTTGTGCCCCCTCAACATACATATCCCCAACAAACCCACTTAGCAACAAAAATCACACCCCATTCACTGTCGAGGTCCCTAAATGTCAGAAAGTTTTGTATCAAATAGCTTCTTCCCTAGAACAGCTACACTTTGGAATTCTCTTCCTGCTGCCTGCTGCCTGCTTCCCAAACTGTACTGATATGCAGAAGTTTAAATGTAACGTAAACCAACATCTTAATCTTTCTTAGACATGATCCCAATTCGTGGCCCCTTACTTTTAAGTTGCAATATGCCTTGTTTGGAGTGAAGTTGAGGAAAAAAAAAAGAAAGAAAGGAAAAACATAATCCGTGGCGATTTTGAACAATTCCCTTTTCCAGCATTGAGTTCTATAAATCTTTGGTCCAAAGAGCTTTTCTTGGTCAGATTACACAGACTTTAGTCATATTTTGACATTGTCTCATATGTGTTCTCTCTGAATGCTTTTCTGTTGCTTTTGTATTACAAACTTTTGAACATTCTTGTCTACGTTTCTGAATTTTTTAGGTGATGATCGATTATTCGCGTTATTTTGATTCATCAGACTACTGTTCTCATCTTGAGTGTTATTTGCACAACGTTTCGGTCGATGTAACTTCTGATCTTCTTCAGGTGTATCTTATCAAACTTGGGATTCTTTCTGTCGAACTCGGGAATCTTTATTTGCGAGGACCCATGGTGTAGTGGATAATGTACTTGATAAAAAACATTGTTGTAAAAGTTTCACTGTTCTGGAGGTTAAAGGTTCAATGCTAAGTTCGGGTGACACTCAAAATACAATTTCTAATGATTTAAGAGATTTTTACCCAGTCGTGGCTGACGTAACAAGAACATACTACCTCCATGGCTTAAATAAAGGATTTGATTCGAGGTTTCCTGCAGAACCCCGAGTTCGACAAAAAGATTCCCGAGTTCGATAGAATGATTCCCCGAGTTCAACAAGATACACCCGAAGAAGGTCCGAGGTTACATCGACTGAAATATAGTGAAAATAACACTCAAAATGAGAACAGTAGTCTGAAGAATCCAAATAATACGATTGATCGACCCACATCTCAAAAACTCAGAAACGTAAAAAACAAAAAAAAAAAAAAAAGAACTTAAAGGGTTTAATAATATCTTTAACCTTTGTCTCCTTAAAATAAACGATTTAGAGAACGAGTGATGTTTATTTTTCTAAAAAGAAATCGTGATGTGTGCGTACGTTCGATGGTAGGTACTACCCCTGTTTGTTTGCACAGGTAAGGTAAACTTTTTCGAATACAGGTGTTAACATGTCGATCTGTTTTCTTTTTTTTTTTTTGCAGGTATCAGTACACTTGCCCTATCGTCGTCGGCAGAGGACAGTACCAGCTGCCGAGGTAGCAAGGGCAAAGGTGTTGTTCGCGTAGACAGCCTACAGTTGAAGGCTCAACTCATCAAAGAGAAACATCTTTATATCCGTTCCCGGACAAGACTTGGGACACCGTCCGTAAACAGGAAATCATTTACCGAAAAGGATTTAAAGAGATTTGAATGTAAATATACGAAAATTTATTATCATGCTCCTTTTGTTTGTTTGATTAATCGTTTTGTGTTAAGGCATACCAACATTTTTCGCGTGTGAGAAATTCTACAATTATAAACAAGCCCTCATTGGCTGATTTGGCCACCCACTGTCTTTGTTTGGACTAATCTAATTAGTCGATGTTTTTAACCGTCAGTGATGAGCTTGGTGGGCTTTTTTGATTGCCTTTTCCTTTTCAGGCAGTTCCAGACATGCAGCCGACGAAGAAAGAACACGGGACTCAACTCTCTATGGATATGAGGCATTTGGGCGCCTCTCCCTTTCGTCTCTCTGAGACTTTATTTCTAAGTCGAAATAATTAGGCTAGGTTATTATTATATATTCTTCCGGAGACTTTTTAAGGTCAGAATTATAGACCTGTTATTAATGACTTTTCCTTCAAATGAACATTAATTATGAACTTCTGTGATATCGACTCAAGTCGAGAATTGAATCCTTTCATTAGAAGACATACCAACCTCACTTTAAACGGCTGCAATTAATCCAATCTTCGAACAGTGTTGTACCCGGATATCTGTTCCTGATGAAGATAAAACAATTATTACCTTTCGAGATTGTTACCAGCTCTGTTCAGAGGCAAATCGGGCATTTCCTTTTTTGCAATGAAGAATGAATAAAATTTGTAAGGAGGTATGCTTTGTTGTAATTGTTAATTTTTGCCACACACACAAAAAAAAAAAGCAAAAAAAAAACAAAAAAACAAAAAAAACAAACAAACAAACAGGTAAAATATCTTATACGTGTTATTTAATGCCGAATTCAGTAATTTTTGGAAAAGGGTTTTATACATCGAGTTCTTTATATCTTCAGATATTTATTTATGGTGTTTGGTTTGGTTGTTTTGTTTTATGACATAACTTTTTTGTGTTATTTACTGTCGAATCCAGTAATTTTGTGGAAAAAGTTTATGTTTTGATTTCTTTATATCTTCAAATATTTATTCGCGAAGTTTGGTTTGGTTGTTTTGTTTTACCTTCTTTAACTTCAATCATTTTGGCAAAAAGTTTTTATACTACAAATTCTTTATATCTTCATTGTGTTTGGTTTGGTTTGATTGTTTTGTGGAGGTAAATTGTGGTTTTTGTTTTTTGTTTTGAAGAAAATAATTGAATTTTGTGATAGGATGGAAAAACAATAAGATCAATGCTTGGTGTGTTTTTGATGATGATGATGATAATAATAATAATAATAATAATAATAATAATAATAATAATAATAATATAATTATGTCCCTTTTTTTCTTGTCTCCACAATAATGTATCAATTTTCAAAATCCCTGATTCTAATCTTTCAGTTTTAATCATTATGTACTTAATCCTTGCCATATATATTCAAAATTACATATACTATAGTTTACTATATATAGAATAAAATATTAAATAATTCATATATGATCTGCTGGATTTTCTGCTTTATTTATAACTAACCATTTGAAATTTGAAATCTCCATTTATCATCATTCGTTAAAGTTTTAAATGTATTTTCTAGTCCGGCCAGATATTAAATAATATTATTCTAACTAATAGATAGAAGTAGATAAATTTATTACTGTAACGAGTGTATTTCTTCTACTACTACTACTACTACTACTACTACTACTACTACTACTACTACTACTACTATTACAAGACTAGATAAATTTCAGGCTAACGTAATATGTCCACCTATATCATTTTCTCTCACTCATAATTTCAACCAAATCATCTCTCTCTTTTCTCTTTCTCACTTCCTTGCCGTTGTCTCTCCGCTAAACACCCACTTTTCCGTGTTTTTATGTTTTTGTTGGTTTATTTTGTCTTGTTGATTATCTCATTGTATTGTTTTATATATTTTTTTCTTCAGTACCTATTTACGGGACAGAGTTAGACACCAGGGTCGTTTTTTAATGTGGAGAAAAGGTAAAAAAATAAAAAATTGTCTCAGTCGTGAAGGACTGCTCCTCCACCGAAAGAGAACAAGAAATGGAAGTGCAGCATCTGAAGAACAGATACTACACTTTGATCTTTATATTTAAT
Source organism: Euprymna scolopes (assembly GCF_053919585.1). Lineage (NCBI taxonomy): Eukaryota > Metazoa > Mollusca > Cephalopoda > Sepiida > Sepiolidae > Euprymna > Euprymna scolopes. The sequence continues at coordinate 88,047,353 of NC_136510.1, forward strand.
TTATTTCGTTTAAAGAAAAAATTACAATTAAAAAAATTCCAATATAAAATTAAAACATTTAAAAAGTAAAATCTCCAAAAGACAAAACAAATTTAGGCACAAGGCCCTATAAGATCTGGAGAGGGGAGTGTTGCAGGGTCTTTGTAACTAAAGTAAAAATTGGAGTCTTTGGCGACTTACTCTTGACTGGCAACATTTACAATACCTCATTCACTCTGTGGAATCTAAAGCTAACTAATGAATTCCCAGCGTTTTTACAAAAAGGATATATATATACAATTTCTGTATGTGTGTGTGTGTGTGTGTGTGTGTGTGTGTGTGTGCGTGCGCGCGCATTTTTTTATCTTGGCCAAAAGGCCAAGTTCGGCATCTTAATTTTTATGTTATTTTATTTTTATTATCACGTGATAGCTCTCCAGACAAGAACTTTTGTAAACTTTCTCCAACATTCATTAAGGACTGAACTTTTGTAAAAGCAACATCACCTGATGATGGATCCAGTTTGTTACAACTAGTTGACCGAAACATACTCATGAATATGTAGCGATACCCAAAATTTTATGCAACTATAAATAAAAAGTATATATATATATATATATATATATATATATATATATATATATATATATATATATATATATATATATGCGTGTGCGTGTGTCGTATTTCTAACTAGAAGGGAAACCCGACGTTCCCCGGCAATGAATGAGGATCAACGAATCTTCCACACTCCCATGTTTTATTATCATCGAAATCGGTAAAATGGTCCATATTTTAAAGTCTCAACGTAGTTACTTAATCCACAATACACTGTCGTCTACATTTCACTGTAGAGAACCTACTGTTGATTTGATAAACCGAAAAAATTTTGGGGTTTGTATTACTTTACACATAGATTCGAAAACGTTGTCAAAAAACAAATATATAACAAATAAATGTTATTAAAGTCAAGATAACTTAACTTTCTACCTAACTGGATATGTTTTTAGTGTTTTTATTTAATTTAACATGTTTATTCAGCTCGAAAAACATACACCGATGTTTACCGATGTATTCGAAAGTTAAAAATGGCGCCCGACGCTCTCTTTGACACGCTAAGTTTGGGAAAAGGAGTTAAAAATAAAAAAAACTAGACAAAATACTGTTAGAAACTCGTTCAATATAACATATGACAAATATTCGGTGGGTTTTTAACAGTATTTTGTCTAGTTTTTTTTTTTTATTTTGACTCCTTTTCCCAAACTTACCGTGTCAAAGAGAGTGTCGACGCCATTTTTAACTTTCCAATACCTCGGTAAACACTGTATGTTTTTCGAGCTGAATAAACATGTTACATTAAATAAAGATACTAAAAACATATCCAGTTAGGTAGAAAAGTAACTTATCTTGCCTTTGATAACATTTATTTGTTATATGTTTATTTTTTGACAACTTTTTCGAATCTATGTGTACAGTAATACAAACCCAATTTTTTTATTTATATAATGGCTTGAATTAAAGTTTAAAATGCAAATATCATGCTTCGATTGGGCTCTAAGCAGAAACATTCATTTCGAACCCGCCCTATCATGTGAAAGAACCTACTGTTGATTTTATATGCCTGTGTACTAATGTGTGTATGTGTGTGTGTGTATATATATATGTGTGTGTGTGTGTAAGTAAAGAGGAGAAAATTTATATATTTGGAATATATATATTGTGTGTGTGTGTGTGTGTGTGTGTGTGTGTGTGTGTGTGTGTGTGTGTAAGGAGAGAAAGAGAAGGAGGGCGCATTTTGTTGCTTTGTTGATCTACGCAGCCTGCCAGATTAGGTGGTCGAGTCGGGAGGCGGTAACCGGAACCGGAATAAATCCAGCCTGGGTCTCGGTCATATCTCTGTAGCCGTGCTGGGATTATTCAGCGAACAAACATCCCATTCGCAGCATTAACCGCTACTACCCCGCAACCGCCACCAACCCTCGATCTAATCTTCTATAGAATCGGCGTGTCAGTGTGTGTGTATGTGTGTGTGTGTGTGTGTGAGAAGGTGGGGGGGAGTCACGTGTTTCTCGTTGTCTGGCCAATGTTCCGCGACTGACAAACATTATACGTTTCGCCATTTGATCTTGGAGTCCCCTACCTGCACCCCACCCCACCACGGTGGTTTGTTTGCAAGACAAAGTCATTACATTAACTTTTATGATTTATTTGCAGCTTCGTTCATTTTTTGAATTAATTAACTTAACTTGCGAGAGTGAAGAAGACGCAATGGGTTGACCAATCATCCGGCACGATGCCTGCCTGCTTAAGTGCCACATGTGTTATCCGAGTTGCGCGATATAATCTAATCAATAGAGCTGTTGCAGGAAATAGTTCCATAATGGCACCAAAAGATGGCATTCTTGACATTTAATCATCTTTGCAAAGACATTCCAGTCCTCTGTGACACTTTAAGCTCTCTTTCTTTAGTCTCCCGTCTCTTTTATTGAGGAATATTTAAAAAAGAAATGTTTGGATAATAATCGCGCCAGAAGTGTGTGTGTGTGTGTGTGTGTGTGTGTGTGTGTGTGTGTGTGTGTGTGTGTGTGTAATTGAATAGAATTAAGTACGAATAATAATGAAAAATAATGTAATGTATGTAATATAATCCGCTCTGAAATGGCCAAACGGAAAACACCAGTTCTCAATAAATATATTGGGGTTTGTATTACTGTACACATAGATTCGAAAAAGTTGTCAAAAAACAAATATATAACAAATAAATGTTATCAAAGGCAAGCTAAGTTACTTTTCTGCCAAACTGGATATATTTTTCGTGTTTTTTTCTAATGTAACATATTTATTCAGCTCGAAAAACATACAGTGTTTACCGATGTATTCGAAAATTCAAGATGGCGTCTCACACCCTCTTTAACACCGTAAGTTTGGAAAAGGTGTTATAAATAAAAAACTATACAAATACTATTAAAAACCCGCCGAATATATGTCAAACTATGTCACAGTAACATGTATTGAGCGAGTTTTTAACAGTATTTTATCCGGTTTTTTATTTATAACACCTTTTTCCAAACTTACGGTGTTAAAGAGGGTGTGAGACGCCATCTTGAATTTTTGAATACATCGGTAAACACTGTATGTTTTTCGAGCTGAATAAATATGTTACATTGAATAAAAACACGAAAAATATATCCAGTTAGGTAGAAAAGTAACTTATCTTGCCTTTGATAACATTTATTTGTTATATATTTGTTTTTTGACAACTTTTTCGAATCTATGTGTACAGTAATACAAACCCATATATTGAAGAGAGAGAGAGAGAGAGAGAGAGAGAGAGAGGGGCGGCTAGAAAGAGATAGAGGAGTAATATATGTATATGTGTGTGTGTGTGAGTGTGTGTGCGTGCGTGTGTGTGTGTGTGTGTGTGTGTGTGTGTGTGTGTGTGTGTATGATTGTTGATGAGAACGCAACCAAATATGAATCTTGATATTTTTTTTGTTTGTTTACTGAAGTTTGAAACTAAATATATATATTAAAAAAAAAAAATGTAAAAAATTATCTAAAGTTGTCCGCAGACCAACACACGTTGTGTCCAGTTTCAGCCACAAAGGAGATCAAGACAAAGAATAGGAAATAGCTCCAACTCGCTTGTTTTTTGTAGCAACGGCATTTATTTCCTCAATCTCTCTTTGCCGCTGTGACGTCCGTCGCGTGATCGTCTTCTCCAGCGTCATTCATGCCTCGCACGTGATCGCGAACGTTATCCACGTCTCTTACCAGATCTCGAACGTTATTTTGTATCTCTCGTGATCTTTCTCTTTTTTTATAGACCTTTTTTCCCCCACCGGTGGGTCACATCGAATGCATTTACATCCGCCCATCCGCGCTATGTTACATAGGATTATGCTGTGAAAATGAAAAAGGTTTAGAATTTGAAGTTGCAAAACGCATTCTTTACAAATAGCAATTACGTATGAATTCCACGTGAATTCTTCTCATAACTTTGTGGTTAATAGCGTTTTTACTACAAACTATATAATAACATTTGGTTATTCATAAAAGGCAAATATTGGTTTGCGTTTTTAATTGTTAAAAAAAAATAACGTGTATAAAGTAAAAATATAAATATGTATCTTCATTTGCCTTTTTACTGAACTTTAAACTAAAATTTGAAAAAGCAAAATGATTGTCGTTTTATGTTAATCAAAAGAGGTTAAGAATTTGGAGTTGGGAAATGTATTATTTACAAAGGCAATTAGATTTTAATAAATAAAGTAAAAACGATTCCCCCACCTCAGGTCTTTATGGCCTATAGATTTGTTACTACAGGATATATAATAAAATCTGTTTTGTCAATTATATAAAATAAATAGTGCTCTGTGTTGTTAAACATTTTAATATTTAGTCCTGTTTGGTATTTCATTTTATTAGTCTAATATTTATTAGAGACCATCATAAATAACCCTATCTTCAAGACTCATATTACACATCAATTGTATAGTAATATAGTCTATATAATGTGTTCATATATTTACAAGTATATCTGAATGTGTCTATTTTCTGTTTGATGTGTGATATATTTAATCGTCTCTTAAGATGTTGAGCGTATATATATTTGAAGTGTATATGTGATCGTCTAGTGATGAGCATAACCAGGACATATAGCATTTATGACAAACAGCCTTTACAATACTAGGAGATGGATATAGTTCTCTTTGGCGGCAGTTAACATCGGCCAATAGGGAAACATACCTTATTCCTCTGGATTGGTCTTAATTTGACGGATCCTTGGAAAATCTGCAAATGAAGATTCGTACAACCCAAAATCTTGATTGTATTTACAGCAGATTTATTTACCGATGTTTCCCCATTGTAAAGCTGCATGCTTGTCTTAGATTCTTACTATCGACATTTTCCGACAGTCTTCCTTGCTCGGAGCCATTACGGCCAGTGGACTGCCTCTCTCCCTCTGACTACTGACTGAGTCTGTTAACTTTGACTGCCAGCTCGTGACTAATTTCTATTAAATTTTCAGATTTTCAGTTGGATGATGAAACAGTACTATGAAAGGATTGAGAACAATGAATAAAATGACAAAAGTGGACAGCTCAACAGATATTTGTCGACGTTGGACTTGAAAATTAACATGTTCTAGTCTGTACACAGACTATACAGAAGCAGTCCCGCAGTCACATGTTCCGCATGTGAAAAGAAACTCTGTTCACGGAAGTTTTGTTTTAGCTATAGCAAAGAAAAGGTTTTTACTGTGTTGGTAGACAGACGAAAGGTTGGGGACTGAATCGTGTACTTTTCATTGAAATAACAAGAGAGCAGAGAAAGACTAACAACGTCTTTTCTGTGGATTATGGAAAGGCTTTTGATGTGTACAGACGATTACATGGGTTGCATATTTTGGGCGGTCACTAATATAAAAGAGGAGGTCATTATGACAGTCTTTAATGTTAATTGGTTAATATTCTTCTGTTTGTATTTCTCAATGATTTATGTGGCACGTTCAATAAGTAATATCTCTGATCTATTTCCACTTGTCTGACCTAGCTGAAGTTTTGTATGTGCAATTATCTACATCTCTAAGGGATATGTGGTAAATTACAGCTATGAACTAATTATGGTTTCTGATTTACAGCTGTTTGAACTGAGTCAAGTGTGCAAAGGAGTCTGTCGAGTGTTACACAGTGATCCGGTTTTTGTATTTGAAAAGAACGCACACCATAGGAGATTTTTAATGAGCGTGAATTGAAAAAAAATGGCCAAATAAGTAAAAAACAAGTGAAGCATGCGTGGTCCCCCGTGAGTGCACAGTGAGCGAGAGATAAAAGAAATGACTAAGTTCAGCCTTTGCCCTCACCCCAACCATTTAGTCCCAAAAGTCCCCAGAGGACGTCAAATCCTGGTGAAAATGAACAAACGGTGCAGTTTTGGGCCTTAACATATGCAAATTTGAGTTTTGCACCATGCAAAAAAAATAAATAAATAAATAAATAAATGATGACTAAGTCCATCATTGCCATTTAGCCCCCAAAGTCCCCAAGGCCTTAACATATTTAAATTTGAGTTCAGCACCATGCAAAACTGCTAAATAGACATACACAGAAAATTTTAGACAAATATGGTAAAATAGTCCCCAAAATAGAGTGCTTTTATTAGCCCTAAAAGTACCCCTGGGGCACACCCAAGAGTTATCGCGAAGTATAGACAAACAGAATTATAAAGAAATGAGTTAGTTAAAACTTTTCAGAAAGTTTTATAAAAATCCAAGTCATCAATTTTTTATAATAAGCATAAAAGTTTCAATATTAGCCATTTTAACCCGAAAAGCACCCCTGGGGAGGGAGAATCGAAGTTTTCCTGGAAAATCCGTTCTGTTACTTTTTTTTTTTTTTTTTTACTCATATCATGTTTAATGTTTGTGCAATTTTTTTTTTTAAATTCCAAGGCGTAGTTATTGAGAAAAGTGCGGACAGGCGAACGGACAAGGGTGAATTTACAGGTCTACCCCTCCTTTTGTCGGGGGACAAAAATAAACTTAATAAAAAAAAATAAGAAGAAAACGGAATAAAAATAATGGAGGGAAAGATATGAGAAAATCAAATAGTGAAATAATGGACTAGCTAAATAATGGACTAGCAAAATAATGGACTAGCAAAATAATGGACTAGCTAAATAATGGACTAGCTAAATGCAAATAAAAATGTTGAGAGAATTAAAAACAAGTAAAGAAAACGAGGTTCGGGGGAAATAAAATAATTAGAGTAGGTAAGACATGCAAGACTTAAGATTTATTTTAACGAGCTGAAATAAACATATAGTAATGATCTCTCATCGCATGACGACATTGTAAAACGCTGGCGTCATGAATTCAAACATGGCCTGTAATTTGTGGAGACATCTCCCCTCATATTATAACATTTTAGCCTTCAGCAAATGTGTTACCGACTTGCATATTATCAGCTAATCAATAGAGCTGGAACAGTGAAATGTAATGTAGTCGTTACATGTCAACACTAGGGACTCACACGTTGCATGCAGACAGTCGTAAGGAAAGAAAAACAAGAAGAAAAAAATTCGATTCACTTTTTTCTGTGGAAATAACAGACATTTATTTACAGGTACTTTCGAGAATAACGCCTTGTCTCTTACTCCAATGTGCTTAACAAGACTCTGCTGTGTTGAACACGTGGTACTCCGCCCTTGTCCGGCCATGTTTAGGACATGAATTTCCTTGTCACTTTCGGGTCATGTGTGTAACACGTCTATTTCTGTTTTTTTTTTGTTGTTTTTTTTAAATAACTTCTTACATCTTCAATTATAAAAAAAATGAAAGTCTTTAAGAAAACGAAGAAAAATATAATCAGAAGAAAGCGGAACTCAAAAAAGAGCAGATAGATTTTATATTAAAAAAATAAATAAATAAAAAATAAAATAATAATAATAATAATAATAATAATAATAATAATAATAATAATAATAATAATAATAATAATAATAATAATAATAAACATATCCTAATAATTAACAAGAAAGAAAAGTCCTGTCAAATTGTAGACTTTGCTGTCCCAGCTTACCACAGGGTGGATATCAAAGAAAATGAGAAACGGAACAAATACACAGAGCTCGCTAGAGAACTGAGAGAAATATAGATGATGAAGAAAATCAGGATAATACCTATAATAGGGGGAGCACCGGGCACAATTCTGAAAAGCTTTGAAAAAAGAATGAGAGAAATTGGAATCAGAGGAATGGCTGGAAAGATACAACGAATAACGAAAATAGCTGAAATAAAATAAAAAAAAAATAGCTGAAATGAAAATAGCTGAAATACAAAAACAAAACCCTTGAATGTGGAGACTAATACACAGAGCGACATGTGCGGGCCAGACAAACGGCTACAGAGGCAAAACGTGAAGAAACGTTACATGGAACCAAGAACATTGAAGCTGAATATCTATGAGTTCTCTATCCCCCTCCCATTGCCCCATTACCGTCCCTTCCAAAGAGTGATGTCAAATAGTTGATTAGGGTCAAGGACGATGAAAAGACTGAAGAGGGCAATGACCAGACCTCCGCTGGACAAACGCGAAGAGAACTGTGACTTTGGAGAGGCTTGTTGCCACTCAAATTCCAGTAGAGGCCAAGGGCTGCTGTCAGCAAGAAATCAATGGTAAACAGCCGTTGCGTTAACGCAAATTAGTTTGCGAATCTTATCGAAAGAGGTGGAGAGTACTGGAAATCTAGGGAGACTTGTAGTTAATCAGCTTCCAGAGAACACCACAGGTTGTCTTCAAGAAGAGATTCTAGATGAGCTGTGTGAAAGCTCTTTGTAAGCCGCCGCCGCCGCCGACGACGACGACGACGACGACGACGACGACAACAACAACAACAACAACAACAATATGGTAATAAAAGGAAACAGTACAGCTAAAAAATAAATAGCTACAAAGTAAAATAAAATAAAAAATACTCCCCGGGCTACGCCGGGTCGGAATAGCTAGTTTTATTATATTAAAGTGTTTTTTTAAGCTGTTGTAACATATATATTAACAAAAATTTTTTTTTATATAAATGTTAACATGAATCGGGGTTATTGTTTAAAATTTTATTAAATACTTTTTAAAATGCTTTTAAAGAAACGACATTTTATGTAAACTATTTTAAAATATATTTTATTAGAACATTTTTTTAGTTTTTGTAAACAAAATATTTGTTAAAAAATAAATTAATTATAAGATATATTATTATTATTATTATTATTATTATTATTATTATTATTATTATTATTATTATTATATAACATTTTATTTTTTTCAAAAAAAGTATTTCTTGAAATAAGTTATTATTATTATTTTATTCTAATATATTTTAATTTTGTTAAAAATATTTCTTAAAAATAAACTAGTGATAAAATATACTATTGTAGCAACATACTTTATTAAAAACAAACTCATTCTGAAAAACAAAGAAAATCATTTGAATATTTTCAAGCCCCCCCTCCCCCCAAAAGAAAAACTTCTTACATTTTCAATTATTACAAACTTTAAGATAACTATAATCATAAGGGACTTTATTTTGGTTGCACTAACGGTCTGTCTACTCCATAGAAAAATTAATTCAAATAGAGAAGACAATATTGCATTTAACCAAATTTATTTTTAATAATAATAATAATAATAATAATAATAATAATAATAATAATAATAATAATATAGTAAGAAATAAGAAAACAGTATATTTTTAAAATAAATAAATAAATAAAAGACAAAATAAAGATACTCTCGGGCTACGCCGTGTCGGGATAGCTAGTTTTATTATATTAAAGTGTTTTTAAAGCTGTTGTAATAATTATATTAAAGTAGAACTTGATGTGGCATTACGAAAGTTGGTGAATGCGTTATCCACTTGTATATTATGAGTTAATCAATGAGGTGTTGCAGGAAATAGTTCCATGAATATCTTGGAGATGACATTCCTGACATTTAATTATCTTTACAAAAGCATTCCAGTTCACTGTGACATGTGAACCCTCCACCCACAAACAACTGATTTTTTTCTTCTTCTTCTTTTTCTTTTGCCATTGAGGAATATTGATATTTAGGCATTAATGGTTATGATGATGTAATAAGGCATGGCATGATTGTGTGTGTGTGTGTGTGTGTGTGTGTGTGTGTGTGTGTGTGTGTGTGCGTGTCTGTCTGTCTGTGTGGCTGTGTGGACGTGTGTGTGTGTGTGTGTGTGGACGTGTGTGTCTGTCTACTGTCTGTGTAGCTGTGTGGACGTGTGTGTGTCTGTGTGGACGTGTGTGTGTATGTGCGTGCGTGCGTGTGTGCATGTGCGTGTGGGATTTTTTTCTTGGTTCTTATTTAGAATTCAACTCATTTTTTTTTAAATACAGAAAATACAGAGAAATCTTTATGATGCATGTGTATCCGTCACGGAACGAAGATATCATATTCCAAAAATCATATTAATTGATCATGTATTTTTTTTTTTTTTTTTTTTAATTAAGGAAATCAAATTTTATGACGAGCGAGACGGGCTACGTTATGTTGTTTTACAACGTGTTAAAATTCAAAGGCCACAACTCAATTCAGTTACCGAGATTTTTTTTCTTATTTATTTAGACCTCCCCTCCCCGTGTTAAGAATGTCTTTCTATAAAATGACGTTAATTCAGTACGGTCCATAAATTGCACAAGTACTTATTTCTTTCTTAAAATAGAATGTCCGAAAGACAAGATAAACGTATGATATAATACAAAATTAAAAAAAAATATTAGCATAACTTATTCCAGAAAATATAAAATTCGACACTGATTACCTCCCCCTTAACATCCTCTCGAGAAATAAGAAATCAAAATTAGCCGTTCTATTTCTATCAAAAATTATTAATCGCTAAAAATCGCAATTCTATGCTTTACCTCCTGTTTTATGAATTAATCAGTTTTATTAATTATTAGTCGCTAAAAATCACAACCCCACGCTTTGCCTACCGTTTTTCAGGCGGAGTAAGTTTATTGCTTACTGGCTGAGGCCTCCTGACCGGATAATACTGACGGTTCTGCCCAGGTAATTTTTAATAAGCCAGAGTGCTCCTTTTTAGAGGCGCTGGTTTAACTCTCCACATCATTTGACCTTGTGTCACATCTTCTTGTCCTGTCTCCTTCTCCAAAAGGAAGAAGCAACATCTAGGAAGATAGTCTCATGACAACAGAACAGGTACTACTCTACTCCTAAAGGGAGGTTGGTATTATGACTGTCTAAAAAATATCTGACCTTAGGTCAGAAAAAATATTTCACATACCTGTAGGGGTTTGAACTCTAATCCCCTTCAAAGTAGGCCCTTGTGCTTGCACACACCTTAGCCCATCGTTCCACTGCTGGAAACACCTCTGGAAGTCTTCTTTTGGAATGATGTTCATCTACGCCGTCGCGTTTCGCATTATCTCTTCTCTACTCTCAAAACGGGATCCTATCTTTGGTTCCATGGGACGAAACTATATCAAAATTTGCAATCTTTTTGAAGATTATAATATTATTCTGTGGTTAAAATTTTATGACAATTGGTAAAAAAAAAAAAAAAAAAAAAGAATCTATATTTTCAAACCAATTAAATATGCCCAAATTTGCCTACATTTGTATATATATAGTATTCTGCCAAGCTAGCTTCAGTTTTGCTGCTTTGAGATGAATTTTGCTTACTTCTTGTTTGTTTGTTTGTTTGTTTATTTGATTGTCTCCCCTGTAATCTTGCCAGACCACACACACACACACACACACACACACACACACACACACACACATATATATATATATATATATATATATATATATATATATATATATATATATACACCCTTTAAGAAATTCTTAAATGTTGAGCAAGTCTGTCAGTTGACCTTGTTGTGAGATTACAAATTTCTGTCGATCGATCACTAATAGATCATCTGAATTAACGTTAAGTTATATTAATATCCAAATTTCCCTTAATTTCGCGGCAGTCGGCTTAGGTTCTCGCTAACTAAGCCAAAAGTGGGTGTATTGTGGAACCCTTCGACCAGTAGCAATCGTCACTTTCCTGAAAACTTGAACCATTAGCGTCTGTATGACTCTAACCCTAACTACCCCTATTTTCTCTCCATGTAAAACATTTTAAAATAGCAGGAGGAAGGTCAAGACAAACACGGGAGGAAGTGATAAAGATGAATTTGAGAGAAGGAAGGAAAAATAAAGACCTGGCCAGAGATATGTTAGTTATTCTGTAATCCTTAAAACGATGACGATGACTATGTTTGTTGTTGGGCATCATTTATTCATTCATTTCGTGTGAATCAGGTGATTATTGTTGGCATTCGTTTCCTCGATATCTTTCCAGTTAGAATTCTTTATAGAAAGGCATCTCTAAGTTAAAGGGTTTCTGTGGAACAAACCAGATTTGAACTTGGCACACCCCGATTGTCAGTTCGTGTCGTTAACCACTTAGCCACTCTCACCTCCTTGCTGCTGCTTCTGCTGCTGGTAATAATGATAAAAAAGGAACTTTATGTATATTCCAGTGTCAGCGTATATAAATAAATAACGCATTCGATTTTCATTAAGAAAAAAAAAAAAAAAAAAAAAAAAAAGAACGGAAGCTGTTGCCATTAAACCGAAACAAATTTTAATAAAATCGTAAATTAATGTTCGTGTATATATATATATATATATATATATATATATATATATATATATATATATATATATATATATATATATATATATCGATCCATTTTGTTTATGCTTATCAAGATAAAAGATACACTTGCCTTGATGTTCAAATAATAATGCCGACATGAAGGCATTTATGATTATTGCTGCGCGATATGGCTTTTTTAAAGGCATTATTAAAATTTTAAATAAGATTTATTGCTATCGAACTTGCAGCAAATGGGTTAAATCCTATTTTGGTCACCTAAATTACTTTGAGTTAAATGGATTTCAACAATCCCCTCCCCAACAATATATTTTTTACTATGGACTATGTTTTAATAAAAACCACGAATAACATTAAAAAACTGTGATATATATATATATATATATATATATATATATATATATATATATATATATATATATATATATAGCAAATTTCATCCTTTATGTGAAATGAAAATGCGCAATGAAAACTCGCCCGAAAAAATATGGTTGCTATCTTTATAAACAAGCCGGAACGAAACTATAATATAGCGAAGGAGTCTCCAAAGATTACGAACGGGGAAGGGGCATATTGCTGACTTTTTAGACCTACACAGGCAAAAAAAAAAAAAAAAAAAAAAAAAAAAAATCGACCTGAACACGTGTTATACTGATTTGTTCATTAGCCTTGCTTTATTTATTTTTAGTGAAACTGATTCTCCAAAACTTCATTCGCTTAATCAACAAACAAACAAACAAACAAACAAAAATCCTACCGCACTATTTTCACACATTTCCATCGAAAAAAAATTTTCATGAATATTTTTACGTTTTTGATAAGAGCTCTGCAGACCGAATTTGGCGGGCCAGATTTGGCTCGCAGGCCGTAGTTTGAAGACCCCTTATATAGGATCGTCTATTTTCATGTGTAAAATCGGTAATGTCATCATTTTGTGTGTAAATTAAATATTGACTGATGATTATTAATGGAAGTAACGTCTTTTTTTTTAAATTTTGTTTTGTGAGATTTAGATATTTACACAAATATATTTTTTTTAGAAATACAAATTTATTATTTAAAAATTTTTTATGCGTTTATTTATCCGCTGGGTTTCTTTTACTTGTACAATAAATATGTAAATTCAAACGGCTAACATATTAATAAGTTATATGTTTTGGTTAAGCTATTAATTTATCTGTTATGGGTCCCTACATTTTCGCGCTTAAAAAGCATCTAAAAACGTAGGCATTTGATGATAAATAAAATATTTTAAAAATAATATCTTTTTAAATTACTTTAATTTCGCTATTTTACAGTTGGCACCGCAATTTGTATATTATCTATCTATATAATTATAAAACTCAAATGACCTTGTAACTGGTGTAGTAACCCACGTCCGGTTTACGACTTTCGGTTGCGCATGCGTACATAAACATAAACCCATAACAGCGTATACAAATAAACACAAATCGCCATTTATTTATTAAATTTATTCTCCATTTTTTAATACACCTTTCTTAAAAACATTCATACATTTTTTCTACGGTACCAACATAAATAAATAACCCGAAAATATGTTTCTTTTTTAATTTGCGTTACAAATAAATAATCAACGCGACAATAAAATGTATTGTTTTACTGTGTTCGTTTTCAGCGTCCTGTGCGTTTAAATTATCCAAATAAACAATTGTTAATACTTTCTGCTTTTTTTACATCGTTCATTTCCGTATTACGTTTAAGTTATTTTAACGCAATTTTCTTACAAATAAAGCTACTTTAACCCGTTGACAACCATAAGAGCATTTTACAACGGCGCCTTCCATTTTTTTAACATTTATTCTCCATTTTTTAATACACCTTTCTTAAAAAACATTCCCACATTTTCTTCTACCCTATCAACATAACTAAATAACCCCGAAATTTGCGTTACAAATAAATAATCAATGCGAGAACAAAACGTATTGTTTTACTGGGTACGTTTTCAGCGTCCCAATTCTTTTTTTTTTTTTCGCGTTTAAATTATCCAAATAAACAATTGTTAATACTTTCTGCATTTTTTTTACATTGTTCATTTCCGCATTGTCTTAATTAGTTTTATTGACCTTATTATTAACATATAAATTAAATATTTGACCCAATGGGGTATGAATGTTTGTTTAAAATAAATGAAAAAAAGTTACATTTTATTTTCATTTTCTATTTAAAACGTCATTCTTAACATGGGGAGAGTGTTTTTAACTATTCAGTACTTTCAACTAACAATTTCATTTAAAAAAGATATATCAAAATTTGAATTTAAGTATTATGGTATCTGTTCAATGCACATTTACCTATGAGTATGGCCAACCACTTAGAATTCAAGGCTGTAAGTTTTTTTTTAAATAAACAATTATAAACAGAACGACTCATAGAAATCTATCTATATTCTTTTTTCATTTTAATATACTTTCATAGAAATGTTTCTATTATATCACAAAAGACTATTTTCTTTACGTCACAAGTTTCACACTCATACATTAATTCCATAGCTAATATAACATACTAACCCAACGAGTCACGGGTAGTCTAGTATCTATAAAAGTGAAATCGTGTGCGCGCGTGTGTGTCTATTTGTGTCTGTATGTGTACAAAGTTCAACGATCTGAGCTTTGAAAACTCTACCAAACTCGTCGGACAATTTTGGGTCTAAACACTTGAAATTTTAGATGTAGATTACTTGGACATGGATTAAACTTTAATTTGATTTGAGCCCAAAACAATAAATTAAGGTCAAAGTTAAAAAAAAAAAAAGATTGACCTCTGCGGTCTCTACCAAATTACTCAACCAACTTTTGGTCTAAACATTTGAAATTTTACATAAATTTTATTTAGACATAGGGAAAGCTTTTTAATTGGTTTTTGGCCGAAAATTTTGCTGCCAAGGAGTCAAAGTTCAAAAGATTTTACCTTTGCGGTCTCTAGCAATCTATTCAGCCAATCTTGGGTCTAAACATTTGAAATTTTACATAAAGGGTATTCAGACTTGCAACACGCTTTTTAATCAGTTTTTAGGCGAAAATTTGGCTGCCAAGAGATCAAAGTTTAAAGAATTGATCGTTGCAGACTCTACCAAACTCCTCCGTCAATTTTGGTCTAAACACTTGAAATTTTAGATGTAGGTTACCTAGACATGAGTCAAACCTTTTAATATATATATATATATATATATATATATATATATATATATATATATATATATATATATATATATATATATATATATATATATATATATATATGCACATAAAGTTATGAACAGTACATAGCACCCGAGCAAAGCTGGGCGGAACTGCTAATATTAAAAATTAGGAAATCATTTAAAACTGAGTATTTTAGAAGAATGGAATTTAAATCATTTTAATTTATTTTTAAATTAATTATTTTGACAATTTTTTTAAATTTGCTATTCCACTGATTATAGTATATGTTAATGAGAAAAAAACTTTATTGTTTTACAAAACATAATAATATGAAATTTATTTTCATTTAGTTTATTTACGAATTCATGATAAGTGAGAAAAGTATAGGTTGGTTAAACATAAAAAATAAATGTGCTGTTTTAAAATTAAAAAGAAAGAAAACTCTTCAGCTTTATAAAATCTCGAACTTTCAATTAATTATAATATATTTTGTTCAGATTTTGTAAAAGAAAATATAAGAAGTGGGACCACGTACAAAAAAACAAAAAAAACAAAAACAAACAAAAAAAAAAACAAGAAAAACGACCCTCCCCATGTATTCTACAAAAACTTCATTTTAAATATAAATCAATTCAAACGTGAATATGTATCGAAAATTTAATGAAAATCTGGCCATTTGAATCTGGTCAGTTGAATGTTGCTAGATTTATTAACTACATGCATGTCTGCACCTTCAAAAAGGCGGGTTTGTATTACTATACACATATATTCGAAAACCCTGTCAAAAAACAAATACATAACAAACAAATTTTATCAAAATAAAGATAAGTTATTTTTCTACCTATCTGGATAGTTTTTTAGTATTTTTATTTAATATAAAGTGTTTATTCGGCTCGAAAAACATACAGTGTTTACCCATGTATTTGAAAAATGCAAATGGCGACGGACTCTGTGTTGAATACGTAAGTTTGGGAAAATGAGTTAAAACTAAAAATAAAATATATACAAAATACTGTTAGAAACCCACTCAGTATATGTTACTGTAACATAGGCTGATAAATATTCGGTGGGTTTCTAACAGTATTTTGTATAGTTTTCTTTTTTAGTTTTAACTCATTTTTCCAAACTTATGTATTCAACACAGAATCCGCCGCCATTTGCATTTTTCAATTACATTGGTAAACATTGTATGTTTTTTCTAGCTGAATAAACACGTTACATTAAATAAAAATAATAAAAAAACTATCCAGTTAATTAGAAAAGTAACTTATCTTGCTTCTGATAAAAGTTTTTGTTATATACTTGTTTTTGACAACCTTTTCGAATCTATGTGTATAATAATACAAACCCAAGATGGCTACTACACAGGGACGTTGTTTTTAATGCGTCGATAATGTAAACACGTTTTTAGTCTCGCTTTTTCATTATTTTCGTACGCTGTGAAAAATATTTTCAAGATCATCACTAGTTTATCTTAAGCTTATTTTAAATTGTACAAAAGGTATGCTGTTAATATCAACGCATATTGAAGTTACATCGTCTTACATATAGGGGGTAATTGTGTGGTGTGCTTTGACAGTGTTGGACGAATTGCTCTCGCATAGTTAAATTAATTAACCTGAAACAGAAAATACTTCACAAGCATAAATTATGTGTAATAACTAGGGCTATGACAAGGGAATATTCTTTTCATTATTTTGACTCTCGAGTATATATGTTTTTAGATAGGGTGATGTGGTTCTCGATTCATTAACTGTGTCTAACTGTGTCGGATATATATTCGAGAGTCAGAAAAATGATAAGATTATTCTCTTTCCACAGCCCTAACAAAATGGAGCCCAAGAATAAATATAGACATTTTCTGTGGGAACTCTCCCAGGAACACATAGACAATGAAGGTTCCTTAGACTGGCTCAAGAGGAGAGCTCTTCTCCACGATCAGGAAAGGGTTACAATGGCTGCTCAAGACCAGGGATTGATGACGAATGCATTCAAGAAGATGGCAGGTCTCACTAATGACAACAAATGCAGATTCTGCCACACGGAATTGGAAAGTGAGTCATCTGGTATCAAGTTGCGAGGTTCTTTTAGGGGATGGCTACTACACAGCGAGACATGATGGAGTATGTAAGTTCCTCCACTGGACCATCTCTAAAAAGTTAACCATCCAATGTAGCAGTAAATTCTGGGAACATCAACCTGAAAGAACAGTTGGAAATGACTTATATACCATACATTACGACCATATAATCCCTACAGCCACCTACCTTGAAAATGCTGCTATGAAACCTAACATAGTTATATGAAATGTCAGAGAGAGTTGCAACCTTGGTTGAAGTGAGTGTCCCTAATGATGGAGGTCTGAACAGAGCTGAAAGAGAGAAACAGACCAAATACCAAGGTCTCATGTATGATATGAAAAGAAACCGGAACCTTACAGAGATATCAATCATACCAGTTATTATAGGTGCCACAGAGGGCTTATGAAGAAGAACCTGAAATCCTATCTAACTAACATTCCTGGTGAACCAATTGCAAAAGAGATCCAGATAATTGCACTTAAGGGAATAACGAGGATACTAAAAAGAGCTCCCGGCTGGTTTCAATAAAAAGCAGAGCGATGTTGGCAGCTGGTTTGACTGTCCCATACCCAGCGTTACAATCTTCAAAGTAAGAAAATTAAAAAAAAAACGAAACAAAAACAATCAAACAAACAAATAACACAATATAACAGAGCAATACAAATGTTCATAACTCACCCACTGGATGGAGACGTGTATCATTGATAAGATGGATATGTTTCGCCAATGTAAGGCTTGTATCTAACATGGGAGATAAGTGTGTTCTACCTTGTGAGGTTGGATGCTTTCTCTCACATGGGTTTTGACCCACCGTACAGAAGAACGTGCTTTCTCAAATCCCTCATCGGCTATCTGCTTTCCAAGCCAAGGGAAACCACTCACCGGTGTATCTACAACCGGTATTGTTTCCCTAATCCCCATACAGCGGTATCCACTGTAATAAGTCGAGTTCATAATTTTCTACTTAAGTGCAGAGAATAATTTTTAAGAGTCAAATAATATACTGTTTCTTTGATTCACTACATTTTCTCTTTCCTCGATTATTGTGCTGACCATGTCGAAATTTTGTGGTTATAATAAAGGTGAAAGAAATAAAGAAAAAAAAAATAATACACACAAAAAATGAGCAGAAAAAGCAGGGTCAATTCAGTTTTATTAATATAGACAAGGCTAGTTGCTTTTATTTCCCTAAGCAATGTTAACAAAGTTAACCAAAGTAACAAGAATTGTTATAACTAGTGAGATCCTTGGAAATTCCACAATGGCATCTTTAAATGCCTACTACATGGGAATGCCTACTACATGGGAACGTTGTTTTAAAGCGTCAATTATGTAAACATGAAAAAAAAATTTTTTTAATTATTACTAGTTTATTTTGCCCTTCTTTTAAATGGTACAAAAGTTATACTGATAATACTAACTTATAATAAAGTTACATCGTGTTACATATATGGCAGGGGTTAATTTTGTGGTTAATTTTGGAGGTGCCTAATTATCTAGTTTAATTTTTTTGTTATTTATTTCATGCTTCGATCATAGTTTAAAATACTGATTTCTCCTTCTGATTCTCACGACAGGTGCCCCCCAAAATGGCGTCTCCATTTTCGGCGATAAACTATAAAAGTACCAAGATTTTATACAGCACACACAGAACTGTATTTTTCTTTCTTCTAAATGTTTCATGGAGTAAATTA
This sequence comes from Euprymna scolopes, assembly GCF_053919585.1. Classification (NCBI taxonomy): domain Eukaryota; kingdom Metazoa; phylum Mollusca; class Cephalopoda; order Sepiida; family Sepiolidae; genus Euprymna; species Euprymna scolopes. The sequence continues at coordinate 88,066,472 of NC_136510.1, forward strand.
TTTTTTTATTCGCCGTTTCTTTCTTTTTCCTTCCCATTGTGTGCTGTCGGCGTGTCGGACAGACTTCATTTTCCTTCTTTCGCAATTAAATTAAATGTATTCTTTAGTTTAATTAATGTTATCGTTTATTTTTATATTAACTTTTTGTTTTATATGTTTTTTGTTTGTTTGTTTGTTTTTGGCGTGTCCGTGTGTTTTCTCAGTTGAGATGAACCGATATTAAACCATGGGTTATCTCCCTTAGAATTTTTCTTTAATCGAATTCCCTCCTTTTATAAAAGTGAGCTTTGCTTTTATCGTCACGTTTTATCGCGTTTCTATTTGTATTCTTTTATTTTTTTCTCTCTTCTTGTCTTACTTTCATTTATTTTTTTGGTTATCTTTACTAGGAATGCTTCTACATCACTTCCTGTTATCCCTCCCAATGTTAAGATATTTTTTTCTAATAATAATACTATTATTTAGAAAAAAGTTCTTAACATGGGGAGCGGAGAGCTTACTTTACTTATTTTGTACTTTCACCTAACAATTTAATAAACACAAGATATTGCGAAAAATCAGTAAAAAAAACAAAAAAAAAACAAAAAAAAAACGAAGGAACAACCGGAAGTGAAGTGGAAACAGTAATAGTAAAAATAGCTTCTTTTTTATTTTACTTTTTATATTCTTTATTACTCTTCTCTCTTCTATTTCTTTCTCTTTCTTTTCTTTCTGCTTTTTTATCTTTCTTTCTTTCTTTCTTTTTCTCATCTCTTTCTCAGTCTCTCTGATTTTTCCTCTTTCGATATTTTCCTCTTTTTTCTACTTTTCACCCTCTTTCCTCCTCTGTAAATTTTCCCTCGTTTTCTCTCTTCCGTTTTTTTTTTACGCATGTTCACCTCAAACAAAGCATATTGCGACGTGGACGTAAAATGCTACTATTTGGGACCATGCCTACATGTACACGGTGTAGGGAGTTGAGCAGCAAGATGTCTGCTTGCATTGCATTAAAATGTCTGCATTTTAGTACAGAAAAGGAAGCAGAAAAAAGGAGGGAATTACAAAGTCTAGCAGTTCGAGGGAAGAAACTGTTAGAGTAGAAAGTTTTTCGGCATCTATAGACCTCAATAGTGAAGGGGTGGGATTTTGCTACTAATCTGGTTAGTCAGGACTATTCACATTGAGGGACACAAATGATGTAACAAAGCCACTGACACGTATGCACATGAACAAGCCGTGGCGCAAGCGTGACGTCACAGCTGGATCGAAGGAAGAAAAGGAAAAGAAAAGCTGAGACGACCCATCCCCCCCCCAAAAAAAAACACGTGTGGATGCAGGAAGAGAAACAGCATATGTCGACACTGCAGAGATGTTTTTTTGGGGGTGGGGTCAGCCACGTGGCGGACGACAGAAACTGTTAAACAAGATGTAGAATTCATTTATCCTCCGAACTTTTGACAAGATTTTCGGACGATCGTATACAGCAAAACCAATTAGGAACATAACAGTCGGTTATAGCTGCTGTCTAAAACTATTAATTGGCCCCAAGTGGAAAAGTCAGAATGCGATCATATTGTCGCTGATATGGAAAATACGTGTCAGATGGTTTGGTGTAGAAAAGACCGGCAATAAATGCCTTTTGTTTCAATTGAAAAAAAAAAACAAAAAAACTCGTGTCGAAATTTCTTCCCGTTTCCTTTGTTCCTTTGCGCGACTTTCATGCACAACGTCAGGTCCGTATTAAAATGTAGCGACAAGGTTACAATGATACGAATTTGCCGGAGCAGATTTCTGTTATACTCTTTTATTTGTTCTTTTTTGTTTGTTTATTTGTTTGTTTCTTGTTTGTTTTTTGTTTGTTTGTTTTATTCCCCCCTCTCTCTCTTTACTTATTTATTTTTATTTATTTTTTTGTTCTTCCCATGTATTTTCCTTTGGGGGGTTCCTTTGTTTTATTTTTTAAATTTCTCTCTTCCTTTTATTTCTGCCTGTTTCTTTCTCTCTTCTTTCTTTCTCATTTTTCTCCTCTCTCCCTCTCTCTCCCTCTCTCTCTCTCTCTCTCTCTCTCTCTCTCTGTGACACGCCTCTCATGGTGAAGTCAAACAACTGACCCCTGATCGTTTTCGGACTTTGGCTTGTGATGTCTAGTCTCCGAGAGGCTATCAGATTAAGTCCTGACCGCCTTGGTGTAGAATTCTCTGAAAGCGAAAAGCGAAGTTCGCAAATGCCAGAAAGAAGCAAGACAAACAAATAAAAATTCTATTCGACCAAAAATTAATTTCACAAAATTACTATCTTTTTACAGATCTGTACACGTTCAGTTCTTAGCACATTCTTAAAGTCAGTTCTTAGAACGTTTTTAAATTCACAATCTCTCTTCTTCGGAGAAGGCACTTAGGTGGAATGAAGAGGGGGTGGTCAGGCGTTGGGAGTGATGTTATTATCTCGAGATTCCGCACAAATCTGGTTAATTTTGAGCGACATGAGCCTTATATAGTCCGGGTCGGGTCGAGGTGGAACATTCACTTAGCCAATCAAGTATACGTAAACCCCAGATCTAAATTGTGTGTGTGCAGTTCAGCCATAAAGTCTAGAGTTTTGAAATCTGGGACCAAAACCGATATCTGTTCCCATGACCTTAGAGATTAATCCTTGTCATTCAGAATACCTGGCCTGGTACTCCTCAGGTCAGACGAATGTCATCGTCATTATTCTAACATTTCCTGTCGTCTATTTTTCAAATAACAAATATATCTCTGGCTTTGACAATAAAACAAAATATATATATATCTGATTTTGACAATAAAAGAAAATATATCTATCTATATCTTCTAATTCAAGTCTTTTTGATCTCCGCTGTCGTTCGGGATTAATTTAACAATTTTAGCATATTTAACCGGTCTTTCTTGGGTCCCAGGGGGTCTCAACCAACTGGGAGCAAATCGCTCCCTCGAGTTGATCACGTCACACACACACACACACACACACACACACACACACACACACACACATATATATATATATAGGTGTGTGTTTTATATATATATATATATATATATATATATATATATATATATATATATATATATATATATATATTCCCCTCTTTCTATTCTTTCTTTTCCCTCTTTTCTTTTTATCAGCACCCCCGATTTTCTCTATTTCACTACCTTTCTCTGTCTTTCCCCTCTATCTTTTTCTTTCTTTTTCTTCCTTTACTTTTTCCTGTCTTTTGCTCCTTTAAAGCTTTATCTCTCTCTTTTTTTATCTCTTTCGTTACTGGGGGGAAGGTCATACCATGTCAAGGCCTAAAGGTCATTAAAGGATAAGGGCTAATGAGTGTCGGCTGATCTGTAACACAGCATCGTGATGATCGATAATGGCGACACTTGAGTCGGGTTTAATTTTTTAAGAGGACTGCTCAACAACAAGAACTTGTTTACATTAGATTTGAAAACGACCATGTTATAGCCAACTGAGAAGCAGCCCCACCGTACTGTGTTCAAGAGACGAGTAACTCTAAGAAAGAAATTTTGATCATGGAATTTTCGTTTAGTTTTAAGCACTGCTAAAGATTAAGGGAAATTGTTAACAGTTTTTTCACGATTTTGGCCCACTTTTTTCTCTCCTCCCCATTTCTCTCTCTTTTCTGCCTCCATTTCTCTATTTTCCTCTTTTTTTCTCCCCTCTCTTCCTCTCTCTTTTTCTCTTCACTTTATTTCTTCTTTTTTCTTTCTTTTCGCCATTCTTTCCTTTCTCTTTCTTTTTTGTTTCTTTTATTTCATTATTTATTTCTCTCATTTTCTTTTTCTGTTACATCTTTCCTTCCTTGTTTAAAGCCTTTTCAGAGATAGCTTTCTTTCTCTATCACTCACTCTCTCTCTCTCTCTCTCACACACACACACTCTCTCTATCTCTCTTTCATTATTAATCATGTAATTCCTTCGATTATTTTATTCTTTCTTTCTCTCTAATTTTGTATTTTTAAAAAATTTCTTTAACGTAGCACACGCGTTTACACGTGGGACCCCACACGTTGTAGCAGAGTAAATCGCAAAGAACATAGAACAAGTAATAACTCGGCTCCTTTTCTTTTTTTTTTTTTTTTGTAACAACGACGTTTATTTCCTCATTCTCCCGCCACGCGTGGCTTCTCATTACGGCTGTAATATCACTCACGTCTGTAACGTGATCGTCCCTACCTCTCTTCTATTTATAGTCTTTCTTTTTCCTTAGCGTGACGTCATTTTGCACACGACTCGGTATTTGCAGATGGCCGCAATACATTTCTCATAAACTTCTAATTCTGCCTTTCTTTTAGTTTCTCTCAAATTTCTAATTTTTCTTTTCTTTTCTTACAAACTTGTTATTCTTTCTATATTTTTTTCTCTCTCTCTCTCTCTCTCTCTCTCTCTCTCTCTCTCTCTCTATGTCTCGTTCAATCTTACAATCCTTTAGAATATTTTTTCTTCTCTCCCTCCCAATCTTGCAATTTTAACTTTCTCAAAAACTTATAATTCTTTCTCTCTCCCGCTCTCTCTCTCTCTCTCTCTCTCTCTCTCTCTCTCTCTCTCTCTTTATTTCTCTCTTCGTCTTGTATTTCTTTCCTTTTTCTTTCTTCTTTCAACTGTCTTATTTCTTCCTATTCTCGTTTCTCTCAACCATTTTCTTCATTCTTAATAACCATTCTTCTCTTTATTTCTTTTTGGTTTCTTTTTAATTTCTTTTCTCATTTAAACGCGATTTTTCTGCCATTTATTCTCATCTTGAGTCTTGCGCAATAAATTTCAATTTTCACCATTTTTCTTGTTTTTTTTTTCTTTGTTTGTTTATTATTCAAACAAACGAAATCTTCTCCTTCGCCAAATAGAAACCCAGATAAGCCGGCGGATATGCTGCTGGGGCAACCATTAATTTTATTTAGAGATTCAAATTGAACCGAACTTTTTTTCATCTCTATTTTATTTATTTCATTTATATTAAAAGCCATCTCACTTGATAGTCGGTGAAATATCATAAAATCAGTATTTTTTTTCACCTTCTAACAAAGGCATGTTTGACACGAGGCCAATTTAGCATGGAGTGCATGAAGCCTATTAAATGCTTAGAGTAGGTTAGCAAAATGGACTCTGCTTCATTGGTAACTTGAAGTTCCAACATATATGAATGTAGGGAAACGCGTGACTTACTTAACTAGCACGTGTGCATAATTCAACGGGTCGATCGTGGAATGAAGAAGAAAGAAAAAAAATGGCTGCCTTATCTCTTTATATTCCTGTAATGTTACCACCTGATATGCAGATGAGATGCTCCTGGTTGGAGATATAAGACGGTTGATTTTTCAGAGAGCATGTTCATTTTTGAAGTTGGATTTTGAAGAAGTAAGTTCGATCAGCAGAAGTGTGTTTGCAGTCGAGAGAAGTTTAGTTCCTGCATGAGAAAGAAAGAGAAAAAAACAGAAGTTTGGAAGTTGGAAGTTTGGACAACAGTGTCAAATTTAACCAAGAAATTGTTGATGTGAAGGGCAGAAGAAATAACACTCGATATTGAATTATAATGAATGGTTTGACTATGATCCGTTTTATTTATTTATCTGCTGTCCCTTATCCTCATCTTCATAGTTGTTGTTTCACCACATTTCGGCCAACTGATCCTCTGGCCTTCTTCAGGTGATTAATAAACAACAACTATAAAGATGAGGATAACAGTCCGCAAATAAATAAATAAATAAATAAATTACTCATCTCAAAGAATTCCAATAAAGAAATAATATAAATTTGATCCCTTTTTCCTTCAGTACAGTAGGAGGAAGGTCTTCTGCATAAGAGGATTGAATCGAATAGAAAATAAATTAATTTATCACAACAGATAAAATGAGCTAAACATAATGTTATATACATACGCACACATACGTATATATATATATATATATATATATATATATATATATATATATATATATATATATATATGGCTAGGTAAAAGTGCTAGTCTAGCACCCACTGATAAGTTGTGATAAAACGAAACAGTACTGTGTGCGGATGACTATATAATAAGCCCCCTTTTGGGTTGAGCACTGTCGTAAATGTATATCACCCGCTGCTTATTTGGCTATTAAGCGAGGCTCGCTGTTTCTTTGTTTCTTTGTAAATAAACTAGCAGCTCGAGTACTGTAAACGCGATGAGCGAATGTTTATTTAATGGACATATGATGAGGCGTTCACGAGCACCGTTCTAGGGTTCAGTGGTTAGAACTGCCGACTTTCAACGCGATGGTTGTAGGTTCAACTCACGGCTAGGGAAAGGTGCTAGTCTAGCCGTAATGGTATATATATATATATATATATATATATATATATATATATATATATATATATATATATATATATATATATATATATATATTATATAAATATAAAGAAAACAGACAACAATCGTTTATACAAGTTGAACAGCTTTAACTAAGCAATTAATAAAGAACTAGCAGGAACTGTGGATAAAGAACTAGCAGGACCTATATATATATATATATATATATATATATATATATATATATATATATATATATATATATATATATATGAGAACTAGCAGGACCTATGGATATATATATATATATATATATATATATATATATATATATATATATAAGAACTAGCAGGACCTATGGAGATATATATATATATATATATATATATATATATATATATATATATATAAAAGAACTATATAGAACTATAAAGAAATATATATATTATAAAAGACCTGTGGATATATATATATATATATATATATATATATATATATATATATATATATATATATCTCCAGAGGTTCTGCTAGTTCTTTATTAATTGCTTAGTTAAGGCTGTTCAACTTGTGTAAACGATTGTTGCTTGTTTTCTTTGAAAGCTCTCAATTTAGCTTCCAGCGCATGGTTAGGTGTATCGGAATTTTTATACCCCTAACGCAAAACTGCGAATAAAATATAAAAAAACTCGTAATTTCTCTTTTAAAAGTGGATTGTTTATTTTCTTTATGCATTATACTTCCAAAATAAACTATTAAAGTTGTATAAAAAGTAATATAAATATTATCATTTTTATTTTTTTAAAAACAGCAATGAAATTAATTGAATTTTACGAGTTCAGTATTTTTCAATTTTTTAAACTTTAAAAATCTATCAAAGTTTTTCTATTGATTCTATTTTTACGATATTTTCAGGATCAATGTGAAATTTTATGATGTTTCCAATAAACCAAATATAATATTTTAGATAAACGTTTTTTTTTTTTAATTCACGCCCCCCCCCCCCCATTTAGAAATGTCTATTAAAAAGTAAATAATTAATTTACTCATCAAAGTTTTATATGTCACAAATTGAAGATAAAAATCAATAAATAATATATTCAAATTTAAAACAAAAAAGTAGTGTTTTTTTTAGAATTTTACCTATAAAGTCCGAAGTTCACAACCTTTTTTTTTAATCACGTTGTTTGTTTTTATGTTTGTTTGTTTTCTTTTAAATGAAATCTTGGTCCTTGCTCCTTTAATTGAAAAAAAAATTAGGATTTGAATCACATTTTTCGAGTAGTTATAAGCTTGGAAAGACAGGAGATGGAATTAGTTAATATTTTTCATGAAGTTTCTGACACACCTAGCGCATGGCTACATGTCAGAGGTTTTTTTTTCTCTTTCTTTCTCATGAAGGAACTAAACTTTCTGATATAAAATAAAATAAAAAAAGAAAAATTCCTGCAGCAGCTTCATTGGTTCAAAGATTATCTACTATTTTTAAATGTTTTATTCTGACTCATGCGAATTTGAGGTCGTGCAACCGCAAACGTATTTTCTCCATTTTGTTTCCTTTCCTAAGTCGCTCGCGGCGAGTTGCTTTACTGGCCGTCGCAAATAGTAATGATTATTTTTAAAACGAATTTTTCTCAAGTATTTTCTTGCAACGTTGCATTTTACAAATTTTGAAGAAAATCTCAATCAAATCAAAATTGAGCCAAATCTCCTTACAAAAATTCTACTTTAGAAATGTCATTCTCTGCTCTATAATATTTTTTTTTTACACAGTGATCACCACTTATCAAGGCCCGGAAGCCACTCAGGGATAAGGGTTATTGCAAGTACATTACGTTAGTGAGGAGATTTGCTGAAGTGTTTACTTAAGGAGGCGGTTCATTAGGAATTTGTTAACATTGGACTTGAAGACATCCAAGTTGTAGTCCGGAGGGAAGCAGGCAGACGGAACAGAGTTCCACAGGCGTGCAGTTCTAAGAAAGAAGCTTTGTTCATGGAATCCGCGTTTTGATTTAGGCACAGATATAGAGTGGGGGAAAATTTTCACAATGGATTCAGCTAGACGGTTGTTTTTCGTGAAAGATTGGCGAGGGGGGACCAGAGATTGGAGTTCAGACGAGCATCTGCCATGGAAATAATGATAAAACAAGGACAGGCTCGCAACGTCTCTTCTGTGGGAGAGAGGTTGCAGGGTAGAGAAAAGGGCATCCCCCACTAAGCCACGAAGTCTATTTTGTACTCTGTCAAGGCAGTATAGGCTGTTTTTAGCAGCTCCTGCCCAGATATGGCAACAGTATTCCATCCTTGGATGTACTTGGCTTTTATATAGATAGAGAATTGCATCAGTAGTGAGATATCTTCTGGAGCGGTAGAAGGATCCCACCATCTTTCCAGCTACCTTGGCAACAGACTTGATGTACGTGTTCCATTTCAGATCAGGAGTAAAGGTCAAACCCAGAAGCTTGTCAAAACACGGAGCCTCATCCAGACGAGAGCCATCCATCACAATTGATGCCAGCTGGGGATCAGAGCGTTGATGATGTAAGGATAGGAGTTTGGTTTTAGATGCATTAAAAAGGTAACCAGCCACATCTCCCCCCACTGAATCACGCGCTCGAGATCAGAGGAGAGAGAATCAGAGAGAACTTTGTCATTTACAGCCTTTGATGTGTTGCCTACTATGTGTATTTATTTGTGTGTATGTACAGATATATAAAGTGTGATAAAGGCTAACGGAAAGAAACTAAAATACATTTCAAAAATATTTTTCTCCTTACTTTCTGTTTGTTATTATGTTTTTTCTTCTTTAATGATATATGCTGAAACTATATCCATCATTAATTATCAATAATGGCACTGTGCTCAGTAGTAATCAAATGGTATAAAGATATATATATATATATATATATATATATATATATATATATATATATATATATATATATATATATATATATATATATATAAGATTGGCCGGACTATATTAATAAAGGAAATCCAAAACTATATTATCAATGTATAAAATGTATTTATAATTACATATAATAAAATTATAATTTAAAAAAAAAATGTATATATGTAAAAATATTTTTAACCTTTATATATCTAATTTTAAATAAATATGAATGGAAATATACTAAATACTAATCATAGTGGGGGTGATAAGTAGTTAAATGGATTAATCCGTAATCTTATAAATACAAGACTGATAAATTAAAAAATGCATCCATTTTAAATGTGGAAATTGATGAATCACACAGGTAAGAAATTCATTTTTATAGTATGAAAAGGTTAGTAACTGCAATTAAGAAGAGGAAATTGGATCAAATGTTTGTAACATGTCTTCTTCCTAAGATTAAGGGTGGTGGTGTTTGATCAACACTGCTGGGGAGCCATGATGTAATATACTGTTTTGTTTTTAAATCCCGAAACAGTGTTTCATGGTAAACAACTGATGATCCCTTGAAAAATAAATTATTGGTACTATAGTAAATTCGAGAGCGAGTTGATGCAGTGATTGCAGGTGATTAAATAACTTACTAACTAGATGGTTTTCTAACGAATGATAAAAAATATTTTTGTATAGTTTTAAAGGTTAAAAACTTCAAAGACTATATATATATATATATATATATATATATAAAGCTGAATGTGTGTGTGTGTGTGTGTGTGTGTGTGTGTGTGTGTGTGTGTCTGGTCACGAATAGGCTCCTATATGGTTGACTATTTTAAAAAACTGATTGCATATAATGATAGAAGATGTATCGAGACACAGGAATAGGTATGTTTGATCTGGCAGAACGGTGGTTCATTAAAATTGTGGGGTCTGCGTTCGCGCCTGGTCCACAAAGTATGGAAATAAAAAATTAAAAAAAAAAAACAAAAAAAAAACGTTTACAAGTGTTTTTGATATAGATGTACATAAGAATACTTTGATAAGTATGTTTTATCTTAAATAGGGATGATATGATAAAATTGTGGGGTCTGCATTAGCGCCTGGCCTCCATAGAATGGAAATAGGCACAAACTTTAATAAAGACTTTTCATATCTATCTGCGTAAGTATACATTGATAATTATGTTTCAGTTTGAAGAAATATGGTATAATAAAATTATGGCGGTGTTCGTTCGCACCTGACCTCCATAGAATGGAAATATGTCACAAAGTTTAACAAGGTTTCTTAATATAGATCCACAGAATATTGTGATAAGTGTTTCAGCGTGATCAGGTATGGTATAATAAATTATGGGGTGTATCTATTTTATTTTTACTTTCATCATATTTTGCTTTGGTTTTGATACCCCCAAATTCGAAGCTATCTCTTTACAACCCTTCCTTTTCATAATCTATCATACTTTCATAAATCAGAGTCCATTTTCTGTAAGCTGTTTTTGAACCCAGTCAACGACGGGTACTTTTGCTAGTATATATATATATATATATATATATATATATATATATATATATATATATATATATATATAATTATTATAGTAAATAATTATGCCATCCCCTTTAAGAAACTTGTTTATTATCGTTCAGCACTTTCAGCTGTAATAATTCGGTCAACTTAGCTCATATGCATAGATCGTCATATAATGATTAGATCACACTGACTGACGTTAAAAGCATTTAATAAGAATAAATATTTAATTTCAACTGCATCTCTCGCGGTTGTCGGTAGCCGAATTGTTCTGGTCTTTGCTTATGAAGCCAGACATGACTTCTGTAGCCAGGGTTCGAATCTCTCGACTGGCGCTAATCGTGACACCCTGCACTAATGATTCCCGAAAGGATGAAACACTAGTGTCTGTAGGTATTTAATTATTATAGTAAATTATATGACGAATCCTATAGTTGGACGAAACGCAGAATATTCAGTGTAGCTTAATCGCCATATATATTTTATAAATTACTAACTAGCTCTACCTACGTATTGAGCACTTTTGAAGTAAATACTTAAAGTTTACGCATAAATCTATACCTTCGTATATTAAATTTATGCGAATAAATGAAGTAGTTATATATATATATATATATATATATATATATATATATATATTTATATATATATATATATATAGGAACTGGACTCACAGCAATAAATTTCCTATATACTGCTCTGGCTACACATTAAGTATTCTCGTCCGGTTTTTTTTTTTCGCCACTGAAGAAATATATATATATATATATATATATATATATATATATATATATATATATATATATATATATATTGAGCACTCTTGTATTAACCTTGTTAAACTTCATTGGTTACTTTACCTCTGGAAAATATTATATATATATATATATATATATATATATATATATATATATATAATTATTTTTTACAATAATAATTATTAAATACCTACAGACACTGGTGTTTCATCCTTTCGGGAATCTTCAGTGCAGGGTGTCACGATTAATACCAGTCGAACAATTCGAACCTCGCATTACGAGACATCTCTGGCTCGGTTTAGCGAAGACCTAATCCATTCGGCTACCATTAACCGCGTGAAATAACGTCGAATTTAAACATTTTAATTTTAAATGTTCATGTACGTCAGTCAGAGAGTGATCTAATCGTTATACGATGATCTATGCATAAGAGCTAAGTTGACCGACTTTTAATTCAACTGAAAGTGCTCAACGATAAGAAACGAATTTCTTAAAGGGGCTGTCATAATTATTTTTTACTATAATAATTATTAAATACCTACAGACACTAGTGTTTCATCCTTTCGGGAATCTTACCCACACACCCACACACCCAGTTAAAGGTATTTCAGAAGGAAAGCTCGTGAATAAAAAGGAAGTTATTAAGAGAGCTAAATATATATATATATATATATATATACATATATATATATATATATATATATATATATATATATATATATATATATATATTCTTGACAGCACCTATTCCGTAGCGCAGAGACAATCATATAATTTTTATGTCAATTTTGCATATTTTCCGCCTTGACTCATCAACTCATTTTAAAATTAATCAATTCGTATTCAGAAGAATACGAATTGATTAATTTTAAAAAGAAAAGAACCAAAATAATTTAGACAGGATTACATAAATCTGAAAAAATCTGAAGAGTAATTACATTGTGTTTTATGATACGAGAGGAAAAGAAGAAAAAAGAGATCAAACCGAATTACATAAGTCCACACTGTGATGTAATGATATATATATATATATATATATATATATATATATATATATATATATATATATATATATATATATATATTCAGAATGTGAGAGATTATATAATTATTGCTACAGCAAGATAGCGTTGCAGCTCACAAGAGCCTTGACAGCTAACAAACCGGAAATTCGAGTTTCGCACTCATTTGGGTTCATTAATTAAACATATTCAAACCTCTAACCTCTTGTATGCGAACCTCCAGTCTTGAACTTCCGGTTTGTTGGCTGTTAAGGCTCTTGTGAGCTACGACGTTGTTTGGCTATGAATATATATATATATATATATATATATATATATATATATATATATATATATATATATATATATATATATATATATATATATATATATATATGACTTACTTGTTGTTTCATCAAATACTTTTGCATTCAAAATCCGATACCGCATTTTGTAATTCCTACCCTCTGATGAGAATATAAGTATTTCTTCGAAACTCCGCGGATTAAGGACTACCACTTATCTAGTGTTTCCTTTTCAGATTAAATATTTTTTAAATTCATTTCTTAGTGTTTTTTAACATGTTTTATTAACTGTTTGCTCGCATATATATATTGAGAGAGAAAGTTATATATATGTGTGCGTGAGCGTGCGTGCGAAGACTGGCGAGGAATAATTTATTCCGTCATTTTGGACGGAAAATGTAGATTTGGAAACAGATTTCTTAAATGCTTATACGCAGAGAAAATGACTCATAACCTTATTTTATTTGATTCACTTATTTTTTTTTTTTTAAACAATAATCAAATCCAGGTCAATGTCTTCCTGACAATTTGCAATGTTTTTTCTACCTTGAACCATTTTTTTTCTTTGATTTTTCTTTATTTTCATGTTTCTTTTAGTCGTGTTTTCTGTTTGTTTATTATTATTATTATTATTATTATTATTATTATTATTATTATTATTATTATTATTATTATTATTATTATTGTTTTTGTTGTTGTTGTTGCCCTCCTTTTTTCCTGTCTTTTATTCCTCCTTCTTTCATTTTGTTCTCTATTTCGTAACTTAATTACAACACATTGTCTTTACATTATTTTAATTTTTATTTATTTATTTATTTATTTATTTATTGTTCTTCTTCTTGTCGGTTTAAAACCATAAGTTCTTTCTTTTCATTGACCTTGAAGAAGAAGAAAAAAAATAATTAGAAAAATAAAAACAAAATTAATAAAAAAACACTTTTAAAATAAATAAGTTAACTCTTGTATCGTATTTTATTTCAACTTCAAACTTGGACACTTAATCCGCAACTATAGCAAATTCATATTTGTACTGCCTCTTTCGGGGTTCCGCGGTACACAGGAGGAAGCTTTACATGCGTTTCTGCAGTGACTTAGTCCACAATACATTGTAGTATTGCACTGTAGAGAACCTATGAAAAATTATTTTTATATAATGGCTTGAATTAAAATTTCAAAGGTAAAAGTCAAGTGTAATGATTCATTTGTGGTCTAAACAAATGCATTTATTTCGAACGCACCCCTGTCTTATCAAAGAAACCACTGTTGATTTTCTGTAACCTTCTTTTTGTGCGGTAATAAAACCTCCCGAATGCAATTGCAAATGTTAGGCTGTATAAAGGTGTTAACTTCGGTAAAAAAAAATCGGACTGTTCCTTCATTAATATGATTTTTTTCGATTATCGATTTTCAATACTTATCAGAGGCATTTCAATATAAAACCTATCTAAGAACACTCCAAAACATTTGTGTGTGTGTTTTTTTAATCCTCCCATCCGTTTCGGAGTTCATAGGAACTCACTCACTCACTCACTCACTCTCTCTCTCTCACACACACACGCACACGCGCGCGCACACACACACACACACTATCTATCTTTCATACACTCGCACACAAAGTACCTTCCATATATAAGTAGTAGTGATGGGACGATTCCAATATTTTTCCTGATCCAATACAATTACCGATTTCCCATACTAAATTCCAGATTCCGATACAATAACTGATTCCGATACTTCATAAATCTCTGAATATTTAACTATAAGAGTCCTGATTACCGTAAAAACGCATATTAAATGTGGCTATATTTTCTCAAACGTAAAAACACACTTGTGCAAGGTGTGATCTAGAGATTTTAGTCTTACTAGAAGTTTAACATCAATAGATATTTATTATTTTATTACTACAAGCAGTGGAAGATGTTTCTTAAACCAAAATCAAATAAAAAAATAATTTAAGGAATCGGTTTTGGCATCGGAAAATAGGCTCGAATTTTTTCGCTTCCGATATCGATTCCGATACCCCAAAAAGCTCCGATTTTTCCGATTCTCGATTCCGATTCTGATTTATTGTCTCAATACTAAGAAGTAGAGATTTGGTTATAAAAGCCATATTTTTAACGAAGGAATAAATGAATTATATATACAAACTTACATGCATAATACAGTAAAAATGAATGAAGCTTTGAGAAAATAGAAGGGTCACCAGGTAGTAAGTGCTTACTAAAGCATAAACAATTTTGTAAATGAAATAAATGAAGAAAAACGAAAGATTATAACAGAATTTTATATCTAAAATTTCATAAAAAAAGCAGTTATTTTCCGTCAGTAAAATGTTCATATTGCAAACACATGTTTGGTAAGGAAATTAGAGTCAGTAGTCACAAATTAAAATATCCATAGTGTGACTAGGTATGTGTAAGTCATGTACTATGTGAGTATTTGGCAGCGTGGCATTGTGTATATGTGTGCGTTGGTTTACCTTGTTCTTATCAGAACGTGTATAGATGCTCGTGAGTTGATGATGGTCGGTACGTGAGTAATTGAATTCTTTTCATCCCCCTATGTCAGTACAAAGGCCCGGTAAGAGGTGAGTGGGGTTGACGTACTTGGGTTCTTCCATGTAGTTGTAGCTGGTAAAATCTGATTTTGTTGACTATGTGTTATAGGATTTTTTTAAGTTCACATTGGCTCATTACTTTCACATATACCTTTTGGAACAATTGGAGTTAACACCTTCCTGTGAAAACTTACTTGCTTTTGGAAGTGACAAAGAAAGCGATTTCCAGCAAGGCAGAGAAGGGAAGAATGTATACAATCATAGCCATTTGTAACATAACGTGGATGCGCGAATATAAATGCACGCAAAGTGCCGTCATCGGTGGGGGAAAAGGACTATAAAAAGAAAAAAAGAACGACCATGAAGGGGGGGGGCGAGATAAAGTTTGAGATTTTGTGAGAGACGAGATAACGCTCTAGATCACGTGGGTGACGTTAAAGCTGTACCAATGAAGAAAGAAATGTTGTTACAAAGAACAAACGAGTTGGAGTTATTTCCTATTCTTTGTTTTGGTCTCCTTTGCGACTGAAACTGGACACAACATGTGTTAGTTCCCGGACAACGTTACACATTTGCTTTATAGCAGTTGGTCAACGTTGGTTAGTTTATTGCTAATCGCCTGAGGCGCCTCTTCTGGGGAATGCCAACAAGGCGACCCTGGCATTTTTTGCAACTTTTGTGCTCTTTCGTTTAGGGTGCTTACTTTCCAAATCCCACCTTCCCAATCTTGTATCATATCTTTCCGCCATGGGTGAGAGAGATAAATATTCGGTTCATCAGTAGAGATAAATATTCAGTTCATCGAGCTGAGACATGGACTAATATATGGCTCTGGTTAGTCCTAGGAGGTCCACCTTCTCAGGATTTACCTTCTCTCTGAGAAGAGGTTAGGTTATTGCTAATCGCCTGAGGCGCCACTACAGGAATTTTTGTAGGCCAGAGTGTGCCACTTCTAATGAACTGGCTTTTCAAAATCTGACCTTGTGTCTAATGCCTTGGCATGGTGATAAATAAAAACTCTTTTGGGATTTGGCACACTTTCAGTTAAAAACAAGAAATGTATAAACTACCCAGAACAGTATAAGTCCACAGTAATAGTATGACAGATAAGAAATTGACGTGCGAGACGAACGAGCTAATATAATTCTTTTTCTTTGTTCGTTTGGCTTTCTTTTTTTTTCTTCTTTCCTTTTCACTTCTTTTTTGGCTGGAACTGGGAGCGTTGGATTTTTACATGGAGATGTGATTCGGACGAACTCTAAAAAGCAAATGGCTTTAATTGCTATCCCTTTTTGTATCTACTTCATTGAAATTCGCTTTCTTTAATCTCTTCATCAATTCAGTTTTCACATAAACGTGTGAACTCAAAATATTTCCAACCAATAAAAATCGTTTCAAAACCAAAAAGCAACAATTCTTTGTGAAATTAACACATTGGCTTGGTCAACTAAACTAAAATAAGGCATAATTGTTTTAAAATGATAGATAAAGATATTATAACGAAAGCTTATTTGATAATACATTATTTGAAATCAAAATTTTAAATTTCTCAAGAACTTTCTTCTCAACCTTATATATATATATATATATATATATATATATATATATATATATATATATATATATATATATATATATATATATTATACACACGCACACGGCATAATTACGTTGACACACTGGTTCTCACCAGATCACCGAAGTTAAGCAACGTTGTCTGGCCAGTACCAGATAGGTGATCATTTGGGAAGGCTAGGCGCTGTATGTACCGCGCCAAGTCATAGAAATTTCCGGATTAGTAACTGGAGGCGCATTAATTCGCTGGGAACGATGCACCCCAAGTCTTAGTTAAGACATTCATCTAGGAGAAGGTAACTCTGATGTAAAAACCTATGTTGTACTGTGTGCTTTTTCTTGTGTCAAGTTATATGCGTCGACAAGGATTAGCAATAATAGCAAAATAGTGGTTGGTTCTACACAAAGCCTTTACCACTATAAATAAATCATCTGTGTGGATTTCCGATCAACTTAGTTGTGGTGGAATCTCATAAGTCGAAATCAATGGGAGAATTCGTCATATATATATATATATATATATATATATATATATATATATATATATATATATATATATATATATATATATATATATATATAAGAGGTGGGTGTAGCTTGCATGAAGCATTGTATAGTATGTAGTTAAATAGAATTGTAGAAGGCGGTACAATGCAGAAGTAACGGAAAGACACAGGCTGAAGCAGGTGAGAAATTTATTAATACAACTTATAAATACATGTGTACATATTCATATTTCATATACGCAGTATATTTATATTTGCACAGTGGTTACCTGGGAAAGTCGGTCTGGTGGTATGTCCGTGTAATATAATATTTCGAGATAGATCTCTTCGTCAGATATTTACTTGACTTTTCCAGAAAGTCGAAATAATTTTTTGGTTATGGCAAACTCTGTCTGGCTCAGACTAAGGGATAAGAGGTGGGTGTAGTTTGCTTGAAGCATTGTATAGTATGTAGTTAAATAGAATTGTAGAAGGTGGTACAATGCAGAAGTAACGGAAAGACACAAGCTGAAGCAGGTGAGAAATTTATTAATACAACTTATAAATACATGAGTACATATTCATATTTCATATACGCAGTATATTTATATTTGCACAGTGGTTACCTGGGAAAAAATCCACCAACAATGTCCGCACAATTATTTAGCCCGATACTGTTACTATTTACTGTTTACAACAACACGTCTGAACCAAAGATAAACTATTATAAAAAAAATAATAAATAAATAAAATAAAATACAATATAAAATAAATAATTTAGAAATATAAAATAAGAATTGAGAAAAAAAACCCTAAACATATACTACCCACAAGTCCCGAGCAATGATTTGCTGCGGTATAGTTACTGCTTACAACAACACGTTTGTCAAAGTCAAGTAAATATCTGACGAAGAGATCTTTCTCGAAATATTATATTACACGGACATACCACCAGACCGGCTTTCCCAGGTAACCACTGTGCAAATATAAATATACTGCGTATATGAAATATGAATATGTACACAAGTGCGTCTACCTAACACTCGTATTATTAACTACACCCGCTTATTTATTTATTCTTTATTTATTTATTTATTTATTTATCCTAACTTCACTTTACTTATTTAGTATAAATATACACATGTCTATGTCTATATATATATATATATATATATGTCTATATATGTGTGTATATTTATATTTTTATGAATATGTATATTTATATAATTGTGTATACGTGTATATAGGTACATGTATGCATGTATGTATGTATGTATGTATGTATATATGTATATATGTATGTATATATACATCTACATCATACTGGACATCCGTAAATGTATCTTCATATGTATATGTATGTGTATGTGCGGCCATGATTGGGTGTATATATATATATATATATATATATATATATATATATATATATATATATATATATATATATATATATCCTTTTATGTGTTTATGTATATGTTTCTATGTGCGCGTGTATGGATGTATGTACTCATGGATCCTGTGTATATCCATGAATATATATTTGTATATCTATATCTATGTGCACATGTATGTGTATGCGTGCATCTGCGTGTTAGTGTTCGTATATATGTGTGTATCTATGTGTATGCATGGGTGAACGTGTGTATACAGGTATAGCTTTATCTGAGTTTATATGCATGTATCTGTTTGTGTGTATATATATATATATATATATATATATATATATATATATATGCCTATATCCACAATACATTTTACACTAAAAATAAAGTTAAGCATAACCACTGCCCAAAGCACCATGTTAGGAGCTTACCCAATATATATATGAACTTAACGGAACTACAACAACCCATGACTCATTATAACTTAACCACCACTCTCATAATCTTTAACCTTTAAACCTTTATACCACCTTTTTTAATTTATTTTATTTTTTTAATCTCTCAATCTATTAATGTATTCTATCTCTATTCCTATCTTCATTCTTACTTTTATCTAGATCCCTATAATTTTAAAAAATATTTTTTAGACACTATAACTTACTCTCTATCCAATAAACAAATCAAATCAATACAAACCTCTAAATATTAAACCACAACATGGATTTTGAACATATCTTACAATGCGTCTACCTAACCTCGCATTATTAACTACACCCGTTTATTTGTTTATTTATCCTAACTTTACTTTATTTACTTAGTATAAATATACACATGTCTCTCTCTCTCTCTCTCTCTCTATATATATATATATATATATATATATATATATGTGTGTGTGTGTGTGTGTCTATATATGTCTGTATATTTATATTTTTATGAATATGTATATTTATATAATTGTATATACGTGTATATGGGTACATGCGTGTGTACGTACGTACGTACGTATGTATGTATGTATGTATGTATGTATGTATGTATGTATGTATATGTACATCTACTTCTTACTGGATATCTATATCTCCACGTATATATATATGTAGGTGTGTGTGTGTATATATGTATATATGTGTATATGTGTATATGAGTATGTATATGTATATAGGTGTTGTGTGTATGTGTGTGTGTCTGCATATAGATGCATGTATGTCTGTATATACATTGTTTATATATATGTGTATGTGCGTATGTGTCTGTATGTTGATGTGTCGAAATGTACATATGTATGTGTCTGTATGCATGCGTATTTGCGCGTGCGTTGACGTATGTATTAACACTTAACAACCTAAAAACAACTCATTGTCAAAGGAAATGAACGAGTCGACTTATAGCGACTACGAACATTCTATATGGAACCTTTTCCTGTTCAAACACATATGACACTTACACAACCCCCCTCTCTCTCTCTCTCTCTCTCTCTCTCTCTCTTATCTATTTCATATACCTGGTTAAACCAAAAGCAGTCAAAATTTTAAAACTTAAAAATTGAAATTCCTCCCACCTCCTCTCCTTACCCCCCCTTTAAAACGGTAATAAAAAAATAAAACACATATTTGCTCTGCAATAGTATTGAGCACTCTCTTCAGGTTTTTACGAATTACCAGTTTTACTATATATATATATATATATATATATATATATATATATATATATATATATATATATATATATATATATATATATTGACGGGTTCTATACTGGTAATAACTGATAAAAAATAAATCGGAAATACCTCGTTTGACACGTTCTTGAACGAATAAAGTGGTTTACTCAATCTTTGAAATGAATGTTGCGAAAAAAAAAACTTTTTTTTATTCCTGCATTCAACGTAACCTTAATCCTAACCCTAACCCTAATCCTTAATCTTAACCCTATTACACTACTCTTTTTCTGAAGTCCACACGAAATATTTTTTAATTAATAAATTTGATTAAAAAAATAAAGCCAGAGCAGATAAAACACTTAGCGTGACATTTATGTTTTTTTTTATTATTATTTTATTTATTTTATTTTTTTTTTTTTTTGCCAATCTATAAATCTTCAATTTCATAATTTGTAACCATGACATTTAAATTCCATGACATCCATTTAAAAAAAAAATTTTTTTGCTTGTTTTCTTTTTTATTCATACACATTCAGTCAGGTCGACCGTAAAGAGTGCTTCTTACTTTTACAAGTAGGTCACCATTTATCGAAGCCCGGAAGATGGGGGGGGGGGGGGTCAGTCGAGGATAAAGGTTCAAGAGATTTCAAGTTTGACGATGAACGTCATCACGAAATGATTGGAATGTGTTTAGAATGTGCATAAGGTTACTTAAAAGGAGTTATCTAAGAGGACAGCTCATCAATGATTTGTCTGCATCAGAAGTGAAGACGACCACGTTGTAGTCTGCTAGGAAGCAGCATCCTGGTATTGTATTCCGTAGATTGGATTGTTGTGTTAATGTTGGTTCTGTGCAGTTCTAGGAGATCCACCATCCCAGGCTTTGCCTTCTCTCTTTAAAGAGGGGTTAGCTTATTACTAATCGCTAGAGGCGCCCTGTCGGGAATGCCGACGGGATCACACAGGCATTTTTTGCAGAGTCAAAGGACTCCTTCTTTTGAGCATTGACTTTTTCAAT
>NC_136510.1:88092926-88117926 GCF_053919585.1 Euprymna scolopes
AAAATGGAATTTTAGAAATAAGTTGAGAATTATAGCTGACAAAAAATAATAATAAATGAAATACGCGACAAAAGATCAGGCGATGATCTTGTAGTGCTACAATATTACGAAGAAAATCAAATATTGATTTTTGTAGGAAGAAAGTCATCAATGACAAAAATCAGTTTAGATATTAGATATTTTTAATGCATAGTTTGTTACGGATATCTTTTCTTTTATTAATGAGTCATTACTTATCAATGTTTAGGGGCCACTTGAAAATAAGGGTTCAAAAGATTTCCAGTTGGACAATCAACGCCATCATGAAAGTATTGGTATCAGTGGGAGGAATGGGCCGAATGTTACTTAAGCGGGAGTGATCATCATCATCATCCTCATCATCATCATCATCATCATCATCATCTTGTATGAAACCGAAGATGTTATTGTTGGCATTGGTTTCCCCGATATTTATCTAATCAGAATTATTTCTAAAAGACATCAGAGATTACAGGAGAGACCATGTGACGGTTTCCAACATCTTAAGTGAAAGTAATTT
Organism: Euprymna scolopes; assembly: GCF_053919585.1. Classification (NCBI taxonomy): domain Eukaryota; kingdom Metazoa; phylum Mollusca; class Cephalopoda; order Sepiida; family Sepiolidae; genus Euprymna; species Euprymna scolopes. The sequence continues at coordinate 88,093,465 of NC_136510.1, forward strand.
TTTTGTGGAACTAACTGGATTTAAACTTGAGACACCAAGGTTGTCAGTCTGTGTTGTTAACCACTAGACCACCCAGAGAGATTGATTATCCAAAAGGACGGCTCAGAAAAAGTATCTGACTCCTGATGCCATTCTTAACATAAGGAGAGAGGATTTCGATCTAAAATAAATTCAGAGATATATCAACTTAATTATGTAACAAAAACGATGTTATTTGCACAACAATGTCAATATGAAATCTGGCCTAACCAACGATAATAATGGAAATTGATATACCAAGGTACTGGATTGTCATTTAGTCATATGTCGAGAACATCACAAACACAACCTTCCACAACACCACAGCCAGCCCAATCGCTCACAGCCATCGAGTATTCGCCAAGCTCCCACTGGCACTTGTGGAAAAGCCATGCCCCTATATCAAGGTGGGGATTGAGGCTGAAGGCCGCTACATTGAATAGATGTCAGCTCTAGTAAATAATCAAGTTACCTGAATTGATTTTTTTTCAATAAAAGTTTTAAAATAAAGTCGTAATGTTGTTTGATTTGGGATAAGACTTTTATCGTTCCACCCTGTACATTATTAAATGAGGAATTGTTTCCATTCAAAATTCACTTGGTAGTATGCGTGTAAAATTAAGAAAAGCATGGCCCGTTTTTAGATAAACACGACATCAGGTAAAATTTAGTTATTTTTTGTTTTGCTTAGTTTTATTCACATATTGTTGACCCATTTTAAGCATGATTTTTTTTCTCAGTTTTACATGAATAATACTAACAGGATTTTAATTGGAAATGGTTTATTTTTTTATTAATATTTAACAAAAAGTAACAACAACAAAAATATTTGTAGCCTACACAAAATTTTTCTATAACATTTTTTTTACAACATTTTTTTCTACAACATTTTTTTCTACAACATTTTTTCTACAACATTTTTTTCTACAACATTTTTTCTACAACATTTTTTTTTACAATATGTTTCTACAACATTTTTTTACTACATTTTTTCTACAACATTTTTTTCTACAACAATTTTTTTTTGTACAACATTTTTTTTACCACAACTGTAAACATTTACCCACTTAAGAATACCCTGACATTTAGCGAGTGCTGATAGAGAATCGTCAGTCATCTATAATCTCATCCAGGAAAGTGCCATCAAAAAAGCATTATGACCACAACCTTAATTAAGGATACTTAACTACAGCCATTATATCTCAGTTATCAGACTAAACCAATCATGAAAGAGACCTGACCACTTGTGTTCAATGCCCGAGACTCCAAACCAACTAGCCAAAATGTAAGCACCTTAGGCGCTTAATAAATAAAAGCGTTTCAAAACTGGATGACAAAAATAAAAAAATATCATACTCAAGCAAAAAGACTCTATAGCAACTTTATGTGCTAGATCATAAAGATTATGAATGTAGTCTGACAAAACAAGGTGTAAAAACGAAGCCAATAGGTTATATTATGTTAATAGATTATCTCCCTTGCTTTCTAAAATAGTCCCATCTGATTGGACAAGATAATGATCTTTGACTAATCCCCCTCCCCCGTTCATATATACAATATTTTACATACAATTCCTTGTTGTTTTCCTGGTCTATAAGATTATTGCTTCTAGACTAGTCAGCCTCAGTATTCTAACAGGAAAAGGAACCAATAAGATACTTTCCTTATCAATTGTATTTATAGATTATCTCCCCCTGTTAATTGTTTTATTAGATTATCTCCCCTGTATTCTAAAATAGCACCATTTTATTGGGCAAGATAATTATGTTGGACAAATTTCTTCCCTCTCTCGCTTTATATTGACAATTTCTTACATGCAATTTTTTCTTGTCTTTGCCCGTAAGATTCTGTCTTTAACCAATCAGTTTCTGAATTGGCATCAACACAACAGGCATTCCGTCTTCTATTCATTTCTTCCAAAGTAATTATAAAATTTAAATTGATTTTATGAATACCTCATTGTTTTCATTTATCCTAAGTCCAATGGTAAAATGATGCAATTAAAATACTGAGTTACCTCCCCTTAGGCATAAATAATTATTTCATCTACAAAGGGTTGTACGTATAGAAATATTGAAGACGGGTGGGGTGTGAAGTGAGGCGACTTTTTCTTTCGTTTGTTTTTAATATATGAAAACCCACAAAGTAATTTACAAGCGTTTTTTTTCTAAAACCTGTTTTGAAAATGATGAATATCAACCATTGAGAATGGAGTATTCATAGTTCTGTATATTATTATTATTTGAGACATAACTAAACGTGTTTTATTTATTTATTTTAATTTTTTTTATTACATTTTTACCCCAAACAAGGCATGTTGCCACTTTGATGTAAGGGGCAATCAGGTTGGGGAAGCAGGAAACTGGGAGAGAATTCCAAAGTCCTGCAGTTTTGAGGAAGAAGCTATTAGAGTAAAAGTCTTTCTTACATCTAGGGATCTCAACTGTGTAGGGGTGGGACTTCAAGGGCTTGTAGTTCGTCAGACCATCCGTCATTAAAATACTTGTAAAACAGGCAGAGGGATGCAACATATCGTCGGTGGGACAGAGGCTGAAGTTTAGTGTTATTCTTAATGTAAGCATACTACAACGATCTACAAATAAAGCGAATAAATTAGAATCAAATATTGATTTTATAGTAAGAAAGCTATAGATGACAAATAAATAGTGAAGAGACTGGCTTTACTTTATATATTAGATGTATTCTAATAAATACAGCTACATCCCTTTTTTTTTTATTAAGACTGTCTACATTTGAAAATAATTCTGACCAGGACAAAGTAGTTTCTAGAAGAATAGAATCGAATTGCATTTTAGCTTTTTTAACGACATTCTGTAACGATCTACAAGAAAAATTAAGATATTAGAACTCAATATTGATTTCATAGGAAGAAAGCTATCGATAAAAACGAAACGATAAAAAGACCGCTTTTACTTTATATATTAGATGTATTCCCAAGCATCACTATAAAGAGTTCTGTTATGAGATTGAATAGACAAATCTTAAGAATATACAATTTGATGTTTTAAATAATAGCATGAATGGGGAGAAAAGGAGATGTATTGAGGCTGAGGTTTTGAGAAGGAAATTGATTTTATTTGTGTGTGTGGGACGAGCAGAGAGGATATACTCTGGCCTGAGAATTCACTGGGAACTGATTTCAACGTATAACGGTTTTCAACGTTACACGCGATTCAACAGCCATAAATACACTCTGTCATTTTTGACTAGAAAAATGTTCTGACCTTAAAATCAAATATCCACACACAGATGAATATCTTTTTGTGTGTGTGTGTGTGTGTGTGTGTGTGTCGCGCGCGCACACACACACACACACACACACACACACACACACAGGGTGGAACGATAAAATTGTCGCCCTAAAGAAAACAACCCTGCAGCTTTATTTTAAAACTTTTATTGAAAATATCAATTCAGGTAAATTGGTTATGCAGTAGGGCTGATATCTATTCAATATAGCCACCTTCAGCTTCAATCACCACTTCGATACGGGTCCAGAACTGGGAGCATGCCATTTCCACAAGTGCCGGCAGGAGCTCGGTGAATATTCGACAGAGTGACGGTGATCAGGCTGGCTTTGGTGTTCTGGGAGGTCATGTTTGTGATGTTCTCGACGTATGACCAAGCGAAGTAATCCAGTGGATTCAGGTCGGAGGAGGAGGCGAGGCCAGTGAGAGAAGGGTACAAAGTCATAACACTCCTGAAGCCAAGTATGGGTCTCTTTGGACTTGTGGGCTGGCACCGAATCCTGCTGCCACACCCAGGGTCTGCCAGTGCCCAGCACATCCAGGTACACTTTGTTGTTGACTTTTAAGCCAACTTCAAAGAAGTGAGGTGGCATGATGTGGCCGTGATTTAAAACTGCACCAAATACCATAATTATGACCGGAAACTTTGTTTTCATCATTCTGGGCACATCCCTGTTATTCATGACAGTCTAGTGGTGCATTTTGAGGATGCTGGCAATGGTCCTGTTTTCATAACTTGGATCGGTAGAGAGCATGCTGTACAGCGGCGCATCTCCGATATTACTCATTGAACATTGTGTCACTTTCAGACATGATAGAATGCTCCTATCGCTCTTGGGATTTGTACACAACTGGTCAACTAGTAGATGTCTGCAACAAAAAAAGAAAACTGGCTTTCATTAAACGAAAATGGTATCATGTTGTCTTTTCTAGAGCGATAATTTTATTGTTTCCCCTGTAGTATTATTAATTCCTGTATCTACATAAGATTTCGTATTTCTATTTTCTGTATTTATTTAGACAGTGCTCAGTAGTAAGTTGAGCCAGGTAATAAATCTTGAAATTATGTACGGCAATTAAACTACATAGAATTTTCCACGTTTCATTCTTGTGAGGATTTCTCCGGTTAATGCATAGAATCAATGTTACTACATGTTTTTATATATATTCTCGTGGTACTGTAATGTGAACAAACATCTTGCTGCTCAACTCCCTACATAGTATCCCTGTAACTTATGTCCCCGACAGTAGCCCCTACATCAAAGTGGCACTGTGCTTTGTTTAGGGTTAAAATGAAAAAAAAAAGAGGTTACTAGATTTCTCCGGCTAATGCATAAAATCAATGTTACTACATGTTTTTCTATAATTAAAGCACATAATAAAATATTAAATGGGACCAGTAAAGAAAAAAAAAATAATAACAAAATTAGTAAGAAAAATGGCCAACATAATAACACCCAAAATAGCAATATAGAATAAACAGACAAACTGTTTTAAAAACACGCTTTTAGATGCAAATAAAAAGGAATATTGTTTTCTTTTTTTTTTTCTAATCAGGAAAAATGAAAATAAATATCTTTTTATTTGCCTCTAAAAGCGTGTTTTAAAAACAGTTTGTCTGTTTATTCTATATTTTTCATTTCTTCAAGGTGCTTCTATGAGCCGGCACATTTTCAACAAAAATAACACAAAGAACAATAATATAATTATTAGTAATAGTAATGTCTTAAAAACACGAACAATGGCCAGGAAAATTGCAACTTTAGAACTCGGGTAACTGCCCACTACAAAATAAATGCCTAACCAAAAGCATCGTTTATCAGACCACAACAACTGCCAAAGAAAACACAAATAGAAATATTTTTTTTACATAGGTATGACTTTCCTGGAATTTTTAAGTAGATATTACGACCATAGAAGTACATTCAAAAACAAAAACAAAACAAAATAAAAAACCGCTGAATAAAAGTAGCATTAGTGAACTGCTAGTGGGAGCTCACGGAAAGTAGATGATCGCCGATAGTCCAGTGGAAAATAGTACGGCAAGCAAGTGCATTAGGAACTTAGACGACCCGTGTAGACTATGTTTGAATTATCCAACATGTTAAAGACCGCCAAAATTTATTAAACTACAGAAGTGAAATAGCAAACATATGTATCCATAAATGAAATTCACCTAAGAATAAAACATAAAAAGAATAAATAAATAAATAATAACAACAACAATAACAACAACAATAACAACAACAACAACAACAACAACAATAATAATAATAATAATAATAATAATAATAATAATAATAAACAAATAAATAAAACCTGTATAAACTAAAATGTAAGCGAAAAATATCCAGATAAAACTAGGTTACTTTCGAACACAAAGAAAAGCGGAACCCATCTAGTCCAAAAACAAACAAAAAAAGGGTGAATAAGAAGTCAAGTGAACATCTACCTTATAAATGCGTGACTAGTAGCAGTGATAAATGGGTGTGTAAATAACAAAGAATCTGGTTCACTAACTAGCAAACTCAGCACCAGGGGAATAGACATAAAAACACGCAGTACCATCGATTCTATTATTACTAGTAGAACTACATAAGCACAAGAAAAATCCCTATGCTTCCATGATGTTAACCGTCTGACTAGGTGTTCACGTTTTAATCGCAATTGAACACCTGATTAGACCATTGACATTGATAAAACATAGATCAACATGCTAAACATTTGAAATTTTACAAAAAGGGTATTCAGATATGCCGTAAGCTTTTTAATCAGTTTTTGGGCGACAATTTGGCTGCCAAGAGATCTAAATTTACAGCGTTGGCCTTTGCAGACTCTACCAAACTCCTCCACTAATGCTGGGTCTAAACACTTGAAATTTCGAGTCTGTAGACTGAAAATTGACAGAGATATTGTGTAGGGAAATGTACACAGACAGACAGACAGACACACACACACATACACACACACAGACACTTTCACTTTAATAGATACTAGCATTTTAGCCCGACGTTGTCCGGGTGTTTGGAGGTGTATGCTGAGCAAAAAAAAAAAAAAAAGAAAAAACTAGTAGTAGGAAGGCAGGCTCGAACCTGTCCCGCAAAGGATGAAAAGAACGGGGAAAAGACCTGACGTCTTTGCTGTTACGACCACTGCCAAACAGGAAGTGACATAGGTTTAAATTAAGGCTAGACAATCGAAAGGAGAGGATGACTTTCGAAAATAGCGGCGAAAAAAGCGACTCCCCCCTGTAAAAAAAGTGCCCAGCTGAAGGTGAAGATATTAATGTTTTTAACCAATCTTTCGATATTTGTCGTCTGAAAGGTCGAACTTCAAAATGATACTGATCTTGTAAAAATCCGTCTCCTCTGTCGAAAGTTTTAGGCAGACATGCAAACAGAAATACATTTATACATTGGCAAATAAAAATTTTCGACCCAAACTGATTAAAGAGCTTGCCCTATCTCTGAATACCCTTTATGTAAAATTTCCAATGTTTAGACCCGAAATTGTCTGAGTAATGTGGTAGAGACCACACAGGTCAAATTTTTTAAAACTTTGATCCCTATTATGACCCCTTAACATTTATTGTTTTGGGATCAAATCAAGTTATTAAGTTAGATCTATGTCCAAGAAACCTACATCTAAAATTACAAGTGTTTCGACCCAAAATTGGCGTAGGAGCTTAGTAGAGTTATCAAAAGTCAAATCGTTGAACCTTGACCCCTTAATCGCCAAATTTCTGGCCTAAAACCTATCACATTGATTTTCCCAAATCTAAGTACCCTGTATATAAAATTTATAGTCTGTAGACTTAAAATTAAGAGAGTTTGGGGTAAGAGAACCGCAGAAAAGTGCTCGATTATTAAGTAAGTTTAAAAAATAAGAGTTTAATATTTTTCATAAGTGTTACAGAAGATCAGAACAATATCGGTACCGTCAGTTTCAAATTCACACAAAGAATACATATATTTGGGGCGTATGTCAGGCTCTCTCCAGCTTCTGTTTAAAATTCCATGCAGTTTCTTGGGTTCTGCATAAAGATTCTAGAGTTTGGTAAGAAGCACCTGAAGGAATTCTGGAATTTACTTTGGCCGAAATGGAGAACATTAGTCCAAACAAACCAAATAATCCAAATTATCGATCCCCATCTAAAAAAATTCTGAACCAAAACATAAAGTTGGCTTCCCAATCCGTAAAAGATTTTACGAAAAAAAGATAGTAAGAAGATGGTTGTTTTACGGTAATTTGCGGGTTATTTAATGCCGAATCTGGTCATTTTGAAGTTTTTACACGTCAAATTCTTTATCGATTTCCTAAATTGGTTATGATTATTGTTGTTGTTGTGGAAGGAAAGTTTCGTTTTTGTTTTGGATTTTCAGGACATGATTGAGTTTTGGAAGAGAAAAGAAAATAATGACATCAACGTTTGGTAAAATTTTGGTAAGGAAGCCGGTATCTTCGGACAGCCTGATCTTATAGCGCCCGTTATAGTAAAGAGAAAGTGCAGCTGACCTCAGTAAGCATGGATCGAACGAACATTGATCGATAATATAATTAGGCAAAGAAGAAAGAAAAGAGAAAAAGAAGTAAAAAGAGAAAAGGAAGAGAAATTACATCAAATGAGAAGAGATGCTTTTAAACTTCAAAGGCAAGATAAAGATGGTCCTTGTGACAAAGATCGCAAATATTCAAGGACCACAAAAAGAAATCAATGCTGGGAAAGTTGACCACACGAAGTGGAAAATATGGATTTTCTTATCTGGAATTAACAGATTTTTTTTTTTTTTTTTTTTTTTGCTGTGATATATCGAAGCGGAAGTAGTTGCAGAAAGCGATTTGTTTTGAAGTATAATTCTAGTAACATGGACGCCATAAGTGCAGAGGCGTCTCTTTTTATCTTGAGAACCGATCGTAGGTGCAACACAAAATGGCTGTTTGCACCTACGTAACCCAGATTCCAACTGTAAAGAAAGAATAAAATGTCTATTTTACTTTGATATCCGACTCTTCATGAATTAAAAATATTTCTGATTTTTTTTTTTTTTTAGATGAGGATTGATTATTTGGATCATTTTTAACTATTGTTCTTATCTTGAGTGTTATTTGCACAACGTTTCGCTAGACGTAACCTCCGACCTTCTTCATGTATATCTTGTCGAACTTATGAACCTTTATGTCGAATTTAGGAATCTGCATGGACTCGTGGCTCAGTTGATTGAAATTCAATTGTAAAAGTTACATTTCTAGTGATAGCTGGTTCAATCCTCAGTGCAGGCAACCCAAAAATACAATTGTGAATTACTTAGGACTTCTACCCAATCATGACTGACAGGGCGAGAGCACGTCACCTCCATGGATTAAATAGAAGGTTCAGTTCGAGATTCCATGCATATTCCTGAGTTCGGGATAAACATTCCCGAGTTCGACAAGATACACCCAAAGAAGGTCGGAGGTTACATCGACAAAACGTTGTGTAAATAACAATAGTCCGAAGAATCCAAATAATATGGATGTGTATAACATTTCTTTTAGTCTGTTCGCTCGTTCCACTCTTTTTCGAAAACTACTAAGTCGATCTGGCTGTAATTTTGTATGAATCTTTGTTATGATAAGGTGCAGCGAACTGTGTATAATGGTATCTATTCGTTGAAAAGTTAAGGATTAACAGGAATTAATAGGGATTAGTCACTACAAATACCATATTTATTCTGGAGGCTTGGCATAAAGCATTCCTTCTAAGTCAACGGGCCATAACTTTTGCCCGTTTTTAACAGGCTAAAAATTCTAGTATCGTGGTTAAGATTTCATAAGAAATTTCCGCAATATCTTCAGTTTAAATGCTGAGTTTACTTTCCGCAGTCCCGTAATTCCTACTTCTCTTATTTTGTCCATTAGTGTACACATTCCATGAGCGATGTTTGTGTCAAAAAAGGAAGAATTGCTGGTTTCTGAGTTGGAGTCAATCCATCTCACACTTATCGTTGACTAGTGTTTTTCACTTTGAGGTAGTATTTTATTTTTAGCTTTTTATATCAAGTGGCTTCATGCCTTGTCTGGAACGATTTCCATAGAAAAAAATTTATAATTATCTTATTTATATTATTTGAATTCTTCAGACTACTCTTCTCGTTTTGAGTGTCATTTTCACGAAAGTTTTGATCGATGTAACCTCCGATCTTCTTCAGGTGTATCTTTCGAACTCGGGAATGTTTCTCTCAAACTCGGGAATTAGAACGGAATTTCAAACGGAACCCTTTATTTACTTCATGAGGGTAGCATGCTCTCGTTCCGTCAGCCATTGTTAGAATATTTGGAAAAATCAGTTGTAAAAGTAATCTTCTTCTAAAGGTTGAATGTTTAATTATCAGCATGGGCGACTAAAAATACAATTGCGAACTACGTATGACCACTATATAGTCATGGCTGACAGAACAAGAGCATGCTACCCTCATGAAGTAAGTAAAGAGTTCTATTTTGAAATTCCGTCCAAATTCTCAAGTTTTAGAGAAATATTCCCGAGTTCGAAAGATACACCTGAAGAAGATGGGAGGTTACATCGAATGAAACGTTGTGAAAATCATATTCAAGATGAGAACAGTAGTCCGATAAATCTAAATAATACAAATAACCGATCCTCATCTCAAAAATTCAGAAATATAATCATCTTATTATACTAAATTTAGGTTTATCAACGTTTGGTAAAATATTCTTTAGTGTTTGGATTTAGTTATGCTTGAAAGAAAAATATATGCCACTTCAATTGTTTTAATTAGCAATTGGAATCGTTAATAAAATTCACAATCCTTTTGACAATACAACCAACTTTCAGTCTATGCTTGGTTTGTCCACCAAATATCAGTCAGAAATATCCAACAGTCTTTGTTTTATCGTTGTTCAATGAAAAGAACACCTGGATACCATGTGCAAACTTGTCACCACTCCTGACATCTTTCTCTCTAAGATCATGAAAGTATCCCCCATATCACTGAATGGCGATAAACAAAGACGGTTGAGCTTCATGATTGTAACTTGGTAGACAAGCCAGATATGACTGAAGTTCATTTTATCAAACATGGTTGCACTTCAGAAATGATTGTAGATTTTATTAACGGTCCCATGAATGCCATTTTTTAAGAGGAAGTGTGATCATCCTATATATTAGTGATATATATATATATATATATATATATATATATATATATATATATGTATATATATATATATATATATATATATATAGTGTGAATATCTAGTTGTATGTATGTGTCGATGCTTCACATATAACTCTGTTCACATCGTAACAAACAAATGTACGTGGGACAATCTTTTACAACAGCTAATAAACGTCTTTGTCTGCTTGGTCCAGACAAAGGAAAAACATACTTTTTTTATATGGACGAATAAGTTTCTCACCCTTCTGGTCTGTTTCTTGCAGTCCTGAAACAAATGTCTCCCTTTGAAGGTACGCCAAATACCAAGTTCATTTCATATAAACTTTGTTCTCGACTTCCCATCGCATGTGCAAGGCGTTGTAAGTTCTACGTCATGCTAAGTTTGCGTTTCTCCCAGCTTCCAAACGCGGAAACAATATCTTCCGTACTAACTTATCCAACTCTCCTACACTGACTAACTCCACTCTAAAACTCTCATACATTTCTAAACTATCTCATGACGTCATCAACTCACGTAACAAAAGAAACAAATCAGCTAATCCATCTTTGTCATGTATTTTGTTTATGTAGCTAACATTCCTTTTCGTTCCAACGTTCCAACTTTAACATTCCCGATACATTTCGGCCATAAATATTTTATCTGTAAAATACATAATTCGTCTCGATACATAGTTCCTATTTACCTATTTACAATGCCTCCCCACGGGACAGAGTTAGACACCAGGGTCGTTTTTTAATGTGGAGAAAAGGAACAAAAATAAAAATTGTCTCAGTCGTGAAAGTTTTCTCCTCCACTGACAGAGAGCAAGAAATTGAAGTGCATTATCTGAAGAACAGATTGTATTTATTTGCTTCCCCACTGAGCAAATTAGGCACAAGGCCGTTTTTTAATGTGGAGAGAGAGGGAAGGGAGAGGGAAAAGGGGGACCAGCTCCCGAGAGGTGGGAAATGGGAGCTGGATAGGAACTGTTGGTATGAAGGGTTGCCCTACATTGACCAAGGTCTGATATGTGGAGTTACCCCCCACATATGGTCTTTGATTTCTCATTGGCAGTGACCATTGATCTTCAGTGGAGATCTGGCTATTACTTTCCCTTCTCGGGCTTTCCATCATCATCATCATCATCATCATCATCATCATCATCATCATCATCATCATCATCATCATCATCGTCGTCGTCGTTGTTGTTGTTGTTGTTGTTGTGTCGTGGAGCAACAGTGGAAATAAAAACAATCAAGTCGAGGTTCGGTTAAGGAACAAGTGTATTAACAATAATGTACAAAGATAGGAAAGCGTGTATATCTGGTGGGCACTCGGTTAGCAGTTGAAGTGCAGTCGCATCTCTCTCACTGGTGTTGGAATTACTAGCGCTATTTATAGTGCTAATCAGTGTAAATTCCTCTGTTCAAGGAAGGCCGGTATAACAATTATTATTATTATTATTATTATTATTATTATTATTATTATTATTATTATTATTATTATTACCATTATTATTATTATTATTATTATTATCATTAATAATAATAATAATAATGATAATAATAATAATAGGATGATACCAAAATTGTCAAATATGGGGACGATAATAAAAATCAAGACCCTATATGCTATTTAACCCTGTTTAGTGCAAATAAACTTCATTTTTTTTTGTTGACTTGTCCACAAAGCTTCAGTCACAAATGGCCAACAGTCTTTGTTTAATGGCCGTTCAATGGTAAGTTGACCTGAATATTTTGTGCAAATTTGTCATTACTTTTTATACCTTTCACTCTTCTTGCCATGATTTGATATTTGATATTCAGTTTGGGATTATCTGGGCATTGTTTGGACAGAAATTAACTCTGAGATAATCTCACAGATAAAAATAACTTTGGGAGATTAAAGTCCGGTATTTGTGAAGCCTATACAGATCACACCCTCTAATGATGCAGTAGGTCATAAAAAGCATACAAACAACAAGCAAACAAAAGAAACTTAAAGAAAGAAAAAAAAGAAAACAAGAAAGGCAGAAAGAAAGGAGAAGAGACAAAAAAAGAAAGAAAGGAAGGAAAAGGAGATATGAAAGAATAGAATAAAGGGGAAATAGTTAAGAGAGAAAAAAGAAGAGAGAAAGAAAAGGGAAAGAAAGAAAGAAAAAGAAAGAAAGAAAAAAGGAAGAAAGGAAAGAAGGAAGGAAAAGAGATAATGGAAGAAGGAAAGAAATGGTGAAAGAAAAAGAAAAAAAAATAGTGGGAAAAGAAAGAAAATTAAAAAGAAAGGAAATTTATCCTTTCCTGATGAATAGAACACAAAAGAAAAAGTCCCCCCCCCCCCAATAAAAAAAATGTGAGGGGTTAGAACGTTCGTTTGTCGTCTAGAAGAAAAGAAAAAAGAAATACACACTGTGTTTGGGTTTTATATATTACGCGTGAGACCTGGAAGTAAATTTATCTTGCATTCTGATTGGTTAAAACAAACTGCCCTATTTGAGCTTTTGTCCAATCGAGAGTCAACATCTAATAAAAACATTCACTACCACCGCAACTTCAAACATGTTCCCTGGCTGACTGAAAAAGAAAATTTAATATCTTAATGCACGTATGACATCACAGTCGCACGCGTTCCCTTCAACTCTTGGAGTCCACACGTTAACTCATTACTCTCTTGTTATACAAGAAAGAGATAATCCATGGAATTTAATATTATTTTATCTTGTTAGCTGCTGTTTCGCGCAATGGTTTTTCGAGTTGTCTAATCGTTTCAGGAAACCCAATTCCATTTAATCTGTTTAATCGGATTAGTGTCCTACTTAAACGACTTGTACTTGCCAACATGAACAGAACTTTCCGTCAAGGCTAAACTGACGAGAACCTTAATCCGAGAACGGTGAACGGATTCAGAGCCTTTTGCACGGGTTTTCACGAACTGTTTACGACTACATGTTGGAACGATAAAGTTGTCGTCCCAAAGAAAACTATACTACAGCTTTATTTTAAAACATTTATTGAAAAAAACAATTGAGGTAACTCGATTATGTAGTTGACCTGACGTCTATTCAATGTAGCCACCTTCAGCCTCAATCACCGCATTGAAAAAGTCCGGAACTGGAAGCATGCCTTTTCCACAAACGCCTGCAGAGCTCGATGAATACTTGGCGGATCGTGACAATCAGTGTGGCTTTGGTGCAAATCACGCATAGTAAGCCTACAACTCTAAGATCACAGTGTAGTATCTGTTCTGATGCTACACTTCACCTTTTCTGTCCTTGGTTAGTGGATGAGAAATCCTTCATGACTGAGACAATTTTAATTTTTGTTTCTATCTAGAGTGCCCCTTTTTGGGAGCTGGGTTTTAAAAATCGACCTTGTATCTAATTCTGCCCTTGTGGGCAAGTAAATAGGAACTCTAGACGACAGTCAACCAAACAGAACTTAAATTCGGAATTCCAATAATCTGGCAAAAACCAGCGAATCATTTTGGTGATTGCTATTTCGGCATGACTAACGAAGTGGGATTGAACAATCCGATCCGAAAGAACATATTCTATTCACTAATTCCTCATTCTAACAAAAATCCAATACCAATATTTTTTTTCAAAGAATTACTTGATATTCCTATTTTAGTTGCATTTCCTAAACCTGAACTGTTCTTTCATTGGAATAAAACCCTGACATCTTCAAGAAGTTTGTCTTAAAAAAAAAAATCAATATTGTCATTTCTATCTTTGTACAATTCTTTATATATTTTAAAGTAGAGAGAGTTTCTATATTATAAGAATCGCTGGAAAAATAGTTGAATCACTCTACCGCTCCAGTGGGTATCTCACTGCCGATGCAATTCTCTATTTGTATAAGAGCCAAACACATCCTAAAATGGAATACTGTTGCCACATTTAGGTAGGAGCTGCTCAACACGCTCTAAGAAGCCTTGATAGAACTCAAAATTGGTTTCGAAATCTAGTGGGGGATGCCCTTTTCTCTTCCCTGCAACTCTTTTCTCACAGAAGATACGTTGTGAGCCTGTCTCTGTTATATCATTATTTTCATGGCAAGTGCTCGCCTGAGCTCCAATTTAAGGTCCCCCTAGCCAACCTTCGCAAAAACATGCGACTAGCTACAACCACTATCAACAATTTCCCCCATTTTCTATCTGTGTCTTAATCCCAACACAGATTCCATGAACAAAGCTTCTTTTCTTTTCCGCCTATGGAACACTGTTCCATTGGCCTGCTTCTCGGCCGATTACAACATGGTAGCATTCAAGTCAAATGTAAACAAGTTCTTGTTGAACCGTCCCCTTAAATAATCCAAATTCTACCCAATCTTTATTATTAACGATTGCTAAGCCATCACCTTACATTCATTAACCCTTATTTTCTAGTGGCTTTCGGGCCTTGATAAATGGTGACTCCCTTGTAAAAATAAATAAGTTAAAAATAAAAATAAAAAACAAAAATAAATTAAATTAAATTAGTTGAAAATAAAAGTTCAAAATTTGAACTAAGATTTTTCAGTTGCGCTCAAGATAAAAGTACATCAGCCGTGTAATCACACAATCGAATGAAAACTATTCAAACACCATAAATTATGCATTTCAAATTCCACATATTTACTTGTCGAAAAGATTAAAGTTTTACAAAATATTTCCATTCAGATATTTCATTTTCTGTCTGAAATCTTTAGAATATGTTTTACAAAAAGACAGATATGAATATTCAGGGTGTAAGCACACACACACACACACACACACACACACACACACACACACACACACACACACACACACACAAATAATTAATAAACACTAATCAAGGTTTATTAATTATAAATCTGTTGTCAACATCACTTTTCCA
This sequence comes from Euprymna scolopes, assembly GCF_053919585.1. Classification (NCBI taxonomy): domain Eukaryota; kingdom Metazoa; phylum Mollusca; class Cephalopoda; order Sepiida; family Sepiolidae; genus Euprymna; species Euprymna scolopes. The sequence continues at coordinate 88,108,762 of NC_136510.1, forward strand.
TACCCGTATCTAACCATGTCGTATTCGTCACTTTGCATTTCTGACAAGTTAAAATTTATGTTTTAGAATTTATTAACCACCTAATACCCTTTGGGATGTGACACAAGATCTCAGCAAGTCTGTTATAAAAGTCCCGAAAGTAATCTCGTGATATCATATCCCGTCTCATTTTCCGCAATGTACTGGATTATCAAATTTGTAATTTTTCGATAGATTTTCTCTTCAACCAGTTTGACTCGCCAATCGTTAGATACGGCGGTAGAGAAATCCTTACTCTGTCTGTCTGTCTGTCTGTCTGTCTGTCTGTCTGTCTGTCTCTCTCTCTCTCTCTCTCTTTCTCTCTCTCTCTCTCTCTAAGGTTGGTGCAAAAATAATGTCGTTTTTTAATGCATATATATCTGATAAAACGACATTGAGGGTGAGGGGAGAGTTATCCAAGGCATTTAAGTTTGTTGATACTATTTAGGAATGGTACTTGATTAAAGGTAGGTTTTTGCGCTTTTATGTAAATAGCTTCAAGGATTTTTAGCTTCTTAATATTTGTTTCGTGGTGTCGTATTATCGTATTAGTATATATATATATATATATATATATATATATATATATATATATACTTTATATATATATACTTTATATATATACTTTATATATATATATGTATGTATGTATATATATATATATGTATATATAGTCTTGGAAATTTTTAACCTTCAAAACTATAAAAAAAATATTTTCTATCATTCATTAGAAAACTATTTAGTCAGTAAGTCATTCAATCACCTGCAATCACTGCATCAACTTGCTCTCTCGAAATCACTGTAGTACCAGTAATAATTTATTTTTTTAAGGGATCATCAGTTGTTTACCATGAAACACTGTTTCGGGGATTAAAAAACAAAACAGTATACTACATCATGACTCCCTAGCAGTGTTGATCAAACACCACCTCCCTTAATCTTAGGAAAAAACATGTTACAAATATTAGATCTGGTTTCCTGTTCCTAATTATTTTATCTAACCTATTCATGTTATAAAAGTGAATTACTTGTGAGATTCATTTATTTCCAAATTCAAAATGGATATATTTTTTAATTTACCAGTCTTGCATTTATAAGATTAGTATAATCCATTTGACTACTTATCACCCCACTATGATTAGTATTTTGTATATTTACATTCTTATTTATTGAAAAGTAAATATATATAAAGGTTAAAAATATACATATATACATTTTTCACCTTTCTTCCCATTTTTTTTATAAATACATTTTATATATTACTAATAAAGTTTGGAATTTCCTTTATTAATATAATCTGGTTAATTTTATAATACATATATATATACATATATATATACATGTATATATATATATATATATATATATATATATATATATATTAAACATGCACGTTTTGTTATATAATTACATCCATGTGTAAAATAATCATTTGTAGGTGTCCTGCATCAATACACAGCCATTTCCATCAAAGACTCAAAAAAAAGAAAAAAAAGAAAACAAAAGAAAAAAAAGGAGAAAAAGAAAAAAAAGAAAGAAAAGAAAAAGAAAACAGAGAATCAAAGATAGAAATCCTATTTCCAAACATCACATGACAATTTTTTGTTGAGAACAAAGTGAAGATTCCAGTAAGTTTCACGTGCATTCAACCAAATGGACGGAAAACATAAGAAAAATATTCTTTTTATTTCTGCAATTTTTATTGTTTTTCTTTTAATTTAGTTTTTGCTTGTTTGTTTGTTAAAATAGAAAAGAGGATGATGCAATAGAATTTTCAGGAATTGTCCATTAAACTGCATCCATGCAACATCTCGAAAGGAAGTACTTGCATGTCTACATATGCATACATACATACGTGGTGGCTTCCTTCAGTCTTGACAGATTACGGATACCCACTGTGCCTGCGTGTGGAATTTTTTGTGGCAAAAATTGTGAAATCTCCAACCCCACCTCTCCTGTTAAATACTAGTGGCAAATTCAGGACGACTTGGAAACAAATGCTGAGATAAGCGGAAAGCATATACAGCGCCTAGAATTCCCAAATGGTCACCCATCTGGTATTAGCCAGGCTCAACGTTGCTTAACTTCGGTGATCTAATGAGAACCGGTGTGTCAACGTGATTATGCCGTACATACATACATACATACATACATACGTACATACATACATACATACATACATACATACATGGTGGCTTCCTTCATTCTGGACAGACTATGGATATTTACTGTAAGGGTGCCTGTACATGAAATTTTGGGGGGGCAAGAGTTGCGCAATCACCAACTACACCTCTCCTGAGTTGACATTGTTAAATACCAGTGGCAAGTGGCGGTTCAGGACGATTGGAAACAATGCTGAGATAAACAGAGAACACATAAAGCGCCTAGAATTCCCAAATGGTCACCCATCTGATATTAGCCAGGCTCAACGTTGTTTAACTCTGATGATTTGACGAGAACCGGTGTGTCCAAGCATTATTCCGAACATACATACATACATACATGATGATGATTGCAACGTCTTGTCAGACGAGAGCCACTCCCTCAGTCACTAAAAGTCCATGTGCCCGAATATGACTTTTTTAGCCCTGCCAGCGACTTGCACACCCTCAAGCAGACATGACACTGAAAACGCTCACTGATTTGTATGAAACTAACAGCAGCGGAATCTGTATTATCGTGGGCTTTCATGTGATTAACGAAACCTGCCTTAGACAATAGAGCCCGATCACACACCTTACAGATCCAGAGATCTCCATGGTTGGGCGGCAAGGTTTGGCATTTCCTACATGCTCTCTTAAGCTTCGCTCGGTCTATTTTGGCTGCTTCATAGTGTTCTGCACTCCTGTATATCAGTGTCCTCCACTGCTTGCGATCATACGCTAGGGACTCCCAACTGTCAACAGGAATATGAAAGCTCACCAGACTCTCCTTGATGCTATCACGAAAACGTTTTTTGGGCTTGTGCTGGGGTCTTTTTCCAAGAAAGAGCTCACCATAGAACAATTGTTTTGGGAGACGATAGTCTTCAAACCGGATGAGATGACCCGCCCAACGCAACTGGTTCTTAATAACAATTGTAGCAATATTAATAAATAATACATACATACATACATACATACATACATACATACATACATACATACATACATAGGTGATCGCATGATAATATTGTGAATCCTCGAATGTCGTGTCAGCCCACTTTTAGATTTGCAGATTACACCACAAAAAATGACAACTTAGCGTTATCGAATTTACTGTAAAAATCCCTTCATAAGAATGTCCTCTCTGTCTTTGGTTGTGTGATTTCAGATGATTAACAAAACCAGCTTTTGACAAAAAGTATCTGCCACAGTCAATGCACTTCAGTTCCTGTTGTAATTTCTCTGACATTATATTTTCATCCTGCTTTCTTAAAACACGTTTTTAGACAGCAAGATCTACACGCAGTTCTTCAAAAATCTTACAACTTTCTCTGTTGGTTTTTTCTACATCAATCGATCTTTCGCTTGGGCTTCCTATTTATGTACATCCATCTCAAGTATTTTCAAGTTGTTTTTCATAGAATTCTCAAACCTTTTTATTGGTTTATGTTGTGGGATTTTACCACTATCTATCTTATCATAAAACAGTTGTTTGGGAAGCTTGTGTTATGTTTATTAATTTTTTTTTTTTTTTACATAGGCATCACCACATTATCAAGGCCAAGAAGCCACTCAAGGATAAGGGTTAAAGAGTGTACAGTAGAAATTGGACATTATAGTAATCATTAGTAATGAAAATTTGGTAAAGTTGATAACTTATATGGAACGGCTCATCAAGAACTTATTTACGTTAGACTTGAAGACAACCATATTGTAGTCAGCCGGAAAGCAGGAAAACGGAAGACAATTCCACAGGCGTGCAGTTCTAAGAAAAAAGCTTTGTTCATGGAATCTACGTTTAGGTTTAGGCACAGATAAAGAGTGGGGGGAATTATTGATAGAGTTTACAGCTAGACGAGTGTTTCTTGTGAAAGTTTGGCGAGGGGGGACCATAGATTGAAGCTCATTCGAATTGAAGCTCATTCGAACACTTTCCATGAAAATAACGATACATCAGAGACAAACTCGCAACATATCTTCTGTGAGATAAAGGTTGCAAGGAAGAGAAAATGACATCTCCTACGAGGCTACGAAGTCTTGTTCACATCTTAGGCATTAAAACGTTTTTTCACTAATATTAACAATGAATATAGATATCCCGAAAAATTGAGTTATAGGAAAACCTTTAAAAATATATTAGAGACCCGTGAAGATTGAACTTTCTTTATGATCTACGGACCCACCCTCAAAACCACGGTTCGAATTTCTTGTAATGCAGAGTCAACCCTCTTTTTCTTAGTAGAGAAAAAGAAATATGTTTTCAACACCCGAAGAAGGCCGCAGGTTGCAGCGACCGAAACGTTGTGCTAATAACACCCAAGATGAGATTAATAGTTCGATTAATCAAAATAACACAAGCATTCACATCTCATCTAAAAGAAATTCAGAATTGCAGTTGTTTAGGAAGTCTTTTGTCCTCCATCCTAACCAAGTGTCCAGTCCAACGCATCTGATTTTTCTTTTTACAAGGAAATCACCACTTATCAATGCTCAGAGGCCACTCGAGGATAAGAGTTAAAGAGTGTACAGTAGTCAAAAGGACAATATCATAGTGATCGTTGGAAGTGTAAATTTGGTAATGAACTTGATGATCAGGACTAGTTCTATGTGAGGCAAACAAAGCACACCTTGCAAAACGACGTCAACTGCATTTACCCAAAGTCACCTTCTCTCGAATGTTATCTAATATTACGAGTATCGTTTTCATCTCATCTCAGTCATATGCGCTTGTTGCCCAAGTTAGGTAACTCTGGTTTAAAATAAATATTGCATTCTGTAACAATGGAGACGAAAATGAGATGTCTCCATTCAAGTACAAGGGAAGTCCGGTAAAAGGATAACAATGTGGGGAGCTGAGCCTTTCAAAAAAAGGGTTCTCTATAATCCTGCTACAGAGGGGAATAACTAATCTAAGAAAGATGAATTCTGGATGACACAGAGTTGAAATTTTTTAGAGCTGAGAGAATATCGGAGTTAAGATCTGTCGTAGTTTGTTGCGGTGTTCTTGAAGATAGGGTACATTATTTAGTTAACTATTGAATTACAGTCACACTAAAAATATACACAACGCGCCCAAGTACATGTATTTGGCGACTAATGTCCACCAAAGTAATTGGCTTGGATTCTCTAGTTACACAGACACAGCTGGTAGCATCACACATAACTTTTCTATATCCCATTCCTTGACACAGACAATAACGTTCCCAGTCCGTCTCTCAGATCCAACAAGCCTCATTTCTGGATCTATTTATGACCACAGTTCCTGAGGATTGTATAACAAATGCCATTGCCCTCTCGAGAATGTTGATCATGCTGTGATAATGATAGACATCACCCTAAACTTGTGCTAATAACACCCAAATTGAAGAGCCATTGCTCAAAACAATAAGACTGGCTAGGCAGTTATCAGGGATCACATCAGAGATGTTCCATGGGAAAATATCTTTTCGCTTCCTGCGGAACAGTGCGCAAATGAGACTATTGAATGGTTCAAAGCGTCAATTAAAGCACACGTTCCTATACGGAAGTTCTGGGGAAAACCTTACTCTTCCCAATAGTTTACTTCTACTTGCGCAGCTACTATTGCTCAAAGGCAGCATACATATGACAGATTTATCAGACATAAGTCCAGTACAAATAAACAACAGTTTATAGAAGCTAGAAATAATTGTAAGAAAGAAATAGCCGTAGCTAAGAAATAATATACCGAAACAACCAGAAAACGCATTGAAGCGTAGAAATTAAGAACTCGTGATTTTTAGAAAATCTATGGCAGTGTAGCAAATAATGGACAATCAACAATTCCCCCACTATCCAACAACCTTCAAGTTGTTTGCACGACAATCGAGAAGGCTAACCTGTTTGCCCGTCGGTTTGCTCCCAACTCTACTTTGGACCCAGCAAACCAAACCACTCCCTCCCAGATTTTCTTTTGCGGATAAAAACCACACTAGATGATCTGAACATCACCCATTCTCAAGTATATGATATAAAAAAACCTAGACACATCAAAAACATGTAGAGCTGATCTCATTCCGGGTGTATTATATATAAAAAAAAAAATGTCCGCTGAGGTTGTCCCAGTTCTCTCCAAACTTTTCAACAAATACCTTAACGAATCTTGTTTTCCTGACTGCTGGAAAACTACTTCTGTAGTACCACATTACCAGAATTCTGGCGAAAGAACTGACCCATTAAATTATCGGCCCATTAGCCTCTTCCCTCTTTTCGCACAAATCTTTGAGAACTTAATTAATTAAGCTCTAAACAGCTGCTAAACTTCTGTCCGACCAGCAGTATGAATTTAGGCAGAGAGAATTTTTAGAAAAAGTTGCTTCGTTGTTTACTTGCGTCTGAATTAAATATTTCTTTTTAAAAAAAATGCGCTCAGCTGCATGGTTCATGATTTTTTAAAAACATCTTCACAACAACTCGGTTTGACATTTTCCGGCTGCTTGCGTAAATCTTTTTCAGCAAAAGTCGGTTTAGTGTTGTTCGTATTGTGTTTAATTTAAATAATATTTAAATTATATAAGAGAAAAGTAAAACCGCTTTTTTTTTTAATTGTTGTTGTTGTTTCTTTTTTTTTTTTTGCAACCAGTATTCGGCAGGGGCTTCACCTGAACACACATCACAATATTTCAATCACTTACATCATTTAAACGGATATCTCTCGAACTGGGAAACAAGGATTAATAGAGTTTCACAATAATATCGTGGAGTTCACATCTTACATTTAATAATAAACATGCTGTGTGTATGTTTTCTGCATCTAAATGCATTCTTTAATCTTTTTTTTTGTTTGATAAAATGTTTTTGTTTTGTTTTGTTTTATCTTTTGAGGTTTACAGTAATATCTTGGAATTTGAGTTTTTGTCTATCATCCATGTACAAGAAAAATGTTCTCTTTAATTTGACACATAGAAAAAAATGAATAAATGCAAATAGAAAGTGAAAATAAACATTAAAATAGTGTAACAGAGCGCGGATGCGCGTATGCAAATCCATGCGAAATGCGGAATGGCGTCACTGTAAGGAAAAAAAAGACTATAAAAAGGAGAGAGAGAGAGATTGAGAGAGAGAGAGAAAGAGAGAGAGAGAGCACGTTAGAGACGTCACAGCCATAACGAGAAACCACGCGTGGCAGGAGCATGATAAATAAAAATCGTTGTTACAAAAAAAAAAAAAAGGAGTCGAGTTATTATTTGTCCCATGTTTCTTTGCGACGTACTCTACTACAATGTGTTGGGTCTACGTGTGTAAACGTGTGTAATGTTACAATAGTAAATTCGAATTTTTGTTGTTGTTTTTTTGAAGCAACATACTCCAAAATAAAGTTTACCAAATTTAGAGGGCTGGTAGAAGGAAAGGTATGATCCGAACATCCCGCTTCCTCAAATTTTATATAGAGTGTCACGATGTAATGGAAAACAGCGATAGATGTATAGCAGCAGGAGCAGCACATACTCGCGGCTTTAGATTTTGAACATGATTATTTTATAACAGCATTGTTGATTGGTTGTAGCTGTGAACTTCCTTTCTGGCTTACCCAATCAAACGCCATCTGTTTGGCGAGCTGAGCACGTGATGAAGTGCATAAAGGCTAAACTATGACAAATTTCTCTCTCTCTCTCTCTCTCTCTCTCTCTCTCTCTCTCTCTCTCTTCTCATATCTTGAACTGACAACATCAGTACGTCTCCAAATTCTCTCTTGGGCCTCCACAGAACTCACCCAGGCCTTGGGACCAGGGGTTGGACTAAGACGTGAATACAAATAATCCATCATGGCTACCATCGCAACTGGATTTCCATGTAGTACACACAGCTCCCCTTCTCCCATTATCTTTAATTTACGTCTCTACACAGGAACTCTTCCCAATGCTAACCCTTTTTCTTACAAGTCATACTAACGAAGATAACTAATAAAGTTGTTATTAAATGTTAAACTTGTCTTACACTACATTTTGGCAACGCTGACGTGATAGCAGGCATCAAAAATACTAAGTAAAACTCAGTTCTAAGTAACTCTTCCGAACGTTGAAGGTTCAATCCTTAATGCCGGCGATACTAAGAATAGAATTGTGAATTACTTAATAATTTTACCCAGTCATGACGAAATAAGAGCATGTTTCCTCTGTGGATTAATTTAAGAGTTCCGTTCGAAATTCCCGAGTTCGACAAAAAAATTCCCAAGTTCGACAAGAAACATCGTAAAAAGGCCGGAGGTTACATCGGCCGGAAAGAGATGGGTACAGCTAATTAAATGTATAATTTATTGAATAAAATTTGAAAAATTTGATATATTATGTTTGGGTATTTTTGAGCTGGAGATTGATAATTTGTATTATTTGAGCTGCTGTTTTCACCGTCCTTCAAATTTCCAATTATTCGTTCACCGTCCTTCAAATTTCCAATTATTCGAAATAAAGAATTAAAAAAATAAAAAATAAAAAACAGTGAATGAGAATATACGTCTCTTTTATCTCTTTATGCTTTATTTTTTATTTTATTTATTTATCTATTTTTCACAAAAGCCAAATTATCGACGAAGTGTCCAAGATTTATAATCTGAAGTGAAAAAAAAAATGTCCGTGTCGCAGACTTTAGAAAAAGCTTTCCTTCGAAAAGGTAAATTTGTTCTTTTCTTTCCTTCTTACCAAATATTTCCTTTTTTGTTCGAATACGAACCTTCCTGGTACCGGAAGTACATCCCTTCCCCTAAACCACATCAACCTCCCCAATCCCCTTTAAATCAATTTTTGATAAGAATGAAAAAGTTCTTCTGTAAGATTACGTAGATATAATCTCCCTATATTTTTGAACCAAATATTACGACTATAAAATCACATTTAATAACAAAAAAAAGAAACAATAAAAACAACACCAGTGACTCATTACTGGAAGCTCAAAGAAAGTGAGCATTCACCAATAGTCGAGTGCAAAACAATCTGACAGGCAAGTACATGTATACATTTAAGCGACCTGTGTATATTATGTCTAAATG
>NC_136510.1:88122926-88175426 GCF_053919585.1 Euprymna scolopes
GAGGGGGGGGTCATAGAATGGAGCTCATCCGAGCACCTGCCATGAAAATAACGATAAAGCAGAGACAAACTCGCATCTCTTCTGTGAGAAAGAGGTTGCAGGGAAGAGAAAAGGGCATCCCCTACAAGGCTACGAAGTCTATTTTGAACTCTATCAACGCAGGATAAGTCCTTTCTAGCAACTCCTGCCCAGATGTGACAACAGTACTCCATCCTTGGACGTACCTGGCTCTTATATAGATAGAGAATAGCATCAGCAGTAAGATATCTACTGGATCGATAGGATCCCACCATTTTTCCTGCGGCCTTGGAACGGATTTGATGTATGTGTTCCATTTAAGAGACCTTTGCCTGTTTTTAACGGTCAACATTTATAGACCGTTTACTTAGATTGAATGCTTTATGTCAAAATGATGGTTAATTACGGTTACATTTGTACTTATTTTTTCATTAAATATTAATCCATACTGTTATACTGGCCTTCCTTGAACAGGCGAGAGAGATGCGACTGCACTTCAACTACTAGTCCAGCAAATATACACGCTTTCCTATCTTTGTACATTATTGTTAATACACTTGTTCCTTAACCGAACCTCGACTTGATTGTTCTTATTTTCACTGTTGTTCCCCGACACAACACATATTAATCCCTATTAATTCCTAACTGTGCATCGAACGGATACCATAATACTTGTACGCTACACCTTATCATGATAAAGGTTTATGCAAAATGTTAGTGAGAACGATCCAGTAGTTTCCGAGAAAAAGTGGAACGAACAGACAGACAAACAAAGAGAAATATAATATAGATGCACAACTAGCTTTATATAAAGATGTGTGCATGTGTGTATGAAAGAAAGAGAGAGAATATATGTGTGCGTGTGTGTGTGCGTGCGTGCGTGTGTGTGTGTGTGTGTGTGTGTGTGTGTGTGTGTGTGTGTGTGTTTTACAATATACAGATCTATTTTTTCTTCTTTTCCTGCACATCCATCCGTACATTAGTTTGCTGACTGGCATTCAACATATTTCCTCTACTACTCGTCCAGAAAAACGAAAATTCAAATTTAAGAAAGGAATGTCAGTTATTTGTGAAAAAAAAAAAAAAAAAAAAATCGAATGCATAATTTCATTGACCTGACATTATTGGCTAAAAGGGACAAGCTTTTTTCTAAGGTTGTCCAATTGTTTGTTTGTTTGTTTTTCTTATTTGTCCCCTTTCTTTTCTTTATTTTTTTATCCTCATTTTTTTTTTTATCGGCTTCCTATTTTGTTATCCTTTTGTCTGATTGGCTGTTTATTGCTTTTGTATTATATTATCCTTTTTCTGATTGGCTGTTTATTGATTTTCTGTTATATTATCCTTTCTCTGATTGGTTGCTTTCTATTTATGTTGCACAAACAAACGAACTGTTTTTTCCAAAGCAAAAATGTTCCTGTTTTATGGTAAAATTTTAAAAGCAACCAATATTTGAAAGGAATAATTACTTTTGAGTCATACATCATTTTCAAAAAAATTTATACTATATATATATATATATATATATATATATATATATATATATATATATATATATAACTACTTCATTTACTCACATAAAATTAATATACGAAAATATAGATTTATGCGTAAACTTTAAGTATTTACTTCAAAAGTGCTCAATACGTAGGTAGAGCTAGTTAGTAATTTATATTATATAAATTCGCCATATATATTTTATAAATTACTATATATATATATATATATATATATATATATATATATATATATATATATATATATATAATATATATGGCGATTAAGCTACACTGAATATTCGGCGTTTCACCCACTCTAGGATTCGTCAGGCTTATGCGCGAATTCTGTGGTTGTTTCTCGTTTCTATAACTAAAATCCTCAACAGAAGATGACCATATAAAAACGAGAAACAACCACAGAATTCGCGCATAAGCCTTACGAATCCTAGAGTGGATTAATATTCAGTGTAGCTTAATCACCATATATATTTTATAAATTACTAACTAGTTCTACCTACGTATTGAGCACTTTTGAAGTAAATACTTAAAGTTTACGCATAAATCTATACTTTCGTATATTAATTTTATGTGAGTAAATGAAGTAGTTATATATATATATATTTATATATATATATATATATATATATATATATATATATATATATATATATATTATTGGCGTCTTTGTACTCTGCCTGTTCGATTGGGCAATTGAAAATAAAGCCTTATACCAAGATAAAAGCAACTTCCCTTGAGTCTACAACGCGTTGGGTCCATTAAAATGTAACGACGTTATTTAAAAAGATGTCCAACGTTACAGGGTACATCTGCTGGACATACAAGGTGGAACGATAAAAGTGTCGCCCTAAAAAAACCTACACAACTTTATTTTAAAACTTTTATCGAAAAAATCAATTCAGGTAAACTGATTATGTAGTAGAGCTGGCATCTATTCAATGTAACCGCCTTCGGCCTCAATCACCACCTTGATAAGGGTTCAGAACTGGGAGCATACATTTTCTACAAGCGCCGGTGGAAGCTCGGCAAATGCTCGGCAGATGGTGGCTATCAGGCTTGCTTTGGTGTTGTGGGAGGTCCTGTTGGTGATGTTCTCGATGTATGACCAAATGAAGTAGCTCAGCGTGTTCAGGTCGGGGGAAGAGAGGTCCAGTGAGAGAACGGTACAAAGTTGTAGCACTCCTTCCAAAACCAGGCCTGGGTCTATGTGTACTTGTGGGCCAGCGCTGAGTCCTACTGCCATCCCCAGGGTCTGCCAGCGGCCACCTGATTGCAACAGGGGATCACCACATTCTTCAGCATATCCAGGTACACTTAGGTGTTGACTTTCAAGCTGATTTCGAAAATGTGAGGTGGCATGCTGCAGCTCTCACTTGAAACCACCAAAAACCATAACCGTGACCAGAAACTTTGTTTTTATCACCCTGGCCACATCCCTGTTATTTGTGGAAATCTAGCGATGCATTTTGAGGGTGCCGGCAATGGTCCTGTTGTCATAACTTGGATCGGTAGAGAGCATGTTGTTCATTGGTGCATCTCAAATCTTGCTCATTAAACATTGTGTCACTTCCAGACAAGATAGAAGGCTCCTATCGCTCTTAGGATTTGTACACGACTGTTCACCGAGTAAAAAAAAACAAAAAAAACGGTTTCATCAAACGGAAATGGAATCATTTTGTTTTTTCTAGGGCAACAATTTTATCGTTCCACCCTGTATCTAAAAGTTTATTTTATTATTATAAAGTAATCAGTCGCTCTCTCCAATCTTTGTATTTTTATTTATTTATTTACTTATATAATTTAGAAATCGCTCCAGACAAGGCATGAAGCTACTAGATGTAAGAAACTAACAAGTACAAAACATGATTATTGCAAAAATAGGAAATGCCTTTTGACCATATTCTTGATAAGACCGACGTTATAGGTAAGAGGAAAACAGTCAACAGGAAAAGAGTTCTACAAGCTTGCAGTTCTTGAAAAGTAACTACCGGAATAAGAAGTTGTATTGAAATGAGCTATCAAAACATGTAATTAATGAAGACCACTAGATCAACGAGTCACACGAGCTGAAACAAAGGAAGCAGAGAATAGATCAGACAATTCTGAAAAACATGCCTTTAGAGTATTTATAGAAAAGCCTGAGACTAGCAATATCATATCTATTAGAAAGGGAGAGTGCATAGAAGAAGAAAGGGTGGTGATTATCAAGATCCCTCAAATGAGACACAGATTCATTAGTCCAAGTATGATAACAATACTTCATACATCGTTTGAAAATTGATTTGTAGAAATAAAGATTAACCTTAAGTGTAAGAAAGTGTTTAAAACGGTATAGTTTCCAAGATGCAGAAAGAGCAATGCATCGATTATATGTATTCCGGGAAAGATTTGATGAGACAGAAAGACCAAAAAGTTTCAGAGTCGATTTTTACTTGAGGGCAGGAAAAAAAGGGGCACGCATATGATTAAAAGAATACAGCTGAGTCGTAACAGGGGTAAATGAAACAAGCAGTTACGTACCTCATTCGCTTCCATCTTTTCTTCTTCTATGTTCTCTCTCTCTTTTTCTCTCTCTCTTTCTCTTTTTTTTTTTTTTTTTACATAGGCATCACCACATTATCAAGGCCAAGAGGCCACTCAAGGATAAGGGTTAAAGAGTGTACAGTAGAAATTGGACAATATAGTAATCATTAGTAATGAAAATTTGGTAAATTTGATAACTTATATGGAACGGCTCATCAAGAACTTATTTACTTTAGACTTGAACACAACCATATTGTAGTCAGCCGGAAAGCAGGAAAACGGAAGACAATTCCACAGGCGTGCAGTTCTAAGAAAGAAGCTTTGTTTATGGAATTTACGTTTAGGTTTAGGCACAGATAAAGAGTGGGGGAAATTAGTGATAGTGTTTACAGCTAGACGAGTGTTTCTTGTGAAAGTTTGGCGAGGGGGGACCATAGATTGAAGCTCAGTTGAACACTTTCCATGAAAATAACGATACATCAGAGACAAACTCGCAAAATCTCTTCTGTGAGATAGAGGTTGCAACGAGGAGAAAAGGACATCTCTTACGAGGCTACGAAGTCTATTTTGAACTCTATCAAGGCAGGACAAGTCCTTTCTAGCAGCTCCTGCCCAGATGTGACAACAGTATTCCATCCTTGGACGTACCTGGCTCTTATATAGATAGAGAATAGCATCAGCAGTGAGATATCTACCGGATCGATAGAAAGATCCCACCATTTTTCCAGCGGCCTTGGCAACAGATTTGATGTACGTGTTCCATTTAAGATCAGGAGTAATGGTCAAGCCCAGAAGCTTGTCAAAACTTGAGGCCTCCTGAAGACGAGAGCCATTCATTTCAATTGATGACAAATGTGGATTAGAATGTTGATGATGTAAAGAGAGAAGCTTGGTTTTAGATGCATTAAAAGTAACCAGCCACTCCTTTCCCCATTGTACTACGTGCTCAAGATCAGAGGAGAGAGAATTGGAGAGAACTTGGTCGTTTACTGTCTTAGATATGGTACCATAAATGGTAGTGTCGTCAGCATAAATGTCTACAAATGATGTAAGGATATGATTTGGAAGATCATTAATGTAGATCAGGAAAAGAGTTGGGCCCAGGATGGATCCCTGAGGGACACCGGCATTAATACTGTGAGCTTCTGATTTTTGCCCCTCAACTACTACTCTTATGAACCTATCAGAAAGAAATGATTTAATAATTGAGAAGACTTTTCCAGCTATACCATAGCTAGCGATCTTATGAAGTAACCCTTTATGCCATACCCTATCAAAGGCTTTAGATATGTCAAGAGCAATTGCCCTAGAAAGATTGCCACCGTCGAGAGATTTGCTAATCCTATGCGATATAACTGTAAGTACATCTGCTGTAGATCTAGCAGAACGGAAACCATATTGAGTGTCACTAAGAAGGTTATTTTTGTTGAGATGGTTGATTTCTTCTGTATTTAACACAGATTCTAGCAACTTACTCATGACGCACAGGAGACTTATTGGCCTGTACTGAGAGGGGGATGAGCGATCACCTGAATTCTTAAATACAGGGCATACTGATGAGATTTTCCAGGGAGATGGGAAACTATTCTCCTTAAGACAACGTTTAAACAGTTTTGTAAGTATGGGCGCTAGTTCAGGTTGAAGTTTTTTGAGTACTATAATTGGAATACCGTCAGGGCCAGTTGCTTTACTCGAATCAAGGTTTTTGATTAGCTTCGCAACATCACGTACAGATATACGTATATCACATAGCGTGTTTTCTGATACAGGAGGAAATATTGGGGGTTGGCGGTCTTGGTCACAAAGGGTAGAATTAGCTGCGAAGTTCTTGACAAAGAGTTTGGCTTTGTCTGATGCTGACGAGATTACCTCAGGTCCATTGATAATAGTTGGGATGGAGCACACGCTTCTGTTCAGGATTCTGTTTGCTATTTGCCAAAACTGGTGGGAACCAAGCCGCTGCTCAGCTACTTTGGACTTAACAGATTGAGCATACAACTCTCTTGCGTTCCTTATTACTTTCTTACAATGGTTGCTGGCAGTCCTGAAAACGGCTTTAGTTTCCATACATCTATTACGTTTGAAGCAGTGGAAAAAGTGATTTCTGTGCGCAATGGCAGCAGCACATTCTGGAGAGAACCATGGCTGGCTGTTAGGTTTTTGCTGAAACTTTTTAGAGGGTATGAAATGGTCAATACCTACAATTAACCATTCAGTCAGGTCTAATACTATAGAGGACACATCCTTTTTAAACATGGAATGCAGAGGTAGATCAGATATAAATGTACGGAAGCTATCCCAGTCAGCCTTAGTGTATCGATATACTGTACGATGAAGAGGTACGTCTGGGGACTTATTACATTTCATTTTTATCTTAATTGATACAACAGAGTGGTCGGAAGATCCAAGAGGCGACAGAACAGAAACTGAACATAGTTCAGGGCAAGTTGTGAGAAAAAGGTCTAGTAGGCTTGCATACTGGCCGTCATTGTCGGGCACACGGGTGGGTTCCTGAACAATTTGAGTGAGGTCATAGGCAATGGAGAAATCATGACAGAACCTCCCCTCATCATCGGTCTTGTTTGAGTGGGTCAACCATTCGACGTTGTGAACATTGAAGTCTCCACATACGTGAATATTAGCTGAAGGATAAGCAGAAAGGACTTGGTCAATTTTCTCAGATATGCTTTGAAAGATAGTAACTCCGCTGTTGTGGGGGCGATAGAGAGTAAATATAAATGCAGTAGTGTGAGCTAAAGCAACCCGGAAGCACATATAGGGTAAGTTAGGATCTTCCCTGGAGATGTCCCTCCCACATGGAAAGCTATCTTTAATATAGGCACATATTCCATGCCCATGGCGATCTTGGGGGTCTGATTTAGAAGTTAAGTTAGAGTATCCTGTAATTGCAAACTCATCTAGGGAAATAGCCTGTCCAATGCCAGTTTCACTTAAAAATAAAAGGTCTGGTTTAGTCTCCTGTTATTGGGTTTCAACCTCTGGAAGGTTAGAACGAAGACCCCTGATGTTGGAGAAGGAGACATGGTAGTAGGGGTCTACGTTGGAAGTTGGAGAACCGGGTTTAATCGTGTATTTTTTCTTGAAACTTGTCATGATGAAATTTTGGAATTTGTGGACTAGGTCGTCAGATTTACTTAGAGCAGGACAGAGAGGGGAAATTAAGAGAGAAAAAGAAACGAAGAATTTTTTTTCTCTCTCTCTTTCTCTCTCTCTCTCTCATACAGATATAACATTGCTAGTCTCAGTATTTTCTATAAATACTCTTAAGGCATGTTTTTCAGGATGTACAGAATATGGTCAAAAAGCATTTCCTATTTTTCTACTAGTTGGCTGGAACTGAATGAAGAGACACCATTCAGAATTACTCACAGTCTTCGATGAGAAAGAAAAGATTTAATGATGTCAAGAACCTCACTACCAATACCAGAATCCTGAGTTTATGTAAAAGACCAGAATGCTGTACTCTGTTGAACGTCTTCAAAATGCCAAATGCAATGACCCCACTCTCTCCTGAATCATTCATTACGATTTGTAGAAATAGAGAATAGATTTAGTAATTGTACTTATAGCCAGTTGCTTTTTCCAATCGTTGTGATTTTTATTTATTTATTTACTTATATTAGAAATCGCTCCAGACAAGGCATGAAGCTACTGGAGGTAAGTAGCTAGCAAGTACAAAACATGACTATCCCAAAAATAGGAAATGCCTTTTGACCCTATTCTTGAAATTCTTAAAAAACATGACTCAAGAGTATTTATAGAAAAGATTGAGACTAGCAATATTATATCTGTGTGTGTGTGTGAGAGATAGAGAGACAGAGAGAGAAAAAGAGAGAGAAATAGGGAGAGAGAGAGCATAGAAGAAGAAAGGATGGAACTAAT
The DNA here is from genome assembly GCF_053919585.1 of Euprymna scolopes. Taxonomy (NCBI): domain Eukaryota; kingdom Metazoa; phylum Mollusca; class Cephalopoda; order Sepiida; family Sepiolidae; genus Euprymna; species Euprymna scolopes. Next base: position 88,130,885 of record NC_136510.1, read on the forward strand.
AAGTATTCTTTCTACAAAATACATATTTGATTTCGATTCATCAGTTGTTGTTGTTGTTGTTGTTGATTGAGTGAGTTTTGTGACAAAATACGTTTATCGGGGGTATATACGTTGAGGGTATGTACGTTGAAGGTATGTACGTTGGGGGTATGTACGTTGAGGGTATGTACGTTGGGGGTATGTACGTTGGGGGTGTGTACGTTGAGGGTATGTCTGTTGGGGGTATGTACGTTGGGGGTATGTACGTTGAGGGTATGTACGTTGAGGGGTGTGTACGTTGAAGGTATGTCTGTTGAGGGTATGTACGTTGAGGGTATGTACGTTGGGGGTATGTACGTTGAGGGTATGTACGTTGAGGGGTGTGTACGTTGAGGGTATGTCTGTTGAGGGTATGTACGTTGATGGGTATGTACGTTGATGGGTATGTACGTTGAGGGGTATGTACATTGAAGAGTAGAAGTGCAATGAAGTGTATCGGAGCAAATTCCATTAAAATACTTGTAAAGCATGCAGAGGGATTCAACACTTTGGCGATGGGACAGGGCTTGAAGCTTGGTTGATTGTGTGGAACTTATTAGATAGGAAACTCTTTTTAGAGCCTGTCTAAGAAGGAGAGACTAGCTATACTAAACCTCGAAATTATATTTACTGTCAAGTTATATTTAACACCAAGTTCCGTATTATTGGTATTAGGCCTTGTGTTACACTTTCTTCTTTTGAAAGGGTAGTTATATACACACTTTTGCAAGATTTTGGCATAAAGTTTATTTTTTTTTAAAATTAATCATTTCATTCCAGAATAAAGAAATGAATTAATTATTTCATTCCAGAATAAAAAAAAAAAAAAAAGAATTTGTTTTTGGTCTATAAAATGTTGTTGCTTGGCTGAGTTCCAATAAATATTTTTGACGCCATTATTAGGTCATACTCTTGACGCCATTCGTGCCAAGCAATGGAATGTGAAGAATTAATGATGAAATGTAATTTCTCTGCGATTTGTTAGAAGCAATTCCTCGGTTGTCATGGTCGTTATTTGATGAGAATGAATAAGAATGGCGCCTTCTTTCGCAAATCCAAATATGAATAGTTTCAGATCTTTTTCTATTCATTTTTTTTATACTAATGACTAGGGCTATGACAACAGAATATTCTTTTCATTGTTTTGACTCTCGAGTATATACCAGCTAATATTTTATATTTGGTTCTCGGTTGATTAACTGAGTCTAACTGTGTTGGATATATACTCGAGAGTCAAAACAATGAAAAGAATATGCTGTTGTCACAGCCCTACTAATGACTCACTTCTTACTAAGGTCAAAAGTGACTCGAGGATAAGATCACAATAAAGTCATGGGTTAGACCCTGCCAAAAAATAAGCTGGGATTTGTGATAAAAAGTTCTGCAGAAATGGCGCTAGACATATAATTGAGTAAGTGTTGGTTTTCAATCTCAGAAACTCTCACTGAAAGCTTCGATGAGAGATGTGTTTTTACCATAACGTAATATAATTAAGCATGGGGTTAATCTCTCTCTCTCTCTCTCGCTCTCTCGCTCTCTCTGCCCCCCCCCATTTAACTTTGCTGCTTACTGGACGATCATAATGAATGAATCATTCATCTTCTAGCAGAGGGTTTGAATGAATTAATTGAAAAAATATAATTAATGTGAGAAGTAAGTCACCAACTCCTTTTCAGATCTATGGAATAAAATATTGTAAAGCTGCTTTTCAACAGATTACAACATGGTTACTATCAAGTCTAATATAAACAAAAGCTTGTTTAGCTGTAAAAATATATATGACGTGATCATGTTGATGTACCAGGTTTTATTATCGAAGGTAAGCAACGTTGAGCCTTGTCAGTATCAGATGGGTGACCATTTGGGAAAATGAACGGCCGTATGCAGGAGGACAACGACATGTCCCTCAAACACATCTTCTTTGACCGAGATCTATGTGTGACTGGGTCTACAAAAACCATGAAGGTAATTGTCTGTATTTTTGAGATGAGGTGTTTTCATTGATTGAGATTGTCGGACTGACTTCCTCATCTTGGTTGTAATCGTCACAACGTTTCGGCCGTTTTGCCCTCCGGCCTTCATCAGGTGTTTTGTATCGAACTGGGGAACCGTTTGTTAGGAGCCTCGAACCCAACCCTTTGTGTCCTAGTGACATATGGCCGAGTGATCCTAGACGTTGTATCAAAGTTTACAGTTACCCAAAGGTGCTGAGTTCAATCCTGAACGAAGACAGTAAAAAGTAACATTCAAAACAGAGAATCAGCAACTATGTCCCAGAGCCTAGCTGGAGTCCAAACACGGTACCCCCGTAATAATAATAAAGGGTTGGGTTCGAGACTCCTAACAAACAGTTCCCCAGTTCGATACAAAACACCTGATGAAGGCCGGAGGGCAAAACGGCCGAAACGTTGTGACGATTACAACCAAGATGAGGAAGTCAGTCCGACAATATGAAATTGGAATTAGAAAATAACAAGAGAATCGGAGTTTGAATAATCGAAATAATCCGAATCATCAATCTTCATCTCAAAGATTGCGTAACATAATACCCATTTTTACGATTCTGAAGTTTTGAGATAAGGTATGAATGTTTGTATTATTTGGATTAATCAGACTAATGTTCTCACCTTGAGTGTTATCTGCACAACGTTTCAGTCGATGAAACCTGCGATCTTCTTCAGGTGTAATTTTTTTTTTTTTTTTTTTGACAGGAAAAAAGTGGGAGATTAGCTCCGCCCTCTGAGATTTCATACTTTTGGATTGAGATGAAAATCGGTTTACACAAAATATAAAGTCAATTAAATTATCAGAGAACCCTAGAAGGTATTGTAACAGAGTGTGGACGTATGTATAGCAGCAGCAACAGCAGCAACTGTACGACAATAGCCAACATATGCAAATAAGTGAGCCGTGTGTGAAGTGACGTCATAGCAAGGAAGAAGAAAAGAAAAACAAATACAAAAAAGAAAATCATGGCCCGAGAAGAACAGAAAGAGATGTGTTACAGATGTGGCCAAAGAGCAACAGAGAAAAACGTGTCCTAAACATGGCTGGACAAAGACAGAGTACCACGTGCTTGACATCAGTGTTTTGTTAAGCATACGAAAAGATTTTTGAACAAGCGACAAGGCGTTGTTCTAGAAATACCTGTAAATAAATGTCTGTTGTCTCAACTAAAAAAAAAAAGTGAGTCGAATGTTTTGCTTGGCGTTGTTTCTTTGTGACTGTTTTCATACAACGTGTGGGTTCCGTGTGTTGACATATAAGAACCGCGTTACAGTATTTTTTCAAACTTATTAAAATTTTTGATTAAATCTAATAACTAATTGTAAGTTCTTAGAAATATAAGGTTCAGGAAAATAAGAGGTTGGTGGTTACGAAACCTTAGATTACAGAGCCAAACCGCCCTTTTTTCTTATCAAAAACATGGCGACTTTTACACCTGAAGAAAGTCGGAAGTTACATCGATCAAAACGTTGTGCAGATAACACTCAATTCTCCAATTAATCCAAATGATACAAATACCCATTCTTGTTTCTTTCTTTGAGAATGTCTGCAAAAAATTAAGTGCTTTTTATACTTCTCGTATTGTAGTTGAGAATGATGGCTTTCCATTTCCCCGGACGCAAGCGGAACTACGGGAGTTCGATAACCGAATCAAGACGGAACAGAAATCAAGTCTCAAAATGCTCAATATTGGACGGCTCAAGACGAAACTCAACAAAATCCAAAGTAAGTACAATCAATCTTTTTAGCCCATACTAGCTGATATACCCACGACAGCATGAATTTATAACACTATTCGATATGATTTGGCAATAATCCATATATCTATAAAAGTGAACGTGTCTGTGTGTGTATCTGTGTGTCTGTGTGTGTGTGTCTGTGTGTGCGTCTGTTATTTCCCTACTCAGTAACTCTGTTAATTTTAAGTCTACAGACTCGAAATTTGATATACAGGGTACCGAGATTTGGGAAAATCTTTGTAATTCGTTTTCGGCCAGAAATTTGGCTGTAAAGGGGTCAAAGTTCAACGATTTGACCTTTGAAAACTCTACCGAACTCTTCCGCCAATTTTGGGTCTAAACACTTGAAATTTTATATATAGGTCCCTTGGACATAGATCTAACTTAATAACTTGATTTCCGCCCCAAACAGTAAATGTTAAGGGGTCATTATAGGGGTCAAAATTTTAAAAAATTGACCGCTTTTTTTTTTTTTTGCTCAACATACACCTCCAAACATCCGAGCAACGCCAGGCTGAAATGCTAGTATATATATATATATATATATATATATATATATATATATATATATATATATATATATATATATATATATATATATATATAGTTTAAAGTTTTAAAAAAATAACCGCTTTCTTTTTTCTTTTTTTTTTTTTTTGCTCAACATACACCTCCAAACACCCGGGCAACGCCGGGCTGAAATGCTAGTATAATCTAATTATAGAAAGTAAAATCAGACTTTTTCTAAACTTTTGTCATCAATAGCTTTATTTTGCTACCAAAGCAATATTTGATTCTGGTCCATCACTTTTTTATGGATAGTTGCACATGTTATTTAGAATAATAAAATATAGTTCTATTTATTTCTTTCCAGATTGGAATTATTTTCATAAAAGGGGCGTAACTCTGTATTTGTTGATAAAGAGTTACTTTTCTTTGTTTGGAACAAAAACATTATTTAGGAAAAAGGGCATAGTTTTCAAAAAGTCTAATATATAAAGTAAAGCTAGTCTCTTTCAATATTTCTTTGTACACAATATTTGATTTTATTCATAAGCCCTATTGTTTCTGATAACGATCTCTTTAATCTGGTACTTTCGTGCAGGCGATCATCGTCTAACTAACGATTTTTTTTTACAAAGGAGTCACAATTTATCAGAGCCCAGCGGCCACTCGAGGATAAGGGTAAATTGCTATACATTAATCAATGGGATTATAGCGTAGTAATCATAAGTAGTGGAAATTTTGTAAATTGGATTACTTAGGGGGACGGTTCATCAAGAACTTGTCTACATTGGACTTGAAGACAATCAAATTGTAGTCAGTTGGAAAGCATACAAACGGAAGAGAGTTCCACAGACGTGCAGTTCTAAGAAATAAGCTTTGTTCATGGAATCTACATTTAGGTTTAGGCACAGATGTGTGGGAAATTATTGATAGTGGTTTTTCGTGAATCTTTATCCTCGAGTGACCTGCGGCCTTGATAAGTATTGACTAACTCGACGTAACTACCCCCAGACAAACAATAAAGATCTCTAGATGTAAGAAAGCTTTCTACTCTTAATAGTTTCTTTCCAGAACTGTTAGACTTTCGAACTCCCTTCCGGGTTTCTGCTTTCCCAACTGTACTGACATGCAGAAGTTCAAGTGTAATGTGAACAGATATCTCGCTGCTCAACTCCCTACATAGTATCCCTGTAACTTATGTCCCTGATAGTAGCCCCCTACTTCAAAGTGGCAGTGTGCCTTGTTTGGGGTGAAAATTGAATAAAAAAAAAAAATTTAAGTCAATATTTGATTCTTATACATAACTTTTTTAGTGGTTCATTGCAACGCATTAAGAAGAATAAAATATAATTCAATTTAATTCCATCCAGAAAATTAGTATTATTTTCATATGGACACCATCTAAAAGAAAATTCATTAATACAGAGTTATTTCCCTTTGTTTGGGATAAAAAATTGTATTTGGAAAGAAAAAAAAACCGTATAGTATTGAAACAAAACCAAAACAATTAAAAAAAAAACAAAAAACACTACTAGGCAATGCCGGGTTAGGGTGCACCTATTTTTAAGATAAATGGTGGATATGATTTTGCAGATGCATTGGGTCACTATTAACAGGTCACAACCTTTTTAGGTCAGTTGAAGTCTCACATGATGGCAAGGTTTTCTTTTGTTTGAAAGTTAATATTCTTTGCTCAAAATTTCCCCTATCACACAAATGGTACCCTCACACCCGAATTGATGCCCCCCCCCTCTCCAAAAAATGCCACCCATAAACACGTTAATCAAATTCACAATTTTTCTGCAATCTGGTCATACTGCAAATAAATTTGAATCTACGCCTAGCTTGTCCACACAGTTCTTATCAGAAATGCCCAACTGTTTTATTGTCGTTATATGATATGCACCAAATATGCACGCATGAATTATGAAGTAAGCAGACCTGCTCATTTTAGGAATAAATGGACTCACCCAGAGACAAGAAATACCATTCCATCTAAACATTGTGGCAGCAATTCTTGGCAATAAGTGAGTTGCGTCATTCATTTGGCAATTCACTCCAATTGCTGATACATGCCAGTCGAGATACCAATCTCTACAGTAAGTCCCGCCAAAACTGGTTTATTTCGGTGGCCTTTTATCTGGCAGGCTGAGGCATTTGTTCTCACCCTCTGAGACCTTGCCTCCTGTCTTTTCGGATGGAGTAGTTTTATTATTTACTGACTGAGGTGCCCCAACTGGGAAATGCCGACAAGCCTGCTCAGGCAATTTTTAAAAGTCACAGTGGTCCTCCTTTTGTAGCACTGGCTTGACTCTTCCCACTTTCTGACTTTGTGTCACATCTTCCTGCGGTAGGAAAGAAGTAAATGCCAGCAATTCGTGGCATTTATGGCTCCTGAATCATGACGTGTACTTCTGTAAAATAATTTTTTTTTTTTAGTATTGGCTTTGTTGATCATACAACTGTGTTTTCTTTATTATTATCGGCCTGCAAGGCCAAAACAATGTGTGCCAAGTGTGCACATATGCGTTGCAAGCAAAAGAACGTTGTGCAAGATTATCAATAATCCTGATACACTCTCATCACTTGCAAGAATATGTCGAAATAATGTTTTTTTACTATCATATAAGAAATGGCCCCAGCTTATTTTAGACACGTCAAAGATACGTCCTCGACAATCAATCCAACAGTAACTTTGTTGCTGTCGGATTGAGGTGTGGTCCTGTTCTGTCACAAGGAGATCCATCTTCCCAGGCTTTACCTTGTCTTTTAAAAGTGGTTAGTTTATCACTAATCGCCTAAGACGAATGCTGAAGGGCCTGCTCAGGCATTCATTGTAAGCAAACTATAGCACACTGGCTTTTCATCTTAACACCTAACCTTGTCTCTAACCTCCTGGTGAATAAAATAAGAATAATAAAGAATAATAATACTTCTATATACTACTACTACTACTACTACTACTACTACTACTAATAATAATAATAATAATAATAATAATAATAAAGTCATTAGTCTTGATTGATACTACACAGACCAAGGAGAGAAAGCACTAGCCAGACCTGTGCTGGATGAGTGTAAAAAGGACTGGGACCTTGGGGAGGTTTATTGCCACTCAAATTCCAGTGAAGACTAATGGTCGCCGCCAATGAGAAATCAATGGTAAGCAGCTGTTGCGATAATGCAAATTCATTTGCAAAAATTATGAAAAAAGGTAGAGAGTACTGGAAATCTGGGGAGACTTCTTGTAACTCAGACTCCAGAGAACACCATAAGCTGTTCATTTGATAACTCTGTCAATTTTTAGTCTACAGACTCGAAATTTGATATACAGGGTACTGAGATTTGGAAAAATCAATGTGATAGGTTTTCGGCCAGAAATTTGGCTGTTAAGGGGTCAACGTTCAACGATTTGACCTTTGAGAACTCTACCAAACTCCTCCGACAATTTTGGGTCTGAACACTTGAAAGTTTAAATATAGGTTCTTTGGACATGGATCTAACTTAATAACTTGATTTGAGCTCAAAACTATAAATTTTAAGGGGCCATAATAGGGTTGAAAGTTTAAAAAATTAACCCCTCCCTTTTTTTTTTTTTTTTTGCTCAGCATACACCTCCAAACACCCGGGCGACGCCGGACACCCATGCTAGTAAAATATAAACAGAAAACCTCACCATTTGCCTTGTTTAGGTTGAATACAAAAAATAAAACAAACAAACAAGCAAAAAAAAACAACAAAAAAACTCCCAATTGGGTAGCGTTTGGGGACATAAAATTTTCAGCAATTAATACTATGGTTCATGTGCGATAACCAAACCAGAGAAGGTTTGTGTGTGTGTGTGTGTGTGTGTGTGTGTGTGTGTGTGTGTGTGTGTGTGTGTGTGTGTGTGTGTGTGTGTGATGATTACAACTCGTCCAAGTGCAACCCAAGAGTAAGATGGCCGACTATTTGAAATCATGTCTATTATCTTTACTTACTTATAACGGAAGTTGTTTTTTTTTTGTTTTGTTTTTTAATTGTTAAAGGAAAGAGTATTCAAAGTTTTACGGTTAACAAGGGTTACACATTGAGAATTGTTAGCGGTGTCAGAAAAAGAGAGATCTCACGTGACTCATGTATAAAAAAAGTGACAAAGTTTCTTCCTTTCAAATTCAAATGCTAAACTTTCAAATTCCCTCCCTGTATCCTGCTTCCCCGGCTGCACTAACATGCAGAAGTTTAAATATAATATGAACAGAAATCTTGTTGCTAAACTCCCTTCCTAGAGTGTCCCTGTAGGTATGGTCTCTAATTCACAGTAGCCTCTTACGTAATAGCGACTATTTGCCTTATTTGGTGTGAATACAAAAAAAAAAAAAAAAAAAACTTCCAACTCGGATGTTTTTTTTTGGGGGGGGTACCTAAAAATCTGAACAATTAATACCACAGTTCATGTGTGACTACCAAACCATAGAATATGCAGTCAAAGTACTCCGTTATGCCAACTGAAGACGCCTCACAATTTTTCAATAAAATGACGACTTTTGTAGGGTTTCAGCTATGCTGAAAACGAATATCGCAGGGCAAATTAGTGCAGACAAATAGTTTTCGAAATATAAATACCACTTATTTTGCAATGTAAGTCACTGGCGGCCATGTTTGAACGGGCGGCATATGAACTCAGCAAACCCTCAGTTTTATTTTTTTTTGTTGTTTTTTTTTCAGCTCATTATTATAGAACACGTCGGTATTTTCTTTTTTTTTTTAAGTTTCGTCTTTTTTAAAGATTTTCCAGAAACCTAACTCTTACCCTAACTCGGGGTACCTCTTCTATGTGTGTGCGCACTTGTTTGTTAAATTCCGACATTGCATCGATATAGTTGTATTCACACAAGACATCCTTTTATTAATTATTTTGCAATTGGAATTATCTTTCTTTAAAATTTTCTTGAATTTGGAATTATCTTGCGATTTCCTTGGAATTTTCTTGAATTTGAATTCTTGAAAGTAATTTTTTGGGGTGGAATTAGCTTGACATTTGAATTAGCTTGGAATAAACGCTTGAATTTCGTAGAATTAACTTCATAGTTCGTCTGCGCATGCTCACTGAAACATTTCATTGAAACAAAGATGGCGGCCTATTCAAACTACTAGAAATTACATTGCATAATACAGGTATTTATATCCCGAAAACTATTTGTCTTCACTAATTTTCCCTGCGATATTCGTTTTCAGCATACTCGAAAACCTTTAAAAGTCGTCATTTTATTAGAAAATGTTGAGACCTCTTCAGTTAGCGTAATGGAGCACTTTTGTGACTAGAACAACACATCAGCAATACGCAACACAAGGGGAAGATGGCCGACCATTTGGAATAATCTGCAACATCTAACTTGTAACAGAAGTTGTTAAGCACTTGTATGCAAAGCCTCTTCACTTCTTTGAATTAAATATCAGTTCTCTGCTTAACGTTTTCATCGAAACATTAACATAAGAACCAGCCAACAAGTAGACTTAGCCGATAATCAATGATCATTAACATTCTGCCACAAATAAAAAAAACAAAAAAAAACAAACAAAGTGAGCCTAATTCTATTAATGTATCGCAGTTAGCAAAATCAGACTTGCTTCTTCGTTTCGAAATCAAATATTGATTTATGATTCTTAGAGATGCTTCCATCATCCGAGAGAGAGAGAGAGAGAGAGAGAGAGAGAGGGGGGGAGAGAGAGAAGCTGCTATCCGACGTGCACGGAGGTTAATAAACTATTTGCGACCCTTGAAGAAACAGAAACAAAAATAGACATCAAGTGCGGCGAAAGAACGAATCAGAAGGAGAAAGGGGTAAATATTATAGAAAATACAGTGTGAAAAGGAGAAATCGAAAAAGACTTGGCTAGGAGGACATATGTATATATGTCATTATTACTACTTATATATTATTTTTATTTTTATTTTTTATTTATTTATTAGGAGGGGGGGAGAATCCTTTGAGATGAGGCTTTATAATTTGTGCATTCATTCTTTTGTCGAACTGTTATCCTCATCTTCATAGTTGTTGTTGTTTCGCCACGTTTCGGCCAATTCATCCTCTGGCCTTCTTCAGGTTATAAACCGCGACGGGATAAGAATGCTGAGTCTTGTAATTGTATCTTCAGTAATTACTGCCTTCCATAGTTGCTGTTGTTGTTGTTGTTGTCTCATCATGTTTTGGCCAACTAATCATCTAGCCTGCTTGGGAAGGATTCAAACCGCTATAGTCAGACAATGTTCACCTAATGTATAACACCATTCGGTATGGACCTGGCTATAGAAGACCAGATAAGATCACCAAACTTGACTTATAAGACCATCAAATCTAACTGATTGCTCTTCGGGGCCTGTGGCACAATGGATACATTAAGGAACGGTCGCCTGTTCTTGTAAGTGAGTAAAAATGAGATAGGATAGTCCGAGAATTCGAACCTGGGAAGCTAGGTTTGGAATTAAGAATTTCGATCATAAGTTTTAAATAAATAATACAGATATGTTATTGAAAAGGAATTCGTTGCTAGTAATGTTATTGAAAAAGGAATTTGATGATGCAATTTTGTTAATGAAATGAAATGAAATTGAAGTTGAGGTTAGTTAGATCCGAACAATAGAAAATTTTAATGTTAGTCGGGAATGAGGTTAGAGAATTTTTCTTTGCAAGCATGTGTGGTCGATGCACGTGTTTTTGACATGTTTTAGACAACGTGAGGCATGTCAGGCTACGGGATCGATATGCACGTTGTTTGGTCATGCAATGACGTCATGGATAAGAGATGAGTTCTCAATACAGTGAGAAGTCAGTCAGTCAGAGTGAGCGCCAGACAGTGCCGAGGCAGAGTTGACAGAGGGTCAGACAGATCTGACATCCGCCTTGGAAGCGAAGGCAGAAGTTGAAATCATGTAGAAACTTTGAATTCCTTGATGTGAAACCATTGATCGGTCAAAGAAATATAAGGAGGTCATCATCATTTTTTTTAACTGTCGTCTTCGTGTTATGTTATTCTACAAACAAAGGTATTGTGAATTTGTATTATAAGAACTTTGTGTATAAACTCATCTAATAATGTGTCTCTATCATCTTAAGAATGCGCCTCCCCCTCTCAGTATCAAGAAATAATGAATGTTCCTCCATTATGATAAAAGACTGAGAATCATCATCTCAAAAATATATGTGTTAAAGAAAGATAATGTTTATAGAAACGCTCCCAGAACTGTCAAACTGTATAATGTCAATCTCTCTTCAACCTCTCTTATATATCTCTCTCATCAGAATTGAATTACATGTCTCTATTAAAATGTCCCTGCCTCTGTATTAATTATACCTATCTCTCACCAATAAGAAAAACAACAAATATATAATATACGTCATCCCTTCTAATATAACCCCTATGTAACAAGATGCGTTGATTCTCTATGGTTCCAGGTAATCATGTAAGTCCTTCCCAGAGTATGTGATTCTCCCTTTAATGGTGTTTTCCCAGTCATCATTAAGGTGCTTGCAATGTGACGAGATAGTCCTTACAAATTCATCCGTTTAAACAAAGCTATAGTTATCGAAATCAGCACTAGACCTTGTCTTCACCATTTTATGTCCACAGAGAAAACAATGCGTCGTGCTGTCATAGGGTCCAGTAGACAGTCGTGTACCTCTCTTGGCAGTTAAACGATGAACAGAAGTCGCTTTCTTATGCAATTCTATCTGCTTCTTACTTATATAATTCAACGACCTCTCTCGTGCACCACTGCTCCAGTCGCTACTACTGTGCTATAATATAAAATAATCTAATAATATAAAAATAAATGTATAAATGTATTTTACAACCTATGCGTTATCTATCTATATATCTATAAAAATGAAAATGTCTGTGTGTGTGTATGTGTGTGTGTCTGTCTGTATGTCTGTGTACACTTCACGACCAAATAACTGTCAATTTTCGATCGACAGACTCGAGATTTGACATAAGGGGTATTGAGATTTGGGGAAATCTTTTTAATCGGTTTTCGGCCAGAAATTTAGCTGTCAAGGAGTTAAAGTTAAACAATTTAATCTTTGAAAACTCTACCAAACTCCTCCGATATTTTTGGGTCTAAACACTTGAAATTTTAGATGTAGGTTACTTGGGCATGGGTTAATCTTTTTGGCTTGGTTTGAACCCAAAACAATAAATGTACAAGGGGTCAAAATTGGGATCAAAGTTAAAAAAAAAACATTTAACCTCTAAGCCCATTTTTGGTCTTAACATTTGAAATTTTGCATAAAGTGTATTCAGACACGCAGTAAGCCATGTAATAAGTTTTTGAGTGGAAATTTGGCTTCCAAGAGGTCAAAGTTGAAAGAGTTGACCTTTGCAGACTCTACGAAACACCTCCACCAATTTTGGATCTAAACACTTGAAATTTTAGATATAGGTTATCTGGATATTAGTTAAACTTTTTTAATATATATATATATATACATATGCACATAAAGTTATGAACAGTACATCAGGCCCAAATAAAGCCGGGCTGAACTGCTACTATATATATATATATATATATATATATATATATATATATCATTACTTCATTTAATCGCATAAATTACTATACGAAGATATAATTTTATGCATAAATTTTCAGTATTTACTTCAACAGTGATCAATACATAGGTAGAGCTAGGTAGTAAGTTATGAAAATATATATGGCAGTTAAGCTACACAGAATATTTCGCGTTTCATTCTCACGAGAATTCGTCAGGCATAAGCTGTCTGTGTGTGTACATATGTTTCATTCACGTGAAAATTCTTCAGGCATAAGCCTGACGAATTCTCATGAGAATGAAATGCGGAATATTCTGTGTAGCTTAACTGCCATATATATTTTCATAACTTAATATATATATATATATATATATATATATATATATATATATATATATATATATGTCTTTCGTAACTTATAATATCTATAATATAAAGCTGAATGTCTGTGTGTGTATGTGTATGTGTGTGTGTCTGGTCACGAATAGGCTCCTATATGGTTGACTGTTTTAAAAAACTGATTACATATAATGATAGATGTATCGAGACACAGGAATGGGTAGGTTTGATCTGGCAGAACGGTGGTTCATTAAAATTGCAGGTCTGCGTTCGCGCCTGGTCCACAAAGTATGGAAATAAAAAATTAAAAAATTAAAAAAAAAAGTTTACAAGTGTTTTTGATATAGATATACATAATAATACTTCAGTAAGTATGTTTTAACTTAAATAGGGATGGTATAATAAAATTGTGGGGTCTGCGTTCGCGCCTGACCTCCATAGAATGGAAATAGGCACAAACTTTAATAAATACTTTTCATATCTATCTGCGTAAGTATACCTTGATAATTATGTTTCAGTTTGAAGAAATATAGTATCATAAAATTATGGGGTGTTCATTCGAACCTGACCTCCATAGAATGGAAATATGTCACAAAGTTTAACAAGGTTTTTTAATATAGATCCTCAGAATATTGTGATAAATGTTTCAGTGTGAACAGGTATGGTATAATAAATTATGGGGTTTATCTATTTTATTTTTACTTTCATCATATTTTGCTTTGGTTTTGATACCCTCAAATTCGAAGCTATCTCTTTAAAACCCTTCATTTTAATAACCTATCATACTTTAATAAATCAGAGTCCATTTTGTGTAGGCTGTTTTTGAACCCAGTCAACGACGAGTACTTTTGCTAGTATATATATACATATATATATATATATATATATATATATTTATATATATATATATTTTTATATATATATATATATATATATATATATATATATATATATATATATATATATATATATATATGTATATATATTTTTAAAAAAACACCGAACGTAGTGTCATAATTAATTAATGAGGGTTTTTTGTTGTTGTTGTTTTTGGGGTTTTTTTTTTGTAATTTAAACATAAACCATTAAAAAGAAACTTTCAAAAAGACCAAAATACACTTCTAAAGTTTATTTTTTCTAAGCCTACATTAGATAAAGAGGATAAATAAGAAAAGAAAACTATCTAGACGTCTTTCAGCCAACCGTTTTTCAAGATATACGTTGGCAGCGGGGGTGGGGGGAGAAAACATCGTTTAAAAACGTGGTCAAAAGACCATAAATTAACAGTTAGGATAAAAAAAAAATTGGATTGCTAACGTTTGTAAAAACGAAGCAATTGTAATATATATATATATATATATATATATATATATATATATATATATATATATATACTTTCTGTTTGTTTTTACATAAGCAGTAATATGTCGCTACACACTCATGAGCATGTTTTGGTCAGCTAGTTACCAGTAACTAGAGACCTCTTTAGGCGATACAGCTTATACGAAAGCAAAGGTTACAAATTTTGCTTTCGTATAAGCTGTATCGCCTAAAGAGGTCTCTAGTTACTGGTAACTAGCTGACCAAAACATGCTCATGAGTGTGTAGCGACATATTACTGCTTATGTAAAAGCAAATAAAGAATATAGCCTGCTCTACTTCAGTATTGAGCACTCTTGTATTAACCTCGTTACACTTCATTGGTTACTTTACCTCTGGAAAACAATAACCTCAGATCATAGAGAGAGAGAGAGAGAGAGAGAGAGAGAGAGAGAGAGAGAGAGAGAGAGAGAGAGAGAAAGAGAGAGAGAGAGAGAGAGTAAGTTATAAAAATATATATGGCAATTAATAATACTAATACTATACTAATATATTTTTATTCTGATATAGTAATTAAGCTAATACGATGTTAATAACTTACTACCTTACGATTATACTACTTATGGCAATTTATAAATTACTTCCTAGCTCTACCTATGCATTGAGCACTGTTGAAGTAAATACTGAAAATTTACATATAAAATTATAATATTCGTATATTAATTTATGTGATTAAATGAAGTTGTCACACACACACACACACACACACACACACACACACATATATATATATATATATATATATATATATATATATATATATATATATATATATATATATATGACGTAAAGAAACATTTAAAAATAAAATGTTTAAATTTCAACGTTATTTCACACGGTTAACGGTAGCCGAATGGATACGGTCTTTGCTAATGAAGCCAGTGATGGCTTCTGTCGCCGGGTTCGAATCTATCAACTGGTGTTAATCGTGACACTCTGCCCTGAAGATTCCCAAAAGGATGAAACACTAGTGTCTGTAGGTATTTAATAATTATTATAGTAAATAATCACACACACACACACATATACAAGCGATGTATGTAGGCTGGATTTGATTTTTTGATAACCCATAGAACGTAAACAGCGAAATTAAAATTGTTTATAAAATGTTTATCTATTGTTAAACATATGAATTTTTAAATATATGAAATCTGTTGAATGTATTGATTTATTAAATATATAAACCTGTTTACTTTTTGTTCAACTTTTAAAATTCGAGTCGGCGTTAAATGATCCCAAAATGGGTTCATACGCCATAAAACAAAACAAGTAACCAACCAACCAATAAAGTAGTGTATTAGTTTTTCACTAAACTTTCATAAATATTTTTCTTCGTACTAGTTATAAAGAGATAAAAGCTATTTAAGGATGGAAATTGTCATACCAACGTGCTGTACCAACATCATTCATGTGTGGGAGAAAATGTTGGGTTCATACCTTTCTAACAGCATTAGTGCATAAATTCCAAATACATCTGTAGTAGCGTGGGATATGTTAGTAAGTAGAAGGGTAATTATCATTTCAAAAATCGATTATGTTGAAAGAAATTTCTGCTAGGAATTAAGGCTAGAAATTTAGCTAACGTGTTCAAGGAAGTGACGTAACGAAGAGAAAGTGTGTTTGTGTGTGAGGAGTATGAACTAGTAAATGTAGATTGATAAATGGCTTGGTTGTATTTCATGCAAAATTCAATAAGTCAACACTTTAAAATGTATTAAAAAAAATAAATAAAAAATGAATATCTGGATTTATGCACAAAAAGATTATAGTGATATATACAGCAAGTATCAAATTATAAACGAGTTGGACAATTGAATTATTAGAAATGTACAACATCTGCTCAATTCAACAATAAAAGTTTCAAAACGGTTTCTTCATATGAGCTATAAAGCTCTGTACAGGGTGGAACGATCAAACTGTCGCCCTCGAAAAGACGACATGATTCCATTTCCGTTTGATGAAACCCGGTTTTCATTTTTTGTTGCAGACCATCCACTAGTTGGCCAGTTGTGTACAAATCCCAGGAGCGATAGGAGCATTCTATCATGTCTGAAAGTAACACAATGTTCAACGAGCAGGATCGGAGATGCGCTGCTGTACAACTCATGCTCTCTACCAATTTAAGTTATGACAACAGGACCATTGCCAGCACCCTCAAAATACATCACTGAATTGCTACAAATAACAGAGACGTGCCCATGGTGATGAAAACAAAGTTTCCGGCACACGGTTATGGTTTTGGTGTGGTTTCAAGTGAGGACCACATAATGCCACCTTCATCTTTGAAGTCGGCTTGAAAGTCAACACCAAAGTGTACCTGGTTGTGCTGAAGAGTGTAGTGATCGCCTGGTGCAATCAGGTGGCTGTTGGCAGACCCTGAATGTGGCAGCAGGACTCAGCGCTGGCCCACAAGTCCAAAGAGTTCAAGATGTGGCTTCAGAAGGAGTGCTACGACATGTCCATGTATTGTGAAAGCCTTCATTCAGTCTTGAAAGACAATGTATACCCCCTGTAAGGCTAGCTACGTGTGTAATTGTGATTAGAGGTTGCGCAATCACCAACCACACCTCTCCTAAATCGGCATTGCTTGAGTCCAATGGCAAGGAGAGGTCCAGGACGATTCTAAACAATGCGGAGATAAGCGGAGAACACATACAGCATCTGAAATTCTCAAATGGTCACCCATTTTAGTACCGACCAGCCTCAACATTGCTTAACTTCTATGATCTAATAGGAACCGGTGTGTTAACATGATATCATGAGCACAGTTCAAGGCACGGATATGAACTTGTTATAATTAATTTGAACCATCTGTAACTATAAGTGTGATTTTAATGAATAAATATTTGATCTTGTTCAAATTAAAGGCAATTACAGTTCATATGATTCCTCGTTTGAGAAGGATTTAAATGATCGGATGATTCCAGATCACCATTCCGAATGAAGACTTTGTTAGGCAAATGCATTTCTGCTGATCCAAGAATTCCAGTAATTTTAATCCAACGAATGGCTCGGAAAAGAAGATAAAGTGTAAATACCCTGGAAAAATTGACTGCACACGAGCATGAAATTGAGCACGCTTAGAATATTGCAGACGTTGAACTGAAGATGATCCCAATTATTTGCAAGGAGCTCGGACGTCAAGATTCCGATGCACTTGATTAGTACTACCTATTTTATTCTCTGCTGTGGTTCCTTCCTGGAAGACATTCACAGCAAGAACTTGCCTTGCTATTGCAACAAACAAATACTTTTTTTTTTTGCTAGGTACACTTTAAAAAAAAAAAAGAAGTTATTTACTTTCGACTGAAGAAGGCAAAGTAATCTCCTTTAAAGAGAAACACGTTGGGCATGAAATTTTCAACAGAACGCTTCATTCACTTCACTGGGGTAGCTTGCTCTCATTCCGTCAGCCATGACTAGATAAAAGGCTTAAGTAATTCTTAATTGTATTCTTAGTATCATCCGTAGGTTGGAGCGATTACATCAGCTGAAACATTGTGAGAAACATATCCAAGGTGAGAACAATAGTCCGAATAATCCAAATTATTAATCCTCATCTCAAAAATTCATAATGAATCAATGTTATTGTCTTTTGGGTTTTCTTTTTTTGTTTTTAATTTTTTTAGATGAGGATTGATAATTTGTATTATTCGTGTTATCCTGACTATTGTTCTCATCTTGGTTTTTATTTTCATCACGTTTCAGCCGATGTGACCTGCGACCTTCTTCAAGTGCATCTTTTCAAAATTGAGAACTCGCATATCAAATTCAGAATTATGCTTCGCTATATCCAGTTAAATCAGATTGTTCCCTGACATGAGTATTCTTATGGCAGTTTTCTGGGCCTTACTACTTCTGTTCTAGCTTATGACAAACTGGACGCGGGTGTTTTGTTTGTGACACCATCACTAGAAGATTACCTTATAGGTCTAAGGAACTGTTTCCACCTGTTTTTTTTTTTTTATTTATTGCTTTTTCATTAGAATTTCCTTCTCCTAGTTGGGTTGCCTTCATCATGACTAAAGAGCTTCATCCATTCCCTATATGATAACCCGGAAGGGGTTAACATGTGTTACACATTGCCCAAGGGTGACCTGAAGCTGTGCAAGGCAGGGAGATGAGCTATTATATATATATATATATATATATATATATATATATATATATATATATATATATATATATATATATATATATATGTATGTGCATATATATATATATGTATGTATGTGTATATATATATATATATATATATATATATATATATATATACTTGCATTCCTAAATACATACAGCATCTAGTATTCTCAAATCATCACCCATTTGGTGCTGGCCATGCTCAGTGTTGCTTAACTTTGGTGATCTAACAAGAACCGCTGTGCCAACGCGATATATCCATATGTAATATAAAACTCA
Organism: Euprymna scolopes; assembly: GCF_053919585.1. Lineage (NCBI taxonomy): Eukaryota > Metazoa > Mollusca > Cephalopoda > Sepiida > Sepiolidae > Euprymna > Euprymna scolopes. The sequence goes on from NC_136510.1 coordinate 88,149,826, forward strand.
ATAACTCATAAACCTATGTGGAATTTCAGTAGATGGTGATAAGCAGTTGTGGAATTCGCCCTCGGTAGCTTGTTTCTTCTGAAGGAGGAAGTTTCTAGGAAATATCTAAGCCATAAGCAGTCCTAAACCGAATGTATATTTCAGCAATGAGAGATAACGACGTTAGTTTTGTAACTTTTTTTTTTTTTTTTTTGACAGAGAAGTGTCGCTGTCCTCTCACGTGTAGCACTTAATATTCCCAAATGGTCACTAATTTTAGTACTGGCTCAGCATCGCTTAACTATGGTGATCTAGCGGGAACTGGTGTGTCAACGTGTTTGTAATCATATATATTTATAACCTGAGTATTGTTCAAGATGACCGGCAATAGACATTTCCTGCCTTGGCGATTATCATCTTTCATTCTTGTTAGCTCCTTACATCAAGTGGCTTTACGCCTTGTCTGAAGCGATTTTCAAATTGAAAAACAACCAACAAAGAGTGATTTAAAAAAAATTGCTTGGGAGTAAATAAGAATTGAGTAAGAAAAATCTTATAATCTGAACGCCCGCTCGTGCCCTACTAAACCAAAAGCGATGCAAAGGTACCAGCATCAACCGGTGCCACAAATAGTGGCCAGAAAAGAGGGTCGGGGGAATGGGAGCATCAGTCAAGACCTCATATACAGCACTTGGTATTCCCCAATGGTCAGCCATTTTTTTTTTTTTTTTACTGACCGGACTCAACGTCGCTTAACTGCGGTGATCTAACCCAGTACGGCAGGGGAAAAGAATCGTTATTTCTACACGATAGATATTAAAGCGGACACGCGGCGACGCGTGTTGTTATTTTAGCGATTGTTTAGACTAATGCACTTTGTGACTTCCATCCCTTCCATCCCTTCAATTCCGATAGTTCTCAGTCGTTTGATCTTTGCAAAACATGCTTGAGGAATGCAGTTCACAAAGAGTTGAATCTGCTGGCAGACACATAGAACCACGTTTTTTGCTAGAGAGAAAAAAAAGAATAAAGGAAAGATATTTTTGGTAATATTTGATTGAAATTAAGTAAAAACTGAAGAGGAAGACGAAGAAAAAGAACAACAATACAATCACAATCGTAATAACCACACCACCACCACCAACAACAACAACAACAACAAGATGATAATTATAATGATAATAAAGAAAAAAAAAAGAAAAACAATATCACCACGACCATAATCAATAGCACCACCAACATCAATAACAAGATGATGATGATGATGATGAAAAAGAAGACGAATAACAACATCACCACAACCATAATCACCAACACTAACACCAACAACAAGATGCTGCTGCTGCTGCTGCTGCTGCTGCTGCTGCTGATGATGATGATGATGATGATGATGATGAAAAGAAGATGAAGATTAAGAAGAAGATAGAAAGATTAAAAAATGATGACGATGAACAAGAAGCAGATGAAGGAGATAAAGATGCAGAAGAATATGAAAAAATGATGAAGAAGATGAATAAAATGAAGACGCTGAAGATGAAGAATATGATGAAGGAGAAAAAGAAGATGAAGAAGAAGAAGAAGAAGAAGAAGAAGAAGACGAAGAGAGAGAAGATGAAGAAAAATATGAAATAAATAAAATGAAGAAGATAAGAAGAAAACGAAGAAGAAAAAAAAAGAAGTTTAAAAAATGATCTGTTAACTGCACCAAAACCTGACCAATTCTAGTCACAATCTGTTAAAATACTAAAACTGATCAACGTTTGTTTCCCTAAGGAATTTTTCAACATAGTTTAATCATAAAAAATACATGTAAAAATATTCCTAAGTTTTATGATTGTGTGATATTTTATTTTTAAGTCTCATTTAAATTGTTCTGATTAGCTTCCGTTTGCAATTAACTCATCAAGCGACCCATCTCATACTAAGTTTCTATATATCACTCTCGCCCTCTCCCACTGTATATTGTTTCATCTCCCACTCTTATTTTTATATGGTTGCTATTACTCCTGCTTTCGTGTGTGTGTGTGCTTTCGTGTGTGTGTGTGTGTGTGTGTGTATGTGTGTGTGTGTGTGTGTGTGTGTGTTAACAGTAGAAGATAAAAAAGTGAAAGAATAAAAACAATGAAATGGTCCATTATAAACAAAAGGAAATATCGCCAAAATAGTAATACTATTTAAAACGTTGCTGGAAAGAGGTAAAGAGGGAGGGATGGAATACAGCAAACAGATAGAGGCTAATTTTATCTTGTGTCTTCTTTTTATCTAACCAAACTTTGCAAACTCACTTTTTCCTGATTCAATATAACCCGAGTTTAATGGGTGACCAAACGGGTCATATCCCCCCCCCATTGCAGTATCTAGAGTCAATCATAAGTAACTATGCATTGCTTTTTAATATAATAAATGTGACGTGGAAGAAATACAAAACAGTAATATTATAAAAGGTACGCTTAGGTTTTTGCAACATGATGGCAACCGTCTGTCTAATAACACAATGGAATTCTGCATCTAGTCTGGTGCACTGTAGCATCTTATGCAGTTAAAAGCTGGAATTGGCTCTCTGGATGCAGGCCTGGGTAAATGATAAGGAGACCTAGGTTTGCCCAGTTACCAGGCACCCGCTCTCGGCGTTGCAGACAAAGTCCGATAGAAACTCAAGCTCATACATTTGGAACCAGCGTAGCTGCACGAGTTGCCAGAAAGGTTTTGCAGTGCTTCGCCATCCGCATGTCGAGACTCTAAACAGGATTTTCTTTATTGGCGTTTACTTTCTTGGCCTTTGCCAAGTCAGTGGAGCTATTTGCTCATAGTTGGTGACAATTTGAAAATATTTTTAGTTTTGACGAAAGTAACGGAGATCTTCATTGTAGTTATGGTTGTATCAAAATGGAAGCGAAATATATTCAATTTTTTTTTTTTTTTAGAAAAACAATGTTTATTAAAACATTTTTAAAGCTCTGTGTGTTTTCCATGGTTTACACGTTGCTGATATTTGTTTCAGGCAGCAATCATGTGACCACATGCAATGTCGCAATGAAACTGTAACAGATTCTAGTTTTTGTTTCTCTCTTTTTCCTTACAGGAAAAAAAATATTTAACTGTTTTTATTAATAACTAGCAGGGGTGCTCGAACTTGCCTGGTCGTAAAATACGCTTAAATATATTTTAATTCATGCAGATTTCGTATTTATTATTACAGAGCCAATCCTCTATTCATATTATGTATATCTCTACAATAATATAAATGCAAATGTGTGTGTGAGAGTTTGTTCCTTATAGACTCCGAAACGGCTGGACCGATTTTCTTTAAAATTTATAGAACTTTAGTGTATAAGTCTGGGAATGATTTTAGTTAAGTTTTGTCTTAGAATACCCCCGATAATTAAAAATAATCGATAATCGAAACCGTTATTTTATTCTATTTTATCTATCATCGGTAAAGCCATTTTTTCTATGTCGTCTCTAAGGAACAATGATAGAACAACGGGCCGTGAAAATTCTATTGTGGGTAAGTTGATAGCGTGTTGTTTTTTTTTTTTGTTTTGTTTTTTTGCATGACATGGTCTGTAGGTTCAAACTCTGCATGTAAATTTCTTTTTTTCTTCTTCATAAATTGCAAAGAATTTGATCAGACGTGAAAATTTACACTTTTTTTTCATTATTTGGTCTGTAGTTTTAAACCTTACACATAAATTTCTTAATGTTTTTTTTTCGTTAAGAAGTTCATATAAAATATTTTCATAAAAGAAACAGTAGGTTCTCTGGAGTGCAATGTAGAATGACATATATTTTGGACAAAGTTACTGCATGGAGGCATGTGAAGCTTCCTCTTGGGCAATTTCAGGGATTTCGATGACAATAAAAATATAGGAGTGTGAAATATTCGTTGATCATCATTCAATCCCGGGCAAAGTCGGGTCTCCCTTCTAGTATATATATAGGAACTTGGTCTATGTGTCTGTGTGTTCATTCCCTATGGACTCGAAAACGGCTAGGCCGATTTTTATGAAATTTCACACAAAGGTATTTTATGCGCCTGGCAGTGTTCTTAGATAGGGTTTGTATCGGAATGTCTTTGATAAGTATTAATAATCAATAATCGCAATAATCCGTTGAAATGAGATACAGGCGATTTTGACCTAAGTTAACACTTTACACAGCCCAATACTGCAAGTGCATTTGCTAAGTTTTATTACCACACAAGTTGAAAGTTTATACACTTTATTGTGTCGCGTCGTATAGTAGCCGTCCCCCCAGCAGAACCTTACAGCTAGTTGTCAGGTGCCTCAGACTCTCTACTTCTGTGTGGCAGAACCTGCACTTGTTATTATTGCTGGGACCATTCATATTTTTAAAAGCATCGCTCATAAAGCTTTGATCTTGGGCAGCCATTATAATTCTCTCTTAATCACAGTGGAGCGTTCCTTTTTTTAACCAGTCTATAGAGCCTTCCTTATCTATATAGCCCTGGGTTAATTTATCCAGAAAACACTTGCCACGCTGTTGGTTGGCCCATTCTTCCAGTTTTTTTTTTTTTTTTTTTTTTTGCAATAGAACTTCTTAGTGTTAACTTCATAGTTTTAATTTTCTAACAGTTTTATTTTTACGGGAATCGGGCATCCTACCGGATGCTAGACATTCATGTGTTATTTCAGTCACTTCAAACCAAGAAATCTTTTTAAAATTCTAATTGTCCTTTTGAGTGCAATTGTTTGTATTTCTCTTGCACTTTGTTCACCGGGTATATTCGACAGGTAGATTTTTTTTAAAATACTTTTTCATGAGTCCGGTTGCTTCTATAATTACTGGAATGGTGGAGCTCTTCTTAAGGTTCCAGCTTCTTTTTACATCGTTAGAGTGAATGTACGTATACATTGAGAAACATGTTCATACACATATACGCACACAGATACTATATTATGAAGAAAAGTAAAGACGTACTGGCAGACCGGAACCCAAGATAAAAAAGGGCCTCTCAACCTGTTTATTAGTGGGGGAAGAGGCAAACAATGGCGTAACCCTTCTAGTTTCTAGAAGTGGCACTCCAGCCATGACAGAGGCCAACCGGGGTCAGTCATCAGACCTCGATACCAGAGGTTCTGGCCCTCTATCTCGATCATGTTTGGCAACAAAAAATAGGAAAATACAAATCTTAAAAGCCAGATCATATACTCTTGATTAAAAGAACTGTTTTGTTATAAAGGTTTTGAAAAGTGAAGCAAAACATCCAATTAAATACTGACCGAGAAAATATGATAGGTTTTAAATTAGTAAACATTAGCTGAATAATAATTGATATATCCATATATATATATATATATATATATATATATATATATATATATATATATATATATATATATATATATATATATGCATGTATGTATGTATGTATGTATGTATGTATGTATGTATGTGTGTGTGTGTGACGCGATAAACATGTCCAATATATTGTAATAACATATGACAAAAAATTAAAGTATATAAAATTCCTCCTTTTCTTTTTCCTTTTCTCTTTCTGTTTTTTTTTTTTTTACCTTTTCCTTTTGTTTTCATTAGCGTCCAAAAAATTAAACAGAAATTTTTTAAAATTTTATCATTTGAATTTTAAGTTGTTAAAAAAATAACAAGATTCAAACGAGATCTTGTAATGTATGTATATTGTTCCAATTACTGATATAAAACAGATGATTATCGGCTAAAGAGTGCTTGATATGGGTATATAAAACGGTCTCCTATTATCAGGTTTGAAACCGACGGTACCGATGACTTATCTCATATAAACTTTCTGTAAATGAAAAATATATATAATACGCTCTCATTTTTCGGAATTTTTCCCTTATAATAGAGCACTCTGCTGGAATATTTTTACCCCAAAATATGACTAAGTATATATATATATATATATATATATATATATATATATATATATATATATATATATATATATATATATATATAATGAATAAATGATAAAAGTCTATATTCCGAATTTCATGATGTTGACTATCTTACAATTTATTCCTTTAATACAGTTGACATTTACAATTATTGTCAGAAGAAATAGCAAAAGGAAATAAAATGCGTTTGGGTATGATTAAAAAAAAATCCGAAAATTGGAAGAGAAGCTGCAATAACCTTATTATTTTCTTACGCCATTTTGATAGTTGCTACTTCTTCTGATGAGTTAAGGGCAAATTAGATTCACTGATTGATATAATAATTAAGTGAATGATTTTGTGCTACGAAACAGATACTGTCAAGAATTGTAAGTGTCAACTGAATTAAAGGAATAAATTGCAAGATGTTAAACATTATGAAATTTGGAATATAGACTTTTGTCATTCATTCATTATATGCTCTGTAATTACATTGAGCTTAAATAAGGATTGGTATATATAAAAAGCAAATATTTCCACACACACACACACACACACATATATATATATAATTTCAATTTTTATATCAGTTTGTTCAAACTGGGGATGGAGCATCCTACCGGTTGCCAGACATTCACCCACTATCTCATATGTTCCTACCGAAAAATCTTTTTAAGATTCTAACTGTCCCTTTTAGTGTAATTTTTTTGTTCCAACCGATATGTTTGCATGCACGCGTGAATCCATGCATCAGTATATGTATGTGCATGCATGTGTGTGTGCGTACGTGTGTGCGTGCGTATGTGTGTGTATACATCCATAAAGTTCCTATTTCTAAGGGTGAGCATGTGTTGTGTGTGCGCACGCGCGTGTGGGGGTGGGTTGGTACGCATGTGAGCGTATATGTATAGATGCACAACTACTGATATGTTTGTACGTTCGTCTTTCCCAGAAAAGCTAACCTTCAACTAATGAGGACCAATTAAACATTTGAACATCGCAAATTTTTATGCGGATTTAAAAAAAAAAATGACTTTTATCGAAAATGTCATGACCTTCACGTTTAATGAGATAAGGGTTGAAAAACAGAACTTGCTTTCAACAAATTTAGTTTCGCATGAAAATAAAAACATTTAAATCATTTTTTTACTTCATTCTTGTGTATACACACACACACACACACACACACACATAGAAATAAATGAAAGACTAAAGTAGGGAACCTTTTGTATATATTAATAAAATTGTGAACAAACAAACAGGCACTAGTATTTCATTCATTTCTATATATAATATAATTCTTGCAAAATATACAATTAATAGGATACTTCATTTGTATATTGCATTAAGGAAAATCGATTTTACTAAATAGCGGTATGTTATTTAATATTTCTTGCGAGAGAATTGTTTTAAGTGTACTATTTTAAATTGTTATTTAATAAACTTTAAATAACAATTTAATTGATAATATATTTAATTTGATTTATTTTGAATTGTTTCCGACATCAACTTTTTTGAAGACGTAGAGTGATCTCACCTAGAAACTTTGAAACATAATAAACTCTTCACCAAATAAAATAATTTGGTAATCTCAATAAGTTTCTAGCTTGAAAAAATAATTCCGTGTACACAGAAAAAAAATTTTTTTTTGTTGGTGTGTTTTTAAATATTCAAACAAACAAACAAAAGAAAAAAACACTTACGAATAAACTGAAAAAAATTCATTTGTTTGTTTTCAATAGTCTTGAAACGGCTACACAGAAACTTTGACCGCTTCGAATTTAAACTTCAGTCACACTTTTAGAAACAAAAAAGCAAATCGAAACCCCCACCTCTAAAAAGGAAATCAAAAATGTCCTTTATTTACGAAAAAAAAAAGCCAGTGAAAAAAGTGCCTTTACAAAAAGTAAAACATTCAAAAAGCGCATATTACGCATGCATTAGGCAATTTTTTTTCGGTTGTTCGGGCACTCGCTGCTATTTTTATTAAAACCAAAGTTGTTTTGATTTATTTTTATTTATTTTTTGGGGAAGGGGGTAATGCACGGACAACAAAAAGTGCCCAATATCCGGAGAATAGCTTCTTCTCTTTATATCCTTTCTGCCGAAATAAGGTATCACCTATTTCTTCTTTTTTATTTTTTTGACGATTACATTTACATGTTTTTATTCGTTCTTTTATTTTTGAAATTGTTACTCATGATGTAAATGATTAATATCCTCAGGTGTGGTCAAACGGAAGTTCATGTCAACCCAGGTAATGCCGAGTACCCATGCTAGTACATACATACATACATACATACATACATACATATTAGGTTTGTTTTTATATATATATTTTTACATATCCAGCATTTTTCACTTTTTTATTTGGCAATTTATAACTACAATGAATTGCGGTTTCACTTAATGTCTTAACTAGCAAATTCTAGCATTGCTACAAATATAATTTGCTGATTTCTTTATGTCCTCTGATAAAGAGAATAACAAGAATAGCGTTCTTTGAAACTCAGCGGAATAAGGACTTTGTAAATTGTTTTTGGAGTATTCAGTCGAACAATAACTTTTGATAATAAAGTTCAACTTACAGTTTTAATTTTCTTTCTCTTATATATATATATATATATATATATATATATATATATATATATATATATATATATATACTTCATTTAATCACATAAATTAATATACGGAAGTATTATTTTATGCGTAAACTTTAAGTATTTACGTCAACAGTGCTCAATACAGAGGTAGAGCTAGATAGTAAGTTATAAAAATATATATGGTAATTAAGCTAAACAGAATATTCCGCGTTTCATCCACGCTAGGATTCGTCAGGCTTATGCATATAAAATATAAAAGAAAAATGCAAAATGGTAAATCATAGCAAGACAAGTTCAGTCAAGGGAAAAGGGAAAATGAAAACTCAAGGAATACCAATAAAGATTGACATTGGGAAAGGCGGCGTAGGAAAAAGAAAGGAAAAATGGAAAAGGAGAAAAGATATATAACGCTTTACACAGCCTAACACAACAATGAAACGTACTCGGTTTGTATATAACAATCGTAATGGGTTAAAAAAATGAAGTTTTTTTATAATTAATTTTTTTATATATAAATTTTGTAAATTTTGAAATGAATGCCTTTTATTGGGTTTCAGAGACTTGTAATACGAAACAATATATGAAATGGCTAACTTTTGCAAAGTAATCAATCAATAACTGAGAAAATTTGATATTTGTAACTTGGAGAATTTTTACATTACACTATATATATATATATATATATATATATATATATATATATATATATCTATATATATATATATAGTGTAATGTAAATTTCTACTTTCACTTTCAGTTTTAGAATAGCATATATATATATATATCTATATATATATATATATCTATATATCTATATATCTATATATATATATATATATATATATATATATATATATATATATATATATATATATATATATATACTAGCAAAAGTACCCGTCGTTGACTGGGTTCAAAAAGAGCCTACAGAAAATGGACTCTGATTTATGAAAGTATGATAGGTTATGAAAAGGAAGGGTTGTAAAGAGATAGCAAAATATGATGAAAGTAAAAATAAAATAGATAAACCCATAATTTATTATACCATACCTGTTCACACTGAAACACTTATCACAATATTCTGTGGATCTATATTAAAAAACCTTGTTAAACTTTGTGACATATTTCCATTCTATGGAGACCAGGCGCAAACGAACTGCCCATAATTTTATTATACCATATTTCTTCAAACTGAAACATAATTATCAAAGTATACTTACGCAGATAGATATTAAAAGTCTTTATTAAAGTTTGTGCCTATTTCCATTCTATGGAGGCCAGGCGCGAACGCAGACCCCACAATTTTATTATATCATCCCTATTTAAGTTAAAACATACTTATCAGAGTATTATTATGTACATCTATATCAAAAACACTTGCAAAGGTTTTTTTTAATTTTTTAATTTTTTATTTCTATAATTTGTGGACTAGGCGCGAACGCAGACCCCACAATTTTAATGAACCACAGTTCTGCCAGATCAAACATACCCATTCCTGTGTCTCGATATATCTTCTATCATTATATGTAATCAATTTTTTAAAAATAGTCAACCATATAAGAGCCTATTCGTGACCACACACACACACACACACACACACACACACACACACACACACACACACACTACATTCGGCTTTATATTATAGATATATGTATATATATATGTGTGTCTGTATCTGTGGCTCTCTCTCTATATATATATATAAATATATGTGTATATATATGTATGTATATATATGTATAAATAAATATATATATATTTAATTTCTGTATTTTAATTTTTCTTGCCTGATGAAATCAAATATGATTGAAACGGTCTGCACATCGTAGCAAGATATGACTGCATTTACATAAAGAATTATATATATATATATATATATATATATATATATATATATATATATATATATATATATATATAATGCTAAAAGTCCACGTATGCTTCTAGGATAGTGATGTAAAGGTTATGAGGGTTTTTTGAAGCATGAAAAACGATGTTACTTTTTGTATTAATATTGTTATTGTTATTTTTTATATTTCAAGCGGACCTCCGCTCTTTGTCACAAAAAAGTATCGAAATGAAAAAGAAAAAGAAAACCGTTGAAAGAACTGGAGATTTGTAGCGTGGACAGCGTTCATTCCTAGCAATCATGTTCGAAAAAGTTCACGTGACTTATTTTAGCCGTTTGTGGAAGAAGATTGTGTTTTTTTTAATATTTTTTAATGTTGCAACGTAAAAGCGTTTAATTCAAACGGCAAAAATGAGACGCAATTGATTTCAATATGCATAATGGAATAAAAATGAAATTGTTAAACGGTAAAAATATATTATTAGTGTTTTTTTTAAAGAGCTATAAGCTCTTTTTGTTTTCACCCTATTCTCTCTGCTTCACTTTTTGTTATCAAGTAAGATCTTTGATTTACTTGTAGTTTCATCAAATACTTTTGCAAGCAAAATCCGATCCCGCATTTTGCTAATTCCTACCCTCTGATGAGAAGGAAAGAATTTCTTCGAAACTCCGCAGATTAAGGACTATCCACTTATTTAGTGTTTCATTTTCAGATTAAATATGTTTTTAACTCTGTTTCAAAGTGTTTTTTTTTTTTTTTAACTATTTGCACTTATATATATATGAATGAGTCACCCCTTATTTTTTTATGGAGCATATTTATTTATTTTATTATTAAATATTGTTACGTGCATAAAATGTTTCTAACTTTTAGCCATCATCACCCTAGGTTAGAATCGAACTCATGACACCAGCAACCGTAGTCTGGTATTCTACAAATGAGCTACGACGACTCACTAATTGAATGCATTATTTTTTATCGCTTTTAAATTTAAAATTTGTTTTTGGTGTTTTTTTAGCGATATTAACGACTTCGAAATATATATATATATATATAAAGCGCCCCTGTTTGTGTGCATGCGTAAGTCTCTATCAAACTCCTCTCTGAATTTTGGGACTACAAGCTTGAAACTTGATATATATGGGATCTGGGCCTGTGGAACAATTTCAGTTAGCATAATTTTAACCTTTCGGCGCTTCTACACTATTAGGACGAAATTTCAGAAATCGTAAAACTGAATTTCACAGAAAAAATTTTTTTATCTACGTATTCTTTGTATTTTTAAGATGATTATATAAAAAAAAAATTACGAAAATCGATATGGTAGAAAATTAATTATTAAAGAAAATAAAAAATAGAATTTGACGAAAAGGCATAGGAGAGTTCAAAAGGGAGGTAATTTTCTGTTTCGATTTAAACAAAATGGCGGCAATTTTTCAGAATTGACCAAAAAAAAATCAGTAGAAACCATTGCTTTTATCTGAAAACCATTTATCGACTACAAAATCTCGTCTCAATAACGTAGAAGTGCCAACCATATGTCAATAGTCAAACGGTAACGACTACGGCTGAAGTGCTAAATGTTTTGGTTTCGATTTTAGCTAATGGTACCCAAGTCATGTTTTTCTTTTGAAATCATTATTATATATTAGGTACAATATAATACTCAGTAGAGAATTAGCTTTGTAATAATAATGAATACGAAGTCTGCATGAATTAAAATATCATATTTAAGCATATTTTATGATCAGGCAATTAGTGACGGGACGATTCCAAAATTTTTCCTGATTCCGATACAATTACCGATTCCATGCTAACTTCCAGATTCCGAGACAATTACAGATTCCGATTCTTTATAAATCTCTAATTACTTAACTATAAGATTGTTATTTTCCCCGATTTTCATAAAAACACATGTTTATTATGCAGATATTTTTGTAAAGATCAAAATACACTTGTAGAGAGTGATCTATCGATTTTAGCTTTACTAGTATTTTAAAACCAATAAATATTTATTATTTTATCATCATTACAAGCAATGGAAGATTTTTCTTTAAACAAAATCAACTAAAAAAGACAATTAAAAGAATCGTTTTGGCATCGGAAAATAGGCACCAATTTTTCTGATTCCGATACCGATTCCGATACCCACAAATCTTCCCATTTTTCCGATTCCCGATTCCAATTCCAATTAATCGTCCCAACACTAATAGATATACATTAGTTCTGTAATGCTATCAGATTGGCAAGAAAGTTCTTGCGGTTTTCAACTTTTAAATTCAGATGAACATATCTCGACTCAAACAAAAATTTATTGATCGAAATAAGCACCACCAGAATAAACACACCTTTGCCAACGCAGAGCAAAGGTATTTATGATATTAATGTAAAAATATTATGTTCTGGTGACACTGAAGTCGCTGAAGGCGTTTTTGATATCACTTAGGGTTTTTGAAGCATTTTTCATGCAGAAAGTTGTTGACATGCTTGAAAAAGAGTTAGTCAATAGGTGAGAGGTTTGTAGAGTACGGCGGATGAGGCAGAGTTTTGTAGCCCAATTCGTTCAACTTCTGCAGGGTTGGTTTAGCAACATGTGATCGGATATTGTCATGGAGGAGAATTTGGCGCTTTCTGTTGACGAATGCTGAGTGTTGTTGTCACAGCTTCTGATGCATTTCATCCATTTGTTGATAGTATTTAACTGCCATAATAGTTTCGCTTGCATTCAAAAAAACTGTAACGGATGAGACCAGTCGCAAACCACGAAACAGTCAGCATGACATTCTTTTGATGCAACTCTGACTTTGGGAAGTGGTGTGGGGCTTCATTGGTGTCCAACCACTGAGCTGAGCATCGCCGGTTGTTGTAAAGAACACACTTTTCATCACAAGTCACAACCCAGTTGAGAAATGGGTCGTTCTTGCGTAAAAGAAAGAAAGATGACACTTCATAACAGCATTTCTATTGGTTGTCGTTCAATTCGTGAGGAAGCCATTTATTAAGTCTTTTTTGGTCTTTACCATCTCTCTTCAGTGGTTGGAAATCGTCGTATACGCTACGTTTAATTCAAAAGCAAGTTCTCAAACAGTTGTCTGTGAATCGTCTTCGACCAAGGCTCTTAATTGATCGTTGTCAACATCCGATGGATGACCACTACGTACATCATCTTCAAGACTCTCGTTGTCGCCATGAAATTTCTTAAACCACCATTGTGCTGTGCGTTCAGTAGGGCGAAACACTTCATTGCAAACTGTTTCAGCAGCTTTTCGGCCTAGCTTGAATTGAAATTAGAAAATTGTACGAATTTGCTTTTTTTTCCCCTATCTTGTATTCGACATTCTGAAAATAAGGCATAATTGTTTTAAAGCGATTGCAATTTAAACGATTAGACGAAGCGAAAAACGTTCCTTAAAAAGATATATAAAGTTAACGGTATTATAGCGAAAACTTATTGGAAATCATGAAATCAAAATTAAACATTTCGCAGGAATTTTCTGGTCAACCTAATAGATACAATGTATGTTTTTCGATCCTGTGGTTCTATATGTTATATAGTATATTATTTTTTTTTTATATCTCTTGTGTTTAATATAGACCTGTTGTGTTATATAAGCTTAATGGATATTGTTGTTGACTATGGAATTGGTTATTTCAAATTCAAATTCTCTATCAAATATGGTTATTTTATTTATTTATCTATTTATATTTTTACTACTCATCACGACCAAAAGACGTAATGAAATGAACCGATTGTTAGTTGAATGATGAATAATATTATGAGAGGATTGAAAATGATGAATGGAATAGACATCATTTGATTATGGTTTGCTAAGTGACGCTGAGCCTTGTCAATACGAGATGGGTGACCTTTCGAGAATACCAGGTGCTGTATGTGTGTGTATGTGGGTGGGATGGCGACGTCTTCTTGCAAAAGAACTGCAAAAACTAACGTGGATAAAACAATTTATAGAAACGAAAAATTATTTTTCTGATACGGCAACATTTATTGCTAACATATTTTTATAACCTACATTACCGTAGCTATGACTAGCCATTACATTAGTATCATTATTGGGTCAACGGATAAAAGTGCTGAATTATAATTAGTTTTAGTATCTTTGCACTATGCAACATTAGAAAAATACAGAACATCTGCGGATATTTTTATATGAACAATAGCATGGAAGATCTATTTCTGACCTTCTTTTTGTCGAATTAGGTGTATTTTTTTTTTCAAAATTGTCACATTCGAGAATTTTACTGTGAATGTTAACGATATGAGTGATGAACACAGTGAAAGATTGCATCAGGATGTTTCAGTTTAAAGGAAGATGGGACTCTGGCATGTTGGCGTACAACTGCTGGAGTATAAAGAAAAAGAGGGTTGACACTTAACACAAGACAATTTGGGAACACAAATGTTGTTTAAACTGGCAATTCTGTTTTGTTTCTTTTTTTTTCTTTTGTTTGTATTTTTTTGCATTCTTTAATCAAAAATAAATCATGATTTATAGCAGATGAAAACGATGTCTAATCTAGAAAAATAAAGATCAGATTTAATATCAGGTAATTTTTCTCACACCGAAACAGGTTTTCTGTGGCATATACATTTTTTACCTGAAATTCGTTGAACAGTGTTATTAAACATAGGAACATGAAATTTGTTGCGCAGTATTAATCGTGCATTGGATAAAAATGCTAAATATAATCAGTTTTATGTGACAGTCTTCTAGTGGGTGAAAGTTCAATTCTCATTATGGTCGATACTAAGAATATAATTGCGAATTACTTAAAACTTCGACTCAGTGGCGGCTGACAAAATGAAAGCAAGCTACCCTTATGGATTTAATAGATGGTTCGTTTTCAAATTTTGTACAGACTCTGAGTTTGACATGATTCCTCAGTTTTACCCGACGCACTTGACGGAGGTCAGAGGTTACATCGGCTGAAACAATCTGAGAAATTTCTTTTCCATGCAACCTCTTTCTCAAAGAAAAGATGTTGCAAGCCTCTACCTGCTCTATTGTTATTTTGCTATTTTTATGGTAAGTGCTTGTCTGAGTTTCAATCTATTGTCCCATCTTGCCAAACCTTCATAAAAAAACACACTCGTCTAGCTACAACCACTACAAACAATTTCTCCCATTCTCTATCTGTGACTAGATTTAAACGCAAAATCCATAAACAAAGCTTTTTTCGTAGAACTACCCGCATGTGGAACTCTGTTCCATTGGCCTGCTTTCCAGCTGACTACAATGTGATCGTCTTTAAATCCAATGTAAACAAGTTTTCGTTTAGCAGTCTCCTTAAATAATTAATTTCTACCCAATTTCCACCATAAACGATTAATATAGTGTTGTCCCAGTGACCTACGTATACTCACTAATCTTTATCCTCAAGTGGCCTACCATTCTCTCTCTTCTGTTCACACTCTTTCTCTCCTCCCTCTCTCCCCTTCCTTCCATTTCCCCCCTTCTGTTCACACTCTTTCTCTTCTCCTTCTCTCCCCTTCCTTCCATTCTCTCCCTTTATTTCACACTCTTTTTTCTCTCCTCTCTCTCTCCCTCCCTTCCTTTTCCCCTTTCTTTCGCACTCTTTCTCCCATCTCTCTCTTCCCCTTCCTTCCTTCCTTCTCCCCTTTCTTTTGCACTCTTTCTCTCTCTCTCCCCCTTCCTACCATTCTCCCTCTTCCTTTCACATACTCTCTCCTCTCTCTCTCTCTCTCTTCTTTCCATTCTCTCAAAAAATAAACATCCAAGATAAGAATAGTAATCTCGGTAATGCAAATGATCCAAACTATTTTCTTTGTCTATACACGGATAATCTCTTTACAGATTAAATATCAAAGAATTATTATTCCATGCCAAGACCACATACTTGTCAATCTGTTATGAAGAATATGACTTTTTGAATTCATTCATTTAATAAGACTTTAGCGATACAATTTTTCCGATTCCGATACCCCCCCCCAAAAAAAAAAAAAAAAATTCTGATTTTTCTAATTGCCGTAGATAAGTTTAAGGATGCAATAAAAAAAACATGTCAAGTGCATGAGAGGCAGTCTGATTAACTGAAGCTTCCATCATCCACTCGCAGCTATGAAAGCGACCACGGATGCTGTTCTCATGATGAAGATGTGCTTCATGGATGTAGTTCTTCTGTCAGAACAATGAAAACCGTTTGATCATCTTAGAGATAGTGGACGACTACGCGCTGATAGTTTCTTTAAAATGAAGCTGGTTTTCACCGAGCCAGCTTCAATCTGTCCGCCCAACCAGCCTGATCCAGCAGCAGGACAGGGTATTGACAGCTAGAGGCCAGGTGAGATGCAGGAGCTACCATAAATATTGACGTCCTCCTACATACAGCGCCTGGTATTCCCAAGTAGTCACTCATCTGGTACTGGCCAGACTCAACGTTGCTTAACTTCAATGATCTAACAAAAAAAGGCGGTGTATCTATGTTATTAGGGTTATGACAACAGCATATTCTTTTCATTGTTGTGACTCTCGAGTGTATATACGTTGATATCTTATATGCTTTTATATAGAGTGATGTGGTTCTCGGTTGATTAACTGTGTCTGTGTCGGATATATACTCGAGAGTCAAAATAGTGAAAAGAATATTCTGTTGTCATAACCCTAGTTATTATGTCAATGATACTCTAAAGGATAACTTTGCGCACGTATTTGCATCTACTGGAACTGTTATTGTTAGATGCGGAAGACAACCAGGGAATAAAAAAGAAACTCTGTGTGTGTGTGTGTGTGTGTGTGTGTGTGTGTGTGTGTGTGTGTGTGTGTGTGATCTTCAACGTTGCATTATTTTGCCCCAGCCATCTTAAAGAGATCATCGACTCTCTCTCCGAATTGTTGCCAATTTCTGAAGAATGCCATCGCAAATGGGGTTTTCAGATAATTTGGGATTTTCTGTCACAAATGAGTATAAAGTGTTTAGAAGAACTGCACTATGTTGTTGCTGTTGTTGTTGTTGCTGCTGCTGCTGCTGCTGCTTATCAGCAATCTTTTATGAATAGCCTCCACCCCCACCGCTATCCATGCTACAAAAAATAAAAATAAATGGACATTTGGAATGCAATCTTTGGAAGAATCGCCAACAGCTGTAGAAATCCGAGTCGTTTTCTTTTATATATCTAATCCTTTTGTCCTTCTTCATCCATTCTTCCTTACATTCCCCCCCTTCTTTTCACACACACACACACACACACACACACACACACACACACACACACACACACACACTCTCCCTAACTCTATATCTCCTTTCTTTCTCTTTATTTCTCTTCTTCTTCTTCTTCTTCTTCTTCTTCTCTCTCTCTCTCTTTGTTTCATTCTCTCCTTACTTTCACACTCTCCTCTATCTCTTTCTCTTTCTTTCTTTCTCTCTTCTTTCTATTCTCCCCTTCCTTTCACACTTTCTCTCCCCTTTCTCTCTCCTTCTTCTCTCTCTGACTCTCTCTCCTTCTATCTCCCCCTTTCTTTCTATTTCTCTTTCTCATTCGCTTCCACGTTAGCTTTATTTTTACTTTGTTTTTCCGTCACTCTCTTCTGCTATCTTCTTCTCCCCCCGCCCTCTTTTTTCCTATTTTTTCTCTCCCCTCCCTTTCTTAATTTTACTTTTCTCTCATTGGTTTTTCTTCTTTAACTCTCATACTCTTTTCCTTATGCTGTCTTTTTCTTTTCATTTTCTTCCTTCTTTCTTTTCTTCCTCCTCCTTCTCCTCCTCCTTCTCCCTTTCCTTCTCTCTTACTTTCATTTACGCTTCCTGTTTTCTACTTTTCTCCGGTTAACTCTTTCTTTCTTTCCACCTCCTCCCTTAATTTCTTCCCCTCTTTCTTCTCATCCCCCCTACTCTCTCTCTCTCTCTCTCTCTCTTTAACCCTCCTCCTCCTCCTCCTCCTCTTCTCCCTTCATTTCTTTTGCCCCTATCTTTTTCTTTTCTTGTCTTCCCCACTCTCTTAGTTTCCTCTTACTAGTTTTTCTACCTCTTTGTCTTTCTTCTTTTGCTTTCTTCATCTTTATCCTCCTCCTCACTTAATTTCCTCCCTCCTCCTCTGCTCTTACTGTCTTTTATTCTGCCTATTTATTACTTTCCTCCTACTCCTTCTTTTTTCCACCTTCTCTCTTAATTTCCTTTCCTCGCCCTCTCCTATTTTCCTCCTACTCTCTTTCTTCATCAACTTCCCTTACTTACCTTCTCCACCTCGCTTATATTTCTTTTCCTGCTATCCCTCTTTTACTCTTTAACTCCTCATACTTCTCCCTTCATTTTTTTTGTTGTCCCTATTCTTTTAAATTCACATTCCCCGACCCTTTCGTAGTGTCTTAGTTTCCTCCTACTATTTTACTTATTCCTCCTACTCCTTCTCCTCTTGCTTCCTTACTTCATTTTCTCCTACTACTTGTCCTCCCCCTCCTCGATAGAAATATCTTCTCTCCCTTCTCTTACTCCTTTTTCTCTTCTCACACTTTCACTCTCCTCCTCCTCCTTCTCCTCTTTTTCCTTCTTCTTATTTCCCATGTTTCTCCTATTCAGAATTTCTTTTTTTTCGCGCCTCCTCTGTTAATTTTTTTCTCCTCTTCCTTCTCCCCTTTACCCTCCTACTTTTTCCCTTTCTACTCTCACTTTCTTCTTCCCTTTCCCTTACTTTCTTCCCCACCTCTCTTATATTTCTTCCCCTACTCTCTCTTTCTATAACTCCTCCTCCCCTCCATTCATTTCTTTTGCCCGTCTGTTTTGTTCCTTATTTCACCCCCCCCCCCGTGTTTCATTCCTCTTCCTCCTTCTCCTCCTCACACACCCTTTCTCTTACTACTTTCTTAAAACACCATTTTCTCATCCCCTTTCCTCCACCTCCTCCTCTCTTACATTCTATCTTGACTCCTACCTTCTCTTTACGTCTTCTTCAATACACTGCCGTGTCTACATTTGTTACATCATTTTCATAAAAACTGATGAAAAAGCATTTTTTTTTCTTTTGCTAAAAAGGAAGAAATAAAATTCATGCTCCTCTGCATTTGGGGCTATTCGATATGCTGTTTCCATGGTAAATAGGAATATTGATTTTTTTTTCACTCCCCCCCCCCAATCCCTCTCTGCAACATCTTACATCCACCCACCCACCACCCAGATGCACTATAACTAACATATCGGGAAGAAGGAGAAGAGAAAAGGGTTAGAAACTGTAGCAGTGTCTTTCAAACACTAGTTACGGGGCGGGGGAGCGAGAAGAGAGGTAGGGGTAGGATAAGATCATCAACAGAACTGGTTGCTCTGTGAGGAGAGGCATCCACGGAAACGAAACGAACCGCAGAAAATTAGCAATGGTTTCCATTATTTATTTCTATTCATTTACGTATTATTTTTGCAGCTGCAGGCTTCCATTGAATTTGATGAGGAACGCTCTCCATTATGCTACTCCTACTCTTCCCTCCTCCCACCATTACTACTAGTACTACTGCCACTGCTACTGATGGTGATGATGATGATGATGATGATGATATTTTTTCTTAACTTTTCCATTCAAAATTGATTTATTTTGGCTTTGTTGCTCTGTTTTAGGGCATATCAACACCTTTTGAAGTCATTTATTGCCGCGTCACGATACCTGTTGGAAGCAATGCGGCATGTCAACACCTTTATTGTGAGTGATATGTGTGTTGATTTACTGAAAAAAGCAGGCAATGCTGGAAATCTAGGAAAATTTGTTGTCATTCAGACTCCGGGGAACACCACTTGATGTTACCAGTGAGCAATCATTACAAATCATAACTACTACTACTATTTCTACTACTACTACTACTACTACTACTGCTACTATTACTTTTACTACAACTATTACTACTACTACTACTGCTACTATTACTTTTACTACAACTATTACTACTACTACTACTACTACTGCTATTACTACAACTATTACTACTACTATTACTACTACTACTACTGCTACTGCGGCTACTATTTCCTTAACATTCTTGTCACACTTCCTGGGTTTGCTTTTATCTTGTTTGTTTGTTTTTTTACCTTTTTTTATAGCAAAAAAAGTGAAGTGTCCAACCATCTTTCATTAGTTAATACATTGAGATGTAGGGGAGGACGCTACACCTAACCCAGGATAACTCTGCTCACTCTTGATCTTGACCTTATAATGCTATGTGTTCATCAAGAGTGCATCAAGTACCAATTACGTGTTGTTTTTTTTTTATATTTTAGTCTTTAGGATGACTTGATCGAGAATTAAACCTCAGTCTCCTGGCCAATTTGCAAACGCTCTAACCATTATGCCAAATATGCTAGTTTTATGGCATGTCAACACCTTTTTGGGTCATTTACTGTCGAAATAGTAGAATAGAAAATGGACTTTCCATTTACTTTTGGCAGCCTCCTAACTCATGCTTCCCGTATTTTGTTCTGTAGTTCTTGCATTCCATGAACCATGTTTCTGACAAAGGAAGAAGAATTGCTGTTTTCTGGGTCGGAATCTATGTATCAAAAATTTATCTTTGGCTAAATTTTCACTTTGAAGTAATACTTTTTTCGGCTACTTACATCAAGTGACTTCATGCCGCGTCAGGAGTGATTTCTATGAGAAAATAAGCCACAATACCTATTGGAAGCAATTCATTAATGGGTTTGTTTTTACTGTTTTACGGCATATCAACACCTTTATTATGAGTGATTTACAATGGTTGCTGAAAGGCTGCAATGCTAAAAATCTGGGGAGACTTGTTGTCACTAGATTTCTCAAATGTTAATGAGCACATTGCAAGTATATTCAAGGAGTGTGCCAATATTAAAGCCTCCTATATTTTATTCCGCCTAAATGGATCATAGGGGGTTGTAAATTACATGATAATTGAATTTACACATCCCTGACTTGAACGTTTCTCTGTCACAGATATTGACGGTGTGAGACTCTAATAAATCAACGCCTGTCATGGACCTGCATCTAAAGCAGAGATGCATCATTGAATTCCCGGCAAAAGTGCATTGAGAATGGTGTTGTCTATTTAGAAGAAAATAAATTCTGGGGCATCAACGGTCGCTTGTTTTAACGGTACTGCTTTGGTTTTTATAGCTCTTCAACGTTTTTAGTTAAAAAATATAGGAGGCTTTACTTTTGGAATGACACTCGTGTATATCTGAGGATTTGGTTTGGATTCCGTGACGGCATTCACACCTACGCAGGATATCGAGGTTATGAAGTCAGCAAGTATGCTTTTCAATGTCACCTCAACCTGGTAGCTAGAAGTGACGTCCTGTAGTTCAAAGAGACAACGTCGTCGGCATTTGTCGGTAGGGGCACTTCAGGCAATCAGCGATAAACATTTTTTCTCAAAGGGCGAGAAGGTAAAGCCTGGGAATGTAGACCTCCTAGAACTGCAAAGGACTTATACATCATATGGATGTCCGATGAAATGTTGAAATTTAAATCCAATAAATACTTTCGAGTATTTTTGAAAACTGTTAAATTTATAAGCAATGAAGCTTGTTTTCTGCTACAACAATACTTGAAAAAGAAAACAATCACTTCCTTAGCCTTTTGGCTGGGAGGAAAGTCTTGTATCTATCTTGATACCACGCTTAATCTTTTCTGTGCTCCATCAGTGAAGGAGAACCCCTTCTCGACTGAGGAAGTTTTGAGCATGCATACGAAATTCAGGATACACCACAGACAGTTCCCATGATTCTCAAAATACATTTTTTGTGCGCTCATAATTGCTAAACCATGGGGGAAATTGCTTGTGTCAGATGTTGATTGCCAAGACACTTAATCCCTTAAAAAGGGTCGGGAACTCGCGTTTAGATTTAGGTCAAGATAGAAAGTGGGGGAAATTGTTGGTATTGGTTGTAGCTAGACGAGTGTTGTGAAAGTTTGGCAAGATGGGACTATAGATTGAAGCTCAGACGCGCATCATCCGATGCATTACATATGCCCCTTTGATGAGTCGCAGTGCACCTAATAATTGTTACATAATGATTTCATTATTATGACTATAGATGATGTGAGTTCAATCCCAGCAGAAGTAACTTAAGAAACATCGACTGATACTCGATATTTAAATAAGTAGAAAGCCGGAAAAGAGTGGGTCCTTCTTCGTTATTTTAGTGAAATATGGCAATTAAGCTATGTAGAAATTTTCTGCATTTCATCCTCATAAGAACTCGTCAGGCTAATACATTCAACTTTTCGCCTGATGAGTCCTCACGAGGATGAAATGCGTAAAATTCTGTGTAGCTTGGTTCTCATATATATTACCATAATTTACTTCGTAACTCTACTCACATATTGAGCACTGTTGAAGTAAATACTGAAAATCGATACATACATAACCCCCCTTATAAAATTTTAGGAAGCAGGACAACACTACTGTCGAAGGAAAAGTAAAACGCTTCCTTCCCTCTGCTAGGGCAAGGTCGAGAACCCACTTAGCACCCCCACCCCCACCCCACCCCCCTCCTATTGTTACATGATAAGGGCTGTCCCCTGTTCATGTAAGTATAAAAATAGAGAGATAAAATGAAAATAAGAGAAAGCAGAAATCGAACC
This sequence comes from Euprymna scolopes, assembly GCF_053919585.1. NCBI lineage: Eukaryota > Metazoa > Mollusca > Cephalopoda > Sepiida > Sepiolidae > Euprymna > Euprymna scolopes. The sequence continues at coordinate 88,172,717 of NC_136510.1, forward strand.
CTGGACATAAGTTTTAAAGAACAATAGGTTTAAATGGAATGTCCAGTAAATTGTTAATTCGGATGAAATAAATAATAAATAAACTATTCAATTGTTAAAAGAATGTGGATAATAAAATATGGGTTAAATAAATTAGATATGTAGGTTGACTTCCTTTGTGGAAACAACACAAGAAAAAATAGGTTATTGGGAAATCAATGTCGGAAACGTGCAAAGTCGCGCATGTTGAAACACGTGAATTTTGCTCACGTGGCCGGGATGCATGGATTTCTCAATATAGAAAGTGAGAGTTAGTTGGTCGGGGAGACAGTCAGGGGAGACGGTCAGTGAGAAACTAAAATGTGAAACTTTGAATTCTTCATGAGGAAATCACGACCGGTCGTAAGGAAATAAATTCATCATGTGTTTTGTGATAAAGCTCATCTTTGTGTTTGTGATTTCTACAAAAAGGTAAATTGTATTGTTATTATATGTCTGTGTTATAAAATGTCATTACAACAACATCTCTCTCTTTCTAAGATACAACATCATATGTAATAAGACAAGAACTCTCACTAAGACTCATATCTTTACTAATAAGAACTCACGTAACATACGCGCACAAGTGATATCGTCTAATACTACTAATAATAACTATATAACACGATCAGGGTAACGTGAGGTGATGGAAAGCAGGTGATTGCTGTAATGGAAGAAAGCAGAAATAGTTCTGTTCATGGTTTCGTATTTCGTTTTGCTGAGCAGAAGATACTTCTGAGTTGAGTACAATTGTTAGGACAATCGCCCCACATGGGCACTGCTCGGACAAAAAGAAACTGCAACCTTGTGTCCGTACAACTGCAAAGAAAAATATGTCAATACATAAAACTCTTTATTCGAGAAACAACGTGGATAGGGTTCTGAATCGGAACACTTCGCTCGGTAAGGATCACCATGATAGACAGGTGGCCCCCAATCGTCATCAAACGATTCTCCGACAACCAGCTAAGAATAACGTGTCAGATCGTGGGTAGAAGAAGCAGAAGATTATGGCGAGAAACATATATTGACAGTCTAAACACCTGAGCAACATCAAAAATGATGAGAAACAATGAATTCATGAATGCGTCAAGAGAGAGAGATTATTATATTTACACACACACACGTGTGTGTGCGTAAAAGAAATCCACAAAAATCATCATTCCCTTTTTCTTTTTCTTTTTTTTTTTTGTATAATGAGCAACCTCCCAAAGAGGCTGACATTTTACGGATTAGTCTTGTATGTTTTTCACAGAGGTGACAGGTAATATTAAAGCCAACAGTAAAATATGTTAACCTATTTTAAGCTTTAGGAGCCAACAGCTTCAAGATTATTATAATGGTAATATAATTATAAAAATTGAAAGAAAAGGAGTGAAGGGGGCCAATGAGGGAAATAAATATAACAGCAAAATAATCCCGGACAACGCCGGATAGATATAGTTAGTACTTAATGTTATTATGTGTTTATATATATATATATATATATATATATATATATATATATATATATATATATGCATGTATATATATATGTATATATATATTTATATCTATATACATACACATATATATACACATATATTTATATATATACATATATATAAATATATATATGTATATATATATATATTTATATACATATATCTATCTATATATATATATATATATACACACACATACATATATATATATATATATTTATATTTATATATATGCATGTATATATATGTATATATATATTTATATCTATATACATACACATATATATACACATATATTTATATATACACATATATATAAATATATATATATATATATATTTATATACATATATCTATATATAAATGCACACACACACACACACATATATATATATATATATATATATATATATATATATATATATATATATATATATATATATATATATAGTTGCTTAAACCGGCAATAACAAAAATGAATAAATAAACAATAAGATTTGAAACTGCATCCCTGTTCTTGGGACGAAGGAGAGAGGGGTTAGTTTTTAGACAAACCAGGAGGGAGTCACACACCGTTGTTCGTGAAGGATTTACAAAAAGCCGGCGTCACTTTTGTAACCAAAAGGTGCGTTATCTATTTTGTTTAGTTTTTATTTTCACGTAATGCTTTCCCACATAATTTCGATGGTTTCATTCTAAAATTCAAAGATTTACGGAAAATGCTATTTTTTAATCATTTATTTCTAAAATATTATTTTGGTGGGGTTTCCTACCTCTGTTAGCCACAAACGCAACGCCGTTAAAAACACAAGAGTTAGAGAGCTGGTTAGAGGGGGGGGGGGTTACCGGCTTTAGGATCATTCCATGAATCGAAAAACTCCTAGAACCTCCACTCCTCTCCCCCCTCTCTCTCTCTCTATCTCTTACACACGACTCATACTAACACTCTTTTTCTCCCCCATCTATCTCCCTCACACATACATAATTATATACTCCTCTCTCTCTCTCTCTTTCTCTCTCGCTCTCTCTCTCTCTCTCTGTCTATCTCTTTTTCACAGACACACGCTCTCTTTTCCTCTTTGTCTCCCCTTTTCCTCACACACAACACACACTACCTCTCTCTCTCTCCCTCTCTTTCTCTCTCCCTCTATTTCTTTCTCTCTCTCTCTCTCTCTCTCTCTCTCTCTCTCTCTCGCTGCCTATCTTTT
>NC_136510.1:88180426-88202926 GCF_053919585.1 Euprymna scolopes
AATGTTTAAAAATTAAATAAAATATTTTCTCAAGGAAAACAGTGACAAAAATCATTGCTAAAATTGAATTGAAAAAAAATTTTTTTTTTTTTTCATTTTATGCTGTAAAGGCTTTTTGCATTTTTTTTCTTTCTTTTCTCTTTTACTTATATGGTAGCTTTTTTTTTTTTTTTTTTTTTTTTTTTGTCCAGTGGGCTTTTGTCCGGTCCCAAAACATTGATCGACCTTACAAGAGTTGGTGAAAAAGTGTGAAGCATTTGAAAATTTTGAAAAGCTTGTTTAGGAGTTGAATTATTTAAAGATTTTTTATTATTCAGAAGTATTATTATTATTTAGAAATATTATTATCATTATTATTATTATTATTATTATTATTATTATTATTATTATTATTATTATAATAATAATAATAATAATAATAATAATAATAATAATAATAATAATAATAATAATAATAATAATAATATAAATAAATAGGCATATTTCATCAACTAATTTAGGTGTAGTATCTGTTCTTCAGATGCTGCACTTCAATTTCTTGTTCTCTGTCAGTGGAGGAGAAATCCTTCACGACTGAGACGATTTTTATTTTTTGTTCCTTTTCTCCACATTAAAAAACGACCCTGGTGTCTAACTCTGTCCCGTGTGGAGGCATTGTAAATAGGAACTGATTTATTGGCAGGTTTTTAGTGTGGATAACTACGCACATATGAATCATATGACTAAACTGAAAAAAAAAAAAAAACGTCACTCTTTCACGATATGTTCAGACATTAACAAATATTCGAGAGTGGATGTATCAACATGCAAGTAAAAGATCAAATAAATATTGTTGCGAGTTTGTCTCTGCTTTATCGTTATTTTCATGACAGATGCTCGGCTGAGCTCCATTCTATGCCCCCCCCTCGCCAAACTTTTACACAGAAACACCCGTCTAGCAGAAAACACTATCACTAGTTTCCCCCACTCTTTATCTGTGCCTAAACCTAAGCGAAGATTCCATGAGCAAAGCTTCTTTCTTAGAACTGCACGCCTATGGAATTGTCTTCCGTTTTCCTGCTTTCCAGCTGTCTACAATATGGTTGTGTTCAAGTCTAACGTAAACAAGTTCTTGATGATCCGTTCCATATAAGTTAACAAATTTACCGAATCTCCATTACTAACGGTTACTATATTGTCCAATTTTAAAGTTTTTATTCATAACTTTATCCTAATAAGGAGGCAAGTAAACACGGATTTACTTATAAAAATGATCAAATCTTCATTTACTACTTTCCTCTGAGAGTATATATAAGTTAACAATTGGGAATTAACACCTGTTTCAGCGCCATTGGTACAATGATAAAACAGTACTTTCACTTTCACTATCACTTTTAGAATAGTACTAGACTATCCGCGACCCGTTGGGTCAGTATTTTATATTAGCTATGGAATTCATGTATGAGCGTGACACTTGTGACGTAAAGAAAATAGTTTTTTTTTTTACATAACAGAAACATTTCTAAGAAAGTATATTAAAATGAAAAAAGAATGTAGATAGATTTCTATGAGTCGTTCTGTTTATTATAATTGATTATTTTTGAAAAAAAAAAATACAGTTACTGAATTATAAGTAGTTGGCCATACTTATAGGTAAATGTGCACTGAACAGATAACATAATACTTATTATAGTTACATTCAAATTTTGATATATCTTCTTTTTTTTTTACATCGTTCATTTCTGTATTACGTTTAAGTTGTTTTAAACCCCACTCTTCCCATGTTAAATAATAATTTCGAAATAATAACGTTAATATTTCAGCGTCCCAATTGTTCTTTTGTTTTGTTTTCTTTTTCGTGTTTAAATTATCCAAATAAACAATTGTTAATACTGTCTGCCTTTTTTTACATCGTATTACGTTTAAGTTATTTTAAACCCCACTCTTCCCATGATGAATAATAATTTCGAAATAATAACGTTAATATTTCAGTGCGCATGTTATGCGCGCATGCGCAACCGGATGTCGTAAACCGGAAAGTGAGTTAAATACATCGTTACAAGGTCATTTGAGTTTTATAATTCTATATATGTGTGTGTGTGTGTGCGTGTGCGCGCGTGTGTGTGTGGTCATCGGCATACAGTCCTATTTCGTAGTATCACAACTCATCAGTGGTAATAGACTAGCACCTCTCCTAAGCCGAGGATTGAATCTAGAGCCATCGCGTTGATAGTCAGCAGTTCTACCGAGTGACCCACGAGAGCGGTGTCCGCAAATAACCTCGCCAAATGTCTATTTTAAGCAAACATTTGTCCACCACTTTTATTTATAAACAAACAGTGAGCCTCGCATTTTTTTCAACCAATTAAGCAGCGGGTGAGATTATTTACGACAGTGCTCTATCCAAAGAGTGGGGGGGGGCTTAAAATATATATTTATAGTCATATATATATATATATATATATATATATATATATATATAGTCATCCACATACAGTACTGTTTCGCTGTTTCACAGCTCATCAGTGCGGCTAGACAGGTAACTACCTCAAGCCAGGATTGAAACCCGACCGTTTATACGGCAGTCAAGGCTTCTAACCATTACGCTATTGGCGGCTGCTTGAACGAGTAGTGAGTTTAACGATGTTTTGATATCGTCCAAAATACCTCCGCTCGATTTGTTTACACAAAGAGCGTCGCTTATATGCTAATGGTAATTCGTTTTTCACTTCTCAATATGCTCAACTCAAGGTGAGGAGCACTATAGTCATCCACATACAGTACTGTTTCGCTGTTTCACAGCTCATCAGTGCGGCTAGACAGGCAACTACCTCAAGCCAGGATTGAAACCCGACCGTTTATACGGCAGTCAAGGCTTCTAACCATTACGCTATTGGCGGCTGCTTAGTGCTTCTTTTGTGGGATCTGGATTTCCCCCACATTTAAAACCGACCTTGTGTTTAACTCGGCCCTCGTTGGGAGGCAAGTAAATAGGAATTGCAACACCACCTTTTCTTTTCATTTCCCATCCAATACGGCTAATATCTTGCATTCTTTTCGACAATCATCCTAGTGGATTCACCTCACTAACAAGGTTCTTATAAATAACACAAATGAATAAATCATTTCTCAAGAAACATCGATCTCATCAAGCGTTCAACGCAAGCTTCCAAGATTTAAACTACCTGAAATAAAACCCTATTTATATTGTTTTTATTTTTTTAATTTTATTTCATTTTTTTTACTCATGTTCACCCTTTACAAAGCATATCGCCACTTGGATGTAAGGGGCTATTATTTTGGGCCATGTCTAGGAAAGATTAACAAGATATTTGTTTATGTTACATTTAAACTTCTGCATATCAGTACATCCAGGAAAGCGGGCACCAGGAAGGGAATTCCAAAGTTTAGCCATTCGAGGGAAGAAACTATTAGAATAGAAAGTTTTCTGGCATTTAGGGACAACAACAGTGAAGGGGTGAGATCTTATTGCTAAGCTGGTTTGTCGGGGATATGTACGTTGAGAGGGTACAAGTGAAACAAGTTCATCAGAACACATTCCATTAAAATATTTATAAAACAGGCACAGTGATGCAACATTGCAGCGATGAGACAGGGGTTGTAGCTTAGTTGATAAAGTGGGATCGATTAGATTGACAACTCTTCTTTCGGACTTTATCTAAGAGGGAGAGACTAGTGGTAGATGCGCCAGCTCAGCTGTGGCAACAATACTCCATGCATGGGCGAATGGTGGCTTTGTAAAGGTACAGGATACTCTCAGGCGTGAGTAGACTTCTAGCTCGATAGAGGGAACCCACCTTCTTTGCAGCAACCTTTGCAATGTCCTCTGTCTTCTATGCATTTGTTCCAGTTCATATTGCCCGCAAATGTTAGGCCAAGGAGTTTGAAGGTAAAATATATATGCAATATCTATCAAAATAATCTCATTACCACAAAAGCACGTTAGGGGCAAGAGAAGGGTGATCAAAATTATCGATACTTATGCATGTCGTATTGAATCGAAAAAGTAAAAAAAGGTATAATTACAATTACAGATTCCGTTCTAAATTCCCAATTCCCATACAATTACCAATTCTGTTCTGAACCATATTTATGTCAATTCAGGCTGAAAACATTGTCAGTTCTCTTAACAGTGTTCAACAAACCACGTAGGCAAATAGTATCATGTCTATTTAGTAGTTTAAAGAAAAAAAAAATTTTTAGAACAGAATCGGCAATTGTATGGGAATCATGAATTTAGATTAGAATCAGTGATTGTATTGAAATTATTCACGGGATTTAAATTTCAATTTTTTTTAATTGAAAACCATTTTTCATTTCAGACAAGTTTCCGAAGGGTAGGTAATCTTTATAAATCCTGGAGATTAAAAAAATAGGTTTCGGTGGGTAGCTAATCTGTATAAGTCCTGGACATGAAAAAATAGAGTTTTCGATGGGTATCTAATCTGTATAAATCCTGGACATGAAAAATAAAGTTTTCTGTGGGTAGCTAATCTGTATAAGTCATGGAGATGAAAAATAGTGTTTTGGTGGTTAGCTAATCTGTATAAGTCATGGAGATGAAAAATAGAGTTTTGGTGGTTAGCTAATCTGTATAAGTCATGGAGATGAAAAATAGAGTTTTGGTGGGTAGCTAATCTGTATAAGTCTTGAACTTTGAAAGTTTGCAGATGAAGAGCAAAGATCTTTCTCATGTGGACACAAAAAAGTTATGTGCAGGAATTCTAAAAGATCCAATATTTTTATGGAGTGATTCCAGTTTCTAATTAGTTGCTAGCAGGACGTGGCTCCATTTGATTGATCAGTTCCTATCACCAGGATCTATAAATAGAACCTTCCAACTTTCTTTAATCATATCCTCATTATATTCTTCGGAATTATGAGGAAGAGTCTCCTTGCCGCTTCGGTTGCTTGGAGACTTGGGTAAAAAAGTACCAATCAAGAATCCGTTCCGAATAATCAGCCCAACAGGTGCAAGGCCAGGAACTGGCCCAATACCTGTAAGACTGAAGTACGTCACCTGGGTATTACCTAGGAAGTCCATCCTCCCAGGCCTTGCCACTAGGCTTTCGGGTGGAGTAAATTTATCAGTTGCTGCCTGAAGCGCCCCAACAGGGGAATTCTGATGAGATGCCCAGGCAATTTTTTCGAGGCAATAGTGTCCCTCCTTTAGGGGAGCTTTCTTGATATCCCCACTTTCTTCGACCTAATGTCACATCTTGCTGGGGTGGGCTACAAATAAATATCTATCCTCATTAATGAAAAATATTGCAACACAATTTTAATGCAAAATCAATTTTTTCATTGAATTTTTTTTTTAAACTGTAAAAATTGTCTTATGAGAAATGTTAATAAGAAAAAAAATGAAAGTAAAAAATAAAACTGCCGTAATAGACACGTTGTATTAGGATCAAACATTGTATGTTTTTCCTAATGAGCCGTCACTTATAAAGTCTGAAAGTCACTCGAGGATAATAAAGGCATGAGATGGATAGATTGTCAGTTGTATAATGAAGAATATTATGAGAGGATTGAAAATGATAAAGGGAATGAACAAGGTTTGAAGAGTTATGTGGACAGATTAGGACAGATATTTGTTAACATTGAACTTGAAGACGACCATGTTGTAATCTGCAGAAAAGCAGTCCAGTGGTAATGTGTTCCCCAGAAGGGAGGTTCTAAGAAAAGAAACTCCATTCTTGAAAACTCTTGCTGGCAGCCGATCAATGTCTTCGTTCAGCCTCAAAAGACAAAAGATACCCCTGTAGGCGCAGTTGCGAGTGTAATTGTGAGGCTAGGGTTGCACAATCCCTAACCCTAATCTCTCCTGAACCGACACTGTTTGGGTCCAATGGCAAGGAGAAGACTAGGACGACTGGAAACAATGCCAAGATAAGCAGAGAGTACATAGAGCACCTGGAAATCCCAAATGGTAACCCATTTAGTACTGACCAGGCTAAATGTTGCTTAACTTCGGTGATCCAGCGGGAACCGGTGTGTCAACGTGATTATGCCATATATGCTGGCAGTAGGCACGTGGAAAAAGAATGAAAAGTGTTTTTCAGCTGTGGTAAAAAGAGGAGTTTTTGTTGTTAATGTGTCACAAGGAAAAACCAGTATATATATATGTGTGTGTGTGTGAGCGCAAACCAAAGAACATATAAGATTTTTCACTGTGTGTATCTATTAGAGAATTGGGATATATACCGGGTGTTACAACAAAATTCCACCCCTTCAATCTGCTGCAGCAAAATTTAATACTTAATAAAAAAGATAACAGAATCGGTAATAAAAACAAAAGTTGTATATGCAGAGACCTGACAGGTAAATTTAAATACTACATTATTTTTCAATGTATCTGCTACAAAGGTGACCGTCTTAAGTCAGACACAAAATTAGCCACGCACTTTGGCGATCATGTTCTAGATTATTACAGCTAACACCGCCACAGTGGCAGCCTTTAGAGAGTTGGTCATATGGTGGACATGCTCATTGGTCTTGGTCTCGATCATGCCCCAGAAGAAATAGTCAAGAGAGTTGTATTCAGGTGAGGAGGGCGACCACATACCCAGTTACAAATGGTGAGGAACATTGTTGAGCAGCCACGACTTGGTCCTCCTGGCCTTGCGTACAGAAGTGGAATTCTGACAAAAAAAAAAAAAAACATTTGATAGATTATACATGGAGATGCGATTCCAACGAATGCTAAAACGTAAATGGTTCTAATTATTACCCTCTTTCTTTCTCCGGTCTGTTTCCATAAGCTCTCTCTTCGTCATTTCCTAAAGCTAGCAAGTTTTAACATAAACGTGTTAAATCAACCAATGGAAATCTTTCCAAACCTCAAAAAGTAACAACTATCCGTGAATATAGTAAGCCAGTATGAACTTAAAAATTCCTATAAGACCTGGTCAAGAAAATCAGTTTAAGAGATCCTTTAACGGACGGAAGGAATTCAGGAATGTATTTCTTCATTTTTGTTCATGAAACTCTGTTCTATGTTTTAGGTAGCCGTTGCTATCTGGTGAGTCTTTTATTATTTTAATGTTTTATTTTTTCATTTTATTATATATGCATGTTCAGTGTATATCCTTTAATTTCGTCTTTCGCTATAATAATGACAATTATATCCGGTGTTGGTTCTTGGCTATACACAAAGACGCTTCAAGGTGTCACTTACCAAAGCCAGGAACTACGCCACATATATAGAGGCGTTTGGCTCCTCAGCACTTTCGGGTATTTCGTTCACTATTTGTCGAGTATTAGATTTTGCTACAACGCCCTAAATTCTCTCTCTCTCTCTCTCTCTCTCTCTCTCTCTCTCTCTCTCTCTCTCTCTCTCTCCCTTTATTTGGGAATTATCCCCTCTCTCTCTTTCTCTCTTTCTTTCTCTAACTCTCTTTCTTTTTATTTATAAATTATTATTTCTCTCTTTATTTAGGAATTATCTCCCCTCTTTCTCTATCCTCCTTTCTCTTTCTTTCTTTCTCTCTCTCTCTCTCTCTCTCTCTCTCTCTCTATATATATATATATATATATATATATATATATATATATATATATATATATATATATATCTTTCTCTCGTTTTTATTTTGGATGATTCTTTCTCTTTCTTTAGGAATTATCTTATCTGTCTCTCTTTCTCTTTCTCTCTCTCTCTCCCTCTCCCTGTCTTCCTCCCTCTCTCTTTCTACGTCTCTCTCTTTATATAAGAATTATTATTTCTCTTCCTCATTATAGGAATTATCACTTCTCTATCTCTCTTTTTCTCTCTTTTCCTCCCTTTCTCTCTCTCCCTCTCTCTCTCTCTCTCTGTCTTTTTATTTTTATTTAAGAATTATTCTTTCTCTCTCCATCATTATTTAGGAATTGCTCTTCTCTCTCTCTCTCTCTTTATTTAATAATTATTCTTTCTCTCTCTCATTGTTTAGGAATTATTTCATCCTTCTTTCTTTCTTTCTTCCTCTCTCTCACTCTTTCTCTCTTTATTTAGGAATTTTTATTTCTGCCTGTCGTCTGTCTGTCTGTCTGTCTCTCTCTCTCTCTGTCTCTCTCTCTCTCTCTGTCTCTCTCTCTCTGTCTCTCTATCTGTCTGTCTGTCTGTCTGTCTGTCTGTCTGTCTCTCTCTCTCTCTCTCTCTCTCTCTCTCTCTCTCTCTCTCTCTCTCTCTCTCTCTCTCTCTTTGTATAGGAATTATCCTGTAATAAAATCTTAGACATATTAGTTTCTTAAAAATGTGAAGAATTTTCATGAGAATTTAGGCGTGCAAAAAAGAATGGATAATTTTCTTATTCTTGTGTGTTGGAATTGCTGAAAAAAAATGTACACACAATACAAATACAAAACGTTGTTCTAAGCAAAACACATGTTACAATTTCAACAACGTGTATTAATCAATCTGCTGCTTGTGCAGTTTACGAACCGGGCTTTTTTTCTTTTTTTTTTTTAGATAAGAGTTTCAAATTAAATTAAATTTTTACGGTATCTTTTGTTCGGTAAATCGTTAGGTGAAAATACGAAATAGTTAAAAAGAACCCCTCCCTCCCCATGTTAAGTATTGTGTCGTGGAACAACAGTGAAAATAAGAACAATCAAGTCGAGGTTCGGTTAAGGAACAAGTGTATTAACAATAATGTACAAAGATAGTAGAACGTGTATATTTGAAGTGCGGTCGCATCTCTCTCACCAATGTTGGAATTACTAGCGCTATTTATAGTGCTAATCGGTGTAAATTCCTCTGTTCAAGGAAGGTCGGTATAACATTAAGAATGGCTTTCTATGTAATAACGTTATTATTTCAGGCCCATTTGTAAACTGCACAGGTACGAATCAATCTTACAGCAAAGATTATAAAAAATACTGTTCAATATAATGTTCGTACGAATATAGCGTTAGAATATTTCATATTTTATTTTATATGTTTTCATACAGGCATGCGTGTTGGAGTCCATAGTCCAAACAGGCGGTCGCCATATTGAGAATGTGTTTTCTGGGGTACACACAAGGGTCGGAAGTCAACGGGAAAATAACAGTGATGAAGAAAAAGTAATAATATAGAGACGGTTGAACCAAGTAGTAACGTTATTTGCTGACACGGTTGAAGCAGTCGATGATTCATCCTCGACAATTTGTCCAATAGAGATTGAGCCAACTTGGTGGCCATTTATTTGTCGGACTGTGGTATTAGTTTTGGGTTCTCTTGGAGGTCAACCCATTCACGTCTTGCTTTCCCCTCTTTGAGGAGTTAGTTTATCGTTACTTGTCTTAGACACTACCACCAGAGAATGTCGACAGGGGCTGCCTAGGCAATCTTTAAGAGGTCAGAGCCCCCAATTCTGGAGCGCTGGCTTGTTCTTCGCTTTCCTTCTGACCTTGTGTCACATTTGTAGCTGGAAGTACGTAAATACCGTTGACTTTGCGTGCATACATTTTTTTTTTCACTGAAAGGTTTTGTCAAAAGGAAATATAATAAAACATGATTCATAAAAGGGAGTGCAAGAAACAAAATGTAATTCTACATAAATGTTATGAATAGAATAAAAATACATGTATTGCCAGGGATAAACCCAGGATAGAGAATGCATTGGCTATCTAAAGTAAATATGATTAACTCTGTGTGGTCTGATACTTGTTGATATTTTTTATATAAATCTTTAACCAATCGGAAAGAGCCATGTTAAGATGGCTAAACGGATCATAGTTAAATATCTACCTGTGAACTATAGATAAATAAATACTGTTCAATATAATGTTCATATAAATACAACGTTAAAATCTAATATATAAAAGGCTATATGTCTGTCTGTCTTCATATTTTCAAACTCTACATCTCTGAAATTAAAAGTCACAGAGTGGTGCTAGGGGCCTCAAATGATTGGATTTTTTTATGGACCATTCTTAGGTCGGTTAAAATAGTTTTAAGGAGCCAGAAATTTTGTACATTCATCTTTGTTAATTTTAAATTTTTAATTAGTTCATATGCGTGTTACTTTGATACAGTGGTAACGTTACCATCTTTGAATGCTACAGTTTTGTTTTCGGTTTCGATTCTAGCTGATGGCATCCAAATACTTTTTTTTTTACTTTTGAAATCACGACTCTTTAATAATATATACCAAATCTGGATAAATTAAAATATCATATTTAAGCGTATTTTACGACAAGCAAAGCCGAGCCTCCCACCATCTGCTAGTATTTTATATTTCCTTTTATACCTTTTCATAAAAGCACACGCGTTGGAAACTATAGTCCAAACAGGCGATCGCCGTATTGATTATGTGTTTCCTGGGTACATATAAGGGAAAAACGTTTGATGTCATTTCATCCTAGTCATGAAAACCCTAACCTAAATGCACATTTGAGTGGGACATATCTATTCAGCTTAAAGCACACACCAGAAATAAGCCCAATCTCACTTTCGGACCTTGCACTATGCATGTGCAAATCATTTTTCGTACTTCAAAATTGAAGAGTTCATTTTCATTTTGGTAATAATTGCAGTGAGATAACTCGGTAGCGTAACAAAGAAGTGGCGGGAGGGGCGGTTCGGCATTTTGTGGAAGTAAAAATAGGAAAAAAAAATTAAAATAATAAAAATCAAACAAAAAATTTGCAATTTTATACTAAAATGAGTTTTTAAGGTCGTAATGTTTTTGTGTTTTATGCGTGTAACACTGTTTTCAAACGGATTTTTAAACTGTAGCATCAGTTTTATGTTCAATGAAGATACATAGTTTAAGTTGAATACTGTTTTAAAAGTTTCGTGGAATAATATATAAAAACGTTACCAGTTGTGAGCACTCTTTTTTTTTAAAACCGAAGCTCATAAAGAACTAACTCTGATCAACAATAAGCTAGACAAGGTTTTCAGTCTTACGACCGCTCCGGGGGTGGGGGGCAAAAATAGTTGCTATGCCACTGAGATAACTTGCATATCATTCAAGGTGACTTTTAAAAAAAATATTTTTATGAAGGCCACTCCAGTCAAGGCATTAAGCCATCTGATGTAAGGATCTAAAAAAAAAATATCGAGAAATGATTAGTCAACAGGAACAAAGTTTATATTATTTTTTTAATTAATTGAAATGTTTATTGAGATGAGTATCCTCATCAACTATTCCACTGGCCTTCATCAGGTAGTAACCGCGACAGGGTAGGAACTCTTCAGGGCCCACGGCGCAGTGGATAGAGACGTTGAATCTCTATGGTTCCAAGTGAGCATTTTCTGAAGGTAGCGGTTTCAATCCTACTCAAAGTTGGCCAGAGGCTTACTTATCCAAAAACGTGGTGAGACGACAACAACTATGGAAGGCAGTAATTGCTGAGGATGCAGTTAGGAGATTCAGAGTTCCTATCCCGTCGCAGTTACCACCTGACGAAGGCCAGAGGAATAGTTGGCCGAAACGTTGTGAAACAACAAATATAAAACATGAGGATGATAGTCTGCAATAAATAAATGAATGCGGGACAAAGTTTTCAAGCATGCTGTTCTTGGAAGCATGACATATACTCTTCAGAATTGTCTGATATAGTTCCTGCTTCATTTGTACCAGCTCATTTAACTCATTGGTCTAGTGGTCTTCCTCAATTTGCTGTTTTAATAAATAAAAAAAAAAAGCTGGAGCTCTGCCTTAACCAGAATGTGTATGTGAGGTAAGTTTTTTTCTTTGTTTTTGTTTTTGCTTAAAATATACTTGAATGTGAACAAAAAGTGAATTCGAACATCTGATCGTTCATTCATTTCAAGTAGTAAGCCTATCATATGATATTTTCATCATGTTTGTCATGTTTAACGGATATCAACAATATTAATCCCTATATATATATATATATATATATATAATGAACTCATTTTTCCCCTCTGATTTTGACCTTAATAGGATTAAAAATCAAGACATTTCATGCAAATGTAATATGCACAAACTGCAGCACAATATCTGATGTGTGTTATAGGCATATTACCTCTCCACTTCCTCGATAATCGTAGATTCCTATATTTTTTCTGCTGAAAGTTCACTGCCCAAATCAGTTAAAATCAATGAAAGTAGTAAAATCTTTTCTCTCTGATTAATTCCTCCTACCCCCGTTACCACTTACATCGTTGTGGGATCGTTCACAAGGGACATTTACGAAAGAATGCCGGTTTCGGTTTTCTGTACTTCGTAGTTGCTTAAAAATCTGGAATGGAATTTCACTGTGCCTTTCCGTTCTATGCTTCCTATTGGGTTAGACACACCACGGAATTAATCAATAGCAACATTTCCACAAACATAAATTCTTATCCCATGCTTACTTTTACGTTGCTTAATTACCATTTTTTCCTAACATTTTTACACTCAAAAAAATTCTTTCAATTTCTATTTTTTTTTATCAAATTAACATTAAAAATATCATTTCCGATTTATTTCGTTTTGTAGTTGCTTAAAAAAACCTGGACTGGAATTTTAACGTTCCTTTGCGTTCTATGCTTTCTACTGGGTGAAACGCACCATGGACTTCACCGAATCAAAGAGTTATTTATGCGATTTTTTTTTCGTTTTTTCTGAAAACGTTCATCATTTTTGTACACTTATTTTTGCTTTTTGTTTTTCCGATTTCTTTTATAAACCGGTTTGAAGTTTGTTCGCTGTTTTTTTTTGTTTTGTTTTTTTTTTTCGATTTTTTACAGAAGTTTAACATCGTTTTTTTTATATTTAAACAGGGTCATTACTTCGCTTATTCTTTACTTTGTCCCCCCCCAACACACACCTCCAAACAATCGCGCAACGCCGGGTACCCCCGCTAGTAAGATATAATATACATTTAAATATGTATATAATAGACCAACTATGTTATTTGTAACTAAGTCGATAATGTGTCTATGTGTGTGTATATATATATATATATATATAAGTCAATAATTTGCCTCTCTCTCTCTCTATATATATATGTATATATATGTATATATATGTGTATATATATACATATATATACATATATATATGTATGTATATATATATATATATATATATATATATATATAAATGTTTATTTTTTTAAATATTGTTAATTTCAATGTATATCGTTTTCGTTTAACGGGTGGAGACTGTTATGATAAAAACTGAATCACCGTTAATTTCGAGTGAAGCTCAATGTATCTATTTTATAGGTGCAGAGCATGTATAGTACAAAACGTGTTGAAATTCAAAGACTTATGAAATAAACAAAAGTTACAAAAAAGAAAAAAATGTAAGTCTTTGAATTTCAGCAAGTTTTGTTCTTTATATATATATATATATATATATATATATATATATATATATATATATATATATATATATATTCATATAGTTGAGCATCTTTCGTGTAAATAAAAATTGAGTAGAGAGAGACTAGCACCATCTCTTCTGCAAGAAAAGGGATATAAGAAAAAGATTATTCCCCACTAGATTATTTCTAGGAATTTCATATTTGTAGAACACAGTACCACAGGATTGCTGACCTGTGAGCTACAACATGATCATCTTCAATACTAATCAGTGTTTGAACAATTAATCGAAATCGGAATAGGGAAAAGGAAAAATTGGGACTTTTGAGGGTATCGGAATCGGTATTGGAATCAGAAAAATGTGTGTTTGTTTTCCAGTGCCAAAAAACGATTCTTTTGTCTTTTTTTATTTAATTTTGTTTAAAACAACTTCTTCCACCGCCGGTAGTAATGTTAAAATAATAAATATTTATTGATTTTAAACTACCAGTAAAAATCAATAGATCATACTCCACACGTGTATTTTTACGTTTGAGATGGTATTTGCACATTTAACATGCGTTTTTACGATAATCGAGAAAAATGACAACTTTGTAGTTAAATAATTAGAGATTTACATAGAATCGGAATCAGTAATTGTATTGGAATCAGGGAAAATATTGCAATTGTGCCATCACTAATTCTAATCTTAACAAACGCTCTCCGTAAACAGTCCTCATAAGTCATTCCTTTATTTTCAATCCTATCATGATATTCTTCATCATTCAACTGACAATCTATTCATCTCATTAACCCTTATCTTTGAATGGCTTTAAGCCTTGATAAGCGGTGACTCATAAGTCTAAAAAATCCTCTCATAATATTGTTTACACATGTGAGAAAGAGAGACAGTGAGATAGACGGACAACTTGCCTTGCCACATCTAATTACATTACGTCATCAATTTTTTTTATTCATTCCATTCATTATTTTCAATCCTCTCATGATATTCTTCATCATTCAACTGACAATCTATTTTTATGTTAACCTTTATTCTCGAGTGGCTTCATAAATAGTGCAGCATTGTGATAGTGCAAACACTGGAGAAACATGGCGCTCTCTAATTTGAGAAACAGAGTCTCCCCGCCTCCTCCCTAGTGTTATGATTACATTTAACTGTGTGTGTGTATGGACAATGATACACCCGTGTTGTCGGTGGGAAACCAGGTTCTTGCTTTTCTGTGAATACGATGTTTAATAGTTTTTAATGAAAGTTTGTTTACAAAGAGAAAAACAGTCATAAAAAACATCAGAGAGACGAGTTACTTTTGTATGTGTGAAGAAAAAGAGAGAGAGGAGAGGAGGAAAAACAGAGAGATAGATAGATAGAGAGAAAGAAAGAGAGAGAGAAAGAGAGAGAGAGAGAGAGAGAGAGAGAGAGAAAGAGGGGTAGATTTGTAACGCTACCCACGTATTCACACGTTTACACGCACGTTGTATGCAGTCTACCTCGCAGAGGAAACCAAGACAAAGAATAACTCGAACTCACTTTTTTCTTTGTAACAACGACATTTCTCCACTCTCCCGCCACGGGTGCGTTCTCGTTACGGCTGTGACGTCATTCACGTCTCTTACGTGATTCTCATTTTTATCGTCTTTCTTTTTCTCTACCAATGACGTCAGTCTGCATGCATTTGCATACACGCGCCGACGCTCTGTTACAGCATCTTGTCACACTTTAACTCGTTAGATTGTGCATGCTCGCTCACCCCACCCACCCCGATTGGGGATGGCACTCTGGACACAGCTTTCCCACTTGGAGTCTTGCCAGCCAAGGGAAAAATATCACCATCTGGCAGTGATGTAATTTTGGTGACTCTCATTCTAGGGTCACTTCTGACCCTTTAAGGTGCTACTCAAACTGTTTGATTCAAACAATGCCACACTATTTATGAAGGCTAAAAACTACTCGAGTATTAGCGTTAATAAGATGGATAGATTGACAGTTGAATGATGATGAATATAATGAAAGGATTGAAAATCTCTACATACCATCCAATCAAAGCAAATGCCGACCCGGCAAACAGCCGTTATCTCCATCTTGTCAGAAACATAGTTCATGGCATGTGAGAACTAAAGGACTAAATAAAAATAAATCCGAGGTCTACTTTCTACTCTCTGTAAGCCATAATACAGAGTGTAGCTTGATGTGGAAAAAAATCTTTGGACAAGAAAATGAAAAATATTTTCTTTTTAAACCTAAATCAACCATTTTCATGCTTTAATTTTTTTACATAAACTGGCTGTTTGAATAAATGGGAGATCCTGTTGAGACCACCAAAACCACCACCACCACCACCACCACCACTACTACTACTACTACTACTACTACTACTACTACTACTACTACTACTACTACCACTATCATCATCATCATCATCATCATCATCATCATCATCATCACTACCATCTTCATCATCATCATCATCATCATCATCATCACTAACTCTGATTTAATGTCTGTTTTACGTCGGCACTTGTTGAACGGCTTTTAGAAATGGACTTCCAAACTAACCTATCTCTATATATTATTTAATTGGAATTCATTATTGAGATAATAGTTTGCAATAAAATAAATTAATAGCCTATCTCTGTATTGTTGTTGATGTTTCCCCGCTCTTCGCTACTTTATTACTTCAGCAAGTTTCTTGGACACAATATGGCCATTCATCATCATCATCATCATCATCATCATCATCATCAACAACAACAACAACAGCAGCAGCAACAACAGCAACAACAACAATAACAACAGCAGCAGCAACAACGACAACAACAACAACAACAGCAGCAGCACCAAGCTTGCTAGTTATTACAGTAACCGGTCATAGACCTCATCTCTCACCTCTTCACTCAAGCCACATTGTGATGCATGAACAGATAAAATAGCTGCGAACATTTTCTCATCGTCGATCAACTTCTTCATTCACGATTTGCTCACTTAACACGATTAACTCTAATCACTTTATCTGTTTGTCGTAATAACACAACACCACGACAATCATTCTAATGGATTTACCTCGCCAACGAGATTCTTAGAAATAACACAAATAAGTACATCTCTCAAGAAACTTATCAATCTCACCAATCCTTCACACGCAAGCTTCCAGCATTTAAATAACCTGAAATGCAACCGGTTTTCTTTGAAAATCATTTCCGATAGTTACTATGACCGTCATAAAATCGTGTAGGAGGCTATTGTTTGTATATGAATATGTTAATATTTAAATATTTAAAAATCAGAGTATCATCTATAATATAAAAGGAAAAATGTGTGTGTGTGCGTTTGTGGGGGGGGGCTCGCAAAAACTTTCAACAGAGTCGACGGATTTTCACGAGATCTGTATCGTTTTGAAACTTGACCCTTCCGACAACAAATATCGAAAAATGGGCTAAAATAAAATTCCTTCACTTTCAACGGGACACTTTTCTATAGGCAGGGGTAGCAAAAAATCGTTCCTTCATGACAAGTTAGCCATATACGCATGCGCAAAAAAAGGTCTTTCTTGAATTAGTTTAAATATTAAAAAAAAAAACGACCCAATTTCGCAGACGCGCTCATAGCTAGGTGTATAAGAATTTTTGTAGGAATTTTTGACACCCCTAACACGAAACTGCGAATAAAATATAAAAATCTCGTAATTTCTCTGTTAAAAGTTGGTTGTTTATTTTCTTTATGGATTATACTTCCAAAATAAACTATTAAAGTTGTTTTAAAAGTAATAGAAATATTTTCTTTTTTTTAAAATAGTAATGAATTTTCCGAACTCAATATTTTTCAATTTTTAAGCTTTAAAAATCTATCAAACTTTTTTTATTGATTCTATTTTTACGATATTTTCAGGGTCAATGTGAAATTTTATGTTCTTTCCAATAAACCGAATATAATATTTTAAACAAACGTTTTTTTTAATTCACGCCCCCCCCCATTTTCAAGTGTCTATTAAAAAGTAAATAATTACTTTACTCACCGAAAAGTAAATAATTAATTTATCACAAATTGAAGAGAAAACGTCAATAAATAATATATTCTAATTTAAAAAAAAAAAAAAAAAAAAACGTAGTGTTTTTTAGAATTTTACCTGTAAAGTGTGAAGTTTAAAACCTTTCTTTGAAACCACGTTATTTGTTTTTTCTTTCTTTTTTTTTAATGGAACCTTGGTCCTTGCTCCTTTAATTGAAAAAAAAAATAGGGCTTGAATTACATTTTTCGAGGAGTTATATGCTTGGAAAGATGGGGTGGAATTATTCACTATTTTCACGAAATTTCTGACACACCTAGCTCATAGCTCAGTTGGTTAAGGAGCAGTGTCGTTATCTTAAGATTGCACATTCGAACCGAGATGTAAGATTTTTTTTTTCGATTTTTAAAATTTTAATATTGAAATAAGGTTATTTATGCTATTTTTATTTTTCGTTCATTATTTTTTTTTTCCATCCCGTTCGCTGTTTTTTATTTTTTATTTTTTTATTTTCCAATTTTTAAATGAAGTTTTAACATCGTTTTTTTTAGCATATTTAAACATGATTATTACTTCGCTTATTCTTTATTTTCTATTTTGTTTTGATTTAACCCCCCCCCATATACCTCCAAACACCCGAGCAATGCTGGGTACCTCCACTGGTCTATAATATAAAACTCACCTGTCTGTTTGTATGTATGTATGTATGTATGTATGTATGTATGTATGTATGCCAAAAACTTTGGACAGAGGCGACGGATTTTCACAACATCTGTATTATTTTGAAGCTTGACGTTTCGTGCGACAACGATCGAAAAATTGGCCCAAAACATTAATTCCTTCACCCTCAACTGGGCAGTTTTCTACAAGGAGAGATCGAGTTTTTGCCAGTCATCGTACCGGTTGGATTGACTTTGCCTACTTTTAACATTCCGAACTTACGGTCACGTCATGGAGTAGCGGTAAGAGGTCAGGCTTTCTTTTCTGCCTTCGCGTCATGGGTTCGAGCCTGTCTGCATGCTCCTACTTTTTTTTTTTTTTTTTTTTGCTCAACACACACCTCCAAACATCCGGGCAATGCTGGGTACTCAGGCTAGTCCAATTTTATAGAATAAAGCATATAGTCAATAAATTATATTATTCACTAGTTGCCTTGATCTGGTATTGCCCAGTAGTGTGCTTACTTGCAATTTGTTTTGCTTTTCTATTTATAACCATGTTTTTTTCCAAACATTATTTTTAATTCCAATCAAAGGGAATTAACTTACCATAGACGAATACAGAGGTAGTTCTCTTTCTGTTTTTTTTTTAAACATGGGAAAAGGTATTTAAGGAAAGGGGTTAAATCTAATTACATTTTGGTTCTTATTATTATGATTCTTTGAACGACTCTTCTCATCTTGGCTGTCACTTTTAGAAAGTTTCGGTCGATTCAATCTCCGACCTTCTTCAGGGTTAGAGTACTTGGAAAAATCAATTGTAAAAGTGATATTCTCCTGAAGGTTGAAAGTTCAATTCTCAGTGTAGACGACTGAAAAATACTATTGTGGCTGATGGAGCAAGTACATGCTACCCCCGTAATAAAGAGTTCCGTTCAAAATTTTGTCCAGTTCAACAGAAACTTTGCCAAGTTTGACAAGATACACCTGAAGAAGATCGGAGGTTACATCGACTGAAACGTTGTGAAAAGAACTATCAAAATTAGGATAGTAGTCCGAAGAATTCAAATAATATGATTAACCCAACTCTCACCTCAAAAACGCAGAAACGTTATTTGGATTATTCTTACTAACATGCTGCAATGATTCACGATGAAAAAAAAAATCCTGATGAACCAGAATCAAATGTTGATTTTTTAGGAAGAAAGCTATCGATGACAAAGACATGGTAAAAAGAGTCTGACTTTATTTTATGTATTAAATAATGGAATTTATGTTTTCAAATTAAACGTTAACGATTTCCAAACGCGTAGAAGTTAGATGGACTTTAATACTAATTACATATTGAATTTTTTTGTTTCAAACTGTTTTAGATGAGGATTAATGATTTGGAGTTTTGGACTTCTACAAAAGTAGAATGATAGAGTTGTCATAAGTATACAACAATTACTTCTATTTATAGGGTGGAACGATAAAGTTGTCGCCCTAAAGAAAACACCACTACAGCTTTATTTATTTTATTTTAAAACTTTTATTGAAAAAAGATCAATTCAGGTAACTTGGTTATATAGTAGTGCTGACATCTATTTAATGTAGCCGCCTTCAGCCTCAATCGCCACCTCGGTACGGGTCCGGAACTGGGAGCATGCCTTTTCCACAAGCGCCGGTAGGAACTCTGCGAAGACTCAATGGATGGCAGGGATCAGGCTAGCTTTAGTGTTGTGAGAGGTCATGTTGGTGATGTTCTTGATGTATGACCATACAAAATAGTCCAGCGAGTTTAGGCCGGGGGAGGAGGGATCCAGTGAGAGAAGGGTACAAAATCGTAGCCTGGGTCTCATTGGACTTGTGGACCGACGCTGAGTCCTGCTGCCACACCAAGGGTTTGCCAGCGGCCACCTGATTGCACTTGGGGATCACCACACTCTTCAGGCCCAGCATATAAAATCAACAATAGGTTCTTTGATAAGACAGGTGCATGTTCAAAATGAATGTTTCTGTTTAGAACACAATTGAACCATAATACTTGACTTTTGCATTTTAAACTTTAATTCAAGGCATTATATATAAAAAATAATTTTATAAGATCAACATTAGGTTCTCTACAGTGCAATGTAAACTACAATGTATTTTGGACTTATTCACTATGGGGGGGGGGGCATGTGAAGCTTCTTCCTGGTGCATCACAATGGGATCCTGACTAGAACAGACGACGATTTCATCAATTTCGGTAACAATAAAATATGGTGTGAAACATTCGTTGATCCTCATTCAATCCTGGGTGACGTCGAGCCCCCCCCCTACTATTCTTAAATAAAGGGGAAAATTTAAAAACAAAAGAGGCCTCTAGAAAACTAATGAAACCTTTCGTTCATGGAGGTTCAAAGGGCAGGTAACTCTGCCTCTGTGTAGCCGTTATGTTAATTGCATATCTGATTAAAATAGTTTTCAAGATTTTATTAAGAACAGGTAAAATATAAAAAAAACGGAGGAGATTTAATTATAGGGAAGGTAAAGATAAAAACGTAGATTATAAAAATAAAAGCTTAATTACAGAGAAGGTGAGACAGGTGTAATATTAAGGACGAAAATAGAAGAAAAAATAAGAGTTGGTGAAGTTAAAAATAGAAACCTATAAAGACGAGAAGTGAGAACAGAGAAAATTAGAAGAAAGGAAAAAGTTGGGTTTTTTTTTTTTGTTTTTTTTCGGGGACCAAATGATAAGATTAGAAGAAAAATAAACGGAGAAGAGGAATGTTACAAAATGTTTGTTAGAAATGAAAATGAATGTTAGTTTTCATAACTAATACAAACAGTGAAGTTTGCTAGATAAACAAGTATAGGGGACAGATACCAACGAATAATCATGAGTGATACGTGCAGATGACGTCATCAGAAAGGGAGATGTTTTTGTATACGTAGAGTTTTAGTCAGTTATTGGTTAGAACTTGAAGAAGACAGACAGGGAGTCGAGCTGACCGGTTGAAAAGGCTCAAAAGCACCCGTGGAAACGAGGGGTCTTAACGCCTATCAAATGTAAAGAACGTAGGACCAGAAGAAAGAAAAAATTAGAAGAAACGAAAAAGTTTGTTTTAAAACGAGGACCAAATGATAACATTAGAAGCAAAAAAACAAAAGAAGAGGAATGAGTAAGGAGTGTTTAAAAGGAGGGAGAGGAGTACTGGGAGTAAGAAAAGCAGATCAAGAAGTGACGAGATATCAAAAAAGAAGTTTAAAGAGTAATGAAAGATAGGGAGATGATCAAATTATAATTAAAAAAAAAAAAAAGAAAAGTAGAAAAAGAGAGGAAGGAGTGATGAGAATTGGAAAGATGAATCCAGGAGTGGTAATAGAAATAAATAAAGAGTACAATGGGAAGAAGACAGCTGAAGCTGGGGAGTAAGGAGTGATGGGAGTAAACAATGGGAGCAAGGAGTAAGAATATTATCAGATGATAAGTGTAGAAGATGAGAAGAAGGAGTGAGGAGGGTTTGAAAAGGAGGGGAAAACGTAATGAGAGAAAGGTGGAAGACCAGATGATAATGAAAATAGAAAAGAAGTATTAAGAATGGGGAGCAAGGAGTGATGAGAAAAAACGAGTGGATCAGATGATGATGAGAGTGAAACAAGGAAGTAAAGAGTAAGAAGATTTCAAAAGAAGGGCAAGGAGTAACGAGAAAAAAGAAAAGGTGAGCAAGAAACGATGAGAATATAAAAGGAAGTTAAGTGATAATTAAAGCAGAAAAGGGGAGAAAAAGACGATGAAAATAGAAAAGAATAGCAAGCTACAATGACAGTAAAAAAGGGGGAGCTATGGATGATTAGAGCAGAAATAGCGAGCAAGGGAGGATGAGAATAGAAAAGGGGAGCTGGGGATGATGAAAGCAGAAATAGGGAGCTAGGGATGATGAGAACAGAAAAGGGGAGCTAGGAATGATGAGAGCAGAAATAGCGAGCAAGGGAGGATGAGAATAGAAAAGGGGAGCTAGGAATGATGAAAGCAGAAATAGGGAGCTAGGGATGATGAGAACAGAAAAGGGGAGCTAGGAATAATGAGAGCAGAAATAGCGAGCAAGGGACGATGAGAATAGAAAAGGGGGGGCTAGGGATGATGAGAGTATAAATAGGGAGCAAGGGATGATGAGGACAGAAAAGGGGAGCTAGGAATGATGAGAGAAGAAATAGGGAGCAGGGGACGATGAGAATAGAAAAGGGGAGCTGGGGATGATGAAAGCAGAAATAGGGAGCTAGGGATGATGAGAACAGAAAAGGGGAGCTAGGAATGATGAGAGCAGAAATAGGGAGCAGGGGACGATGAGAATAGAAAAGGGGGCTAGGGATGATAAGAGTATAAATAGGGAGCAAGGGAGGACAGAAAAGGGGAGCTAGGAATGATAAGAGCAGAAATAGCGAGCAGGGGATGATGAGAATAGAAAAGGGGAGCTAGGGATGATGAGAGTATAGATAGAGATCTAGGGATGATGAGAGCAGAAAAGGGGGCTAGGGATGATGAGAGCGGAAGTAGGGAGCAAGGGATGATGAAAATAGAAAAGAAGAGCAAGTTACAGTGAGACCAGAAAAGAAGAGCAAG
>NC_136510.1:88207926-88220426 GCF_053919585.1 Euprymna scolopes
TTTCTGGGACAACACATTGGAACCAAATTCGGAAGGTGCAAGAATAAGTTCTGTATGAATTCAGTTTCTCGTGCACACCATGGGAATCGTTGAATTGTTTGACATTCTGTGAAAAAAAGCCAAAAGAAACAACGAAAGAAATAAAGACGAGTATATTTAATATGCGCCCTTCTAAGCGTTTAATAGTGAAAATGCTATTAATTATTCAAGCGTGACAGACAATCTTAAGTGCTACACTGTAATTTAAATGCTACATAGCAACAAAAATTCTATTCAAAACTTATGCGTTGCATATGAAAATTCTATTTTATATTTAAGTGTTACGTACCAAAGAAAAGTCTATTTTGAACTTAAGCGTTACATACAAACGATAATTCTATTGTAAACTTAAGTGTTACATCCCAAGGAAAATACTAAACGTAAAACATATATGCTTAATTTGTAAGTGCATATTATGAGAAAACCTATTGTGGTCTATTTTTAAGGTTGTACTATAAAAAAAATAAGATGGTCAAATTGTAAATGTACATAGTTTAAAAATAGTGGCCCATTTTTAAGTGTATACTAATAAAGAATATAATATAATAATAATAATAAAATATAATAATAATAATATAAGATAATCAAATTGTAAGTGTACATTATTAGAAAACATAGGGTGGTCCATTTTTTGAATGAATACAAGGAAAATAATATAAGATAATCAAATTGTAAGTGTACATTATTAGAAAACATAGAGTGGTCCATTTTTTGAATGAATATAAGGAAAATAATATAAGATGATCAAATTCTATGTGTACATTATTAGAAACATAGGGTGGTCCATTTTTTTAATGAATATAAGTAAAATAATATAAGATGATCAAATTCTATGTGTACATTATTAGAAACATAGGGTGGTCCATTTTTTTAATGAATATAAGTAAAATAATATAAGATAATCAAATTGTAAGCGTACATTATTAGAAAACACAGGGTGGTCCATTTTTGAATGAATACAAGTAAAATAATATAAGATAATCAAATTGAAAGTGTACACTATTAGAAAACATAGGGTGGTCCATTTTTGAATGAATACAAGTAAAATAATATAAGATAATCAAATTGAAAGTGTACACTATTAGAAAACATAGGGTGGTCCATTTTTTGAACGAATATAAGTAAAATAATATAAGATGATCAAATTGTGAGTGTACATTATTAGAAAACATAGAGTGGTCCATTTTTTGAATGAATACAAGGAAAATAATATAAGATAATCAAATTGTAAGTGTACATTATTAGAAAACATAGGGTGGTCTA
The DNA here is from genome assembly GCF_053919585.1 of Euprymna scolopes. Taxonomy (NCBI): domain Eukaryota; kingdom Metazoa; phylum Mollusca; class Cephalopoda; order Sepiida; family Sepiolidae; genus Euprymna; species Euprymna scolopes. The sequence goes on from NC_136510.1 coordinate 88,209,229, forward strand.
TTTTTTTGAACGAATATAAGTAAAATAATATAAGATGATCAAATTATGAGTGTACATTATTAGAAAACATAGAGTGGTCCATTTTTGAATGAATACAAGGAAAATAATATAAGATAATCAAATTGTAAGTGTATATTATTCGAAAACATAGGATGGTCCATTTTTTGAATGAATATAAGTAAAATAATATAAGATAAATAAATTCTAGGTGTACATTATTAGAAAACATAGGGTGGTCCATTTTTTTGAATAAATACTAGTAAAAAAAACTGAAAGTGGTCAAATTGTAAGTGTATAAAATTAGAAAACATACAGTGGTCCATTTTGAGTGTATACTAGTAAAGAGATAAAATAACCAAATTGTAAATGCACATTATTAGAAAACATAAGATGGTCCAATTTTTAAGTGTATACTAGTAAAAAAACATAAGATGGTCTAATTGTGAATGTACATTATTAGAAAACATAGACTGGTTCATTTTTAAGTGTATACTAGTAAAAAAACATAAGATGGTCTAATTGTGAATGTACATTATTAGAAAACATAGACTGGTTCATTTTTAAGTGTATACTAGTAAAAAACATAAGATGGTCTAAATGTGAATGTACATTATTAGAAAACATAGACTGGTTCATTTTTAAGTGTATACTAGTAAAATACATAAGATGGTCTAAATGTGAATGTACATTATTAGAAAACATAGACTGGTTCATTTTTAAGTGTATACTAGTAAAAAACATAAGATGGTCTAAATGTGAATGTAAATTATTAGAAAACATAGACTGGTTCATTTTTAAGTGTATACTAGTAAAAAAACATAAGATGGTCTAATGTGAATGTACATTATTAGAAAACATAGACTGGTTCATTTTTAAGTGTATACTAGTAAAAAAACATAAGATGGTCTAAATGTGAATGTACATTATTAGAAAACATAGACTGGTTCATTTTTAAGTGTATACTAGTAAAAAAACATAAGATGGTCTAAATGTGAATGTACATTATTAGAAAGCATAGACTGGTTCATTTTTAAGTGTATACTAGTAAAAAAACATAAGATGGTCTAATTGTGAATGTACATTATTAGAAAACATAGACTGGGTCATTTTTAAGTGTATACTAGTAAAAAAACATAAGATGGTCTAATTGTGAATGTACATTATTAGAAAACATAGACTGGTTCATTTTTAAGTGTATACTAGTAAAAAACATAAGATGGTCTAAATGTGAATGTACATTATTAGAAAACATAGACTGGTTCATTTTTAAGTGTATACTAGTAAAAAACATAAGATGGTCTAAATGTGAATGTACATTATTAGAAAACATAGACTGGTTCATTTTTAAGTGTATATTAGTAAAAAACATAAGATGGTCTAAATGTGAATGTACATTATAAGAAAACATAGACTGGTTCATTTTTAAGTGTATACTAGTAAAAAACATAAGATGGTCTAAATGTGAATGTACATTATTAGAAAACATAGACTGGTTCATTTTTAAGTGTATACTAGTAAAAAAACATAAGATGGTCTAATTGTGAATGTACATTATTAGAAAAAATAGACTGGTTGATTTTTAAGTGTATACTAGTAAAAAAACATAAGATGGTCTAATTGTGAATGTACATTATTAGAAAACATAGACTGGGTCATTTTTAAGTGTATACTAGTAAAAAACATAAGATGGTCTAAATGTGAATGTACATTATTAGAAAACATAGACTGGTTGATTTTTAAGTGTATACTAGTAAAAAAACATAAGATGGTCTAATTGTGAATGTACATTATTAGAAAACATAGACTGGTTCATTTTTAAGTGTATACTAGTAAAAAAACATAAGATGGTCTAAATGTGAATGTACATTATTAGAAAACATAGACTGGTTCATTTTTAAGTGTATACTAGTAAAAAAACATAAGATGGTCTAAATGTGAATGTACATTATTAGAAAACATAGGCTGGTTCATTTTTAAGTGTATACTAGTAAAAAACATAAGATGGTCTAAATGTGAATGTACATTATTAGAAAACATAGACTGGTTCATTTTTAAGTGTATACTAGTAAAAAAACATAAGATGGTCTAATTGTGAATGTACATTATTAAAAAACATAAGGTGGTCCATTGTTTACTTAAAGTGTATACTATTAGAAACACATTATGGTTCATTTGTGAGTTTACTTTATGTGTAAACACAGGGTAGTTCGTTTTAAGTGTGTATTGGTACAAAACGTATGATGGTTTATATCTAAATCCACATTATTAGTAAATACAGGGTGATTAATTCTTGAGTTTACTCTATTATAAAATATGGGTGGTCCATTTTAAAGTGTAAATTAATAATAAAAATAACACTTGACCTTGTATGGGCACTGTCCGGGAAGTATAAACTAAGAGGCAATCAATTAGCGTTTATGCAACGTTCAGCACTTCCGCTAGTTCGAACACTCCGGATATTCTAATGTCTGCGCCTGCACTGTACGTTTATTAGTTGTTAATTCCTTCCATTCTGTGGCTTGGAAGGTAAACGCTTAGCAAATAGTCAAAGGTGGCTTTGTGGCTGATTTCGATTCTCCCTCCTACACTGATGATTGCGTAAGCATGAAATACTAGTGTTTGTATATATAAAAACAATTATTTCATATATATATATATATATATATATATATATAGAATAAATGACAAAAATTATATTCCAAATTTCCTGATGTTGACAATCTTATAGTTTATTCCTTCAAATCAGTTGATTTATACAATTCTTGACGGTATAAATAACTGATTTGAAGGAATAAACTATAAGACTGTCAACATCAGGAATTTTGGAATATAAATTTTTGTCATTTATTCTATATATTGCTCTGTAATCACATTGAGCTTCTTATATAAGGATTGATATATAAGAAAATATATATATATATATATATATATATATATATATATATATATATATATATATACTTCCTTTGTTTGTGCGAATAATATTTCTAGTGTTGGGACGATTAATTGGAATTGCTATCAGAATCGGGAAAAAAATGTGCTGATTTTCCGATGCCAAAAACGATTCTTTTAATTGTCTTTTTTATTCAATTTTGTTTAAAGCAAAATCTTCCGCTGCTGGTTGTATGATAAAATAATGAATATTTATTGATTTTTTTGTCTTTTTTTTGATAAAATAATGAATATTTATTGATTTTTAAAACTAAAATCTATTGATCTTTCACCCCCGTAAGTGTATTTTTACGTTTAAGAAAATATCTGCCTATTAAATGTGTGTGTGTGTTTTTTTTTACGGTAATCAGGAAAAATAACAACTCAACAGTTAAATGAGATTCATGGGCCATGTCTACAGAAAAAGCGGAACAGATTAACTTGGCAAGAAAGACTATGGATAGAAGAAGCAGAGGACGACAGCGAGAAACATACGTTGACAGCCTGAACACATGAGCAACATCAAAAATGATGAGCAACGATGAATTCATGAATGCCTCGAGAGAGATAGAGAAATAGGTGGAGAACCATAGCTGTCAATGCCTGTACAAGACAGGATACCACTTGATGATGATGATGATGATATTTATAAAAAAAAAATCGGATTCGGAATCGGTAATTGTATCGGAATCGGGAAAAATATTGGCATCGTCCGATCACTAAACATTACTAAACAAGTTTTTTCCAACTTTCATTCACTGCAAACAAAGCGTATTGTTGACACCTAAGAGAATACATCAATTAGCGGCCAGATTTATAGGGCCATCCTAAGTGGGGAGTTGTGCAACATGATGTTTGTTCACATTTAAATTTCTACATGTGCATGCAATCTGTAAAACAAGGAGCTGGGAGAGAATTCCTAAGATGGACGGTTAGAGGAAAGCATCTGTTCGAGTAGAAAGTTATCCTTCATTTGGAAACCTCTACGGTGAAAAGGTGGGATTTTTCTGCTCACCAGATTTGTCGGGAATATTTACGTTAAGGGGATACAAGTGCAATAGGTTCGTCAGAGCATAATTTTGTGAAAGTAGTTGTAAAAGAAGCACAGGAATGCAATAGTGTGGCGATGGGACAGGGGCTGAAGCTTGATAGACCGTGTGGCAACACTCTAAATTAGTTCCAATCATTGAAATTTTTTTAACATAGGAAAAAAATTTCTGAAGTTGAAACTGTTGTTTTAGCAGAATGTTGAGTGGTGCAGGTAGTCTAGTGGTTAATGACACGGACTGGCGACCCGGATGTTCCAAGTTCGAATATGGCTCATTCCACAAAAAATCACTTTCACTTATGATGTTGGCAACCTTTTCTTTGTCTTAGTAGAAGGTTACCTGTAGATCAACTGAAACAATGAACTTTTTTTTTTTTTTTTCACTAGGGAGATCACTACTTATCAAGACCCAGAGGCCACTCCAGGATAAGAGTTAAGTATTAGGTAGATGGTGAGACATGATCAGTCATGGTGGAACTTGGGTAGGATTAGATTATCCAAACGAACAGTTCAATAGGAATTTATTCACATCAGATTTAAAGACAACCACGTTACAGTCAGCTGGGAAGCAGGCACAAGGTATTGCGTTCAACCAATGGACAGCTCTAGGAAAGAAACTCTGCTCATGGAATTTTTAGTTTAGTTTTACGCACAGATAGAAAGTGAGGGAAGTTGTTGAGGTTGTTGCAGTTAGGTGAGTATTTGTTGGGAACGTTTTACAGGGAGGGACCACAAATTAGAGCTCAGTCGAACACATGTCATAAAAGTTACAAGGGAAAGCAAGGGAGCAAAAAGGTCATCATTCACTAAACTGAATGAACTGAAGACGGATGTTTATGGGGGTACAACTGATATTGAAGATAAAATTGTGCCGAGATGGGTATATTTGTTGCATGACACCACGCTCTATAATAGACATGAGGGAAAAACGAATGCACACATATTCAAGACAATGGTAGAAACCTTAGAAAACAACCTTCAGTCTGTAGTGGAATGTATGGTTGTAAGTGAATGGTAATATTCAATGCTACTAAGACTAAGCTTCTTTCCTTTAACGATTGCAAAAAACTTCTCAAACACTGATTGAAATGACGAATAACACCACACATTAACCAATTCTTCAAACTCCCCGGCTTAACATTTGCAAGCAACATGAATTGGAACGAATACATTGAGGACGTTGCCAATGCTGCTGTAAAGAAGTTGGGCTCCCTCTACCGTGCTAGAAAACCACTCACACCAGAGAGTAGCCTATATTTTTACAAAGCTACAAATCACCCGTGCATGCTACATCTGGGTTGATGAATCTTCCACTAGTTTCTCTCTTTTAAACAGAGTCCAAATCTAATCCGTCAACTCTGTCCCGTTACCGCAATGTTGCATCCCTGTGTCTGTTCAACAAGTATTTTAATCAAGGCCAAGAATGGCTCGATTTATTTTTATAGAAAATTTTCTTTGAAAATAGGCGAATTTGAATTAAATTTTAAAATGAAGTACGTATGAAATACGTTTGAAAGCTGAATTACAACGCAATATTATGAAAATAAACAAGTATTTACTTGTTTAAAAGTTAATATTTCGGAGTTACACTCCTTTGTCAGAATTTTAAATATATATTATTTTTTTTCCTTGCCATAATGTTAAATTCAAGACAAAAAACAAAAAGAAAAACGTTAATGAAGAGTCGCCATGCTGTTATCTGCCGTGTTGTTTTTAAAATGCCGGAAGAATGCGTTTGTAACGCGCTTTGAAAGTCAGAGTAGTGTTTTGTGTGATAGAAGCGTTGATTGAATTTGAATTTTAAAATGAAATACGTATGAAATACGTTTGAAAGCCGAATTACAACGCAATATTATGAAAATAAAGAAATATTTACTTGTTTAAAATTAATCTTTGTCAGAATTTTATATACTATATCTTTTTTATCTTTTTTTCCTTGCCATGATGTTAATCTGAAGAAAAAAAAAACTTCATTTGAATTATATAGATTATTCGAACTAGTGTTCTCATCTTGAGTGTTAGTCACACAACGTTTTGGCCGATGTAACTTTCAACCTACTTCAGGTGTATGTTGTTCAACTCAGCAAAGTTTATGTTGAACTTGAAAATCTGTATGAAATTTGGGGTACTAGTGCAGAGAGTAATCCGGGCGTAAATAATGACGTTATTATTTTAAAAGCCATTCTTAACATGGGGAGGGGAGTGTGTTTTGTACCTATTCTGTATTCAACCTTACAATTGAATAAAAAAAACATATCATAAAACTTTAATTAAACTTGGTAATACGATTTAAAAAAAAAATAGCGCGGATCACTCTCTGCACTAGCACCGAATTTTGAATGAAACCGTTTATTTACTCCATGTGGATAGCATGACCAGATACAAGTCTGGATTAATTTGCAGTTTTGTTTTGAGTAATGGCCACGGTTAGGATTGAGACCTTAACCTCCAGAAGAGTGTCAATTACAACTGAATTTTACCTAGTACTTTATCTGTTGTACCACAGGCCCTTACGAACAGTTCTAGTATGGATTGTGAGAGTTTTAAACTTATTGTTGTTTTTAGGTGTATAATCTTACTATTTATCACTACAGATCTGTATTTATTAGTACAGATTATATATATAAAAAGCACTATGTATGTCTGTCTGTCTCCATATTTTCAAACTCTATCTCTTCCTAAACTAAAAGTCGCAGGGCGGCGCTAGAGGCTTCAAATGATTGGATTTTTTATGGGACATTTTTTATGGGTTTTTAGCCGGTTAAAATAGTTTTTTAAGGGGTCAAAAATCGTTATACATTTTGTACATTCATCTCAGTTTATTTTTAATCAGTTCATGTGTGTCACGTTGATACGGTGGTAACGTCACCAGCTTTGAATGCTACAGTTTTGCTTTCGGTTTTGATTCTAGCTGATGGCATCCAAATACATCTCTATAATAATATATGCAGCATCTGGACAAATTAAAATATCATATTTAAGCGTATTTTATGACCGGGTAAAGCCGGGTGCCCCTTCCCCTGTTTATATATATATAATACTAGGTTAATATTTTTCAGAGGTACAGCAACCAATGGAGTTTTAATGAGGTTAATACAAGAGTGTGCAATACCGACGTGGGGCAAAATATACTTTTCATTTGTTTTACACAAGCATTAATACGTCGCTACACATTCATGAGTATGTTTCAGTCAGCCAGTTACAAGTAACTAGAGACATCTTCAGACAATATTGCTTAGTCCGTAATCTAAATTTTTGTATAAGCAATATCACCTGAAGGGATCTCTAGTTACTTAAAACTGGCTGACCGAAACATGCTCATGAATGTGTAGTGATCTATTAATGTTTATGTAAAAATTAAAAAGTATATATATATATATATATATATATATATATATATATATATATATATATATATATATATATATATGGGCACTGTCCGGGAAGTATAAACTAAAAAGCAATCAACTAGTGTTTATGCAACGTTCAGCACTTCCGCTAGTTCGAACACTCTGGATATTCTAATGTCTGAGCCTGCATTGTACGTTCATTAGTTTCCTTCCATTCTGTGGCTATAAGGTAAACGCTTAGCAAATAGTCAAAGGTGGTTTTGTGGCTGAGTTCGATTCTCCCTCCTACACTAATGATTGTGTAAGCATGAGACACTAGTGTTTGTATATATAAAAACGATTATTACATATATATATATATATATATATATATATATATATATATATATACAACTACTTAATTTACTCACATAAAATTAATATACGAGAGTATAAATTTATGTGTAAACTTTAAGTATTTACTTCAAAAGTGCTCAATAAGTAGGTAAAGCTAGTAAGTAAGTTATAAAATATATATGCGCATAAGCCTGAAGAGTCCTAGAGTGGATGAAACACGAAATATTCAGTGTAGCTTAATCGCCATATATATTTTATAACTTACTTACCTATATATATATATATATATATATATATATATATATATATATATATATATATATATACTTCAGAATAATTTTATTCAACAATCAGTTGGTATGGAAACCTGTGATTATAAGATTTACAAAATATTACTGGTGGTAATATTCTATAAGTTATCCCATCTAAATAAGAATTGCTCGATATGAAAGATAGAGCAAATAAATTAAATTGTGATTCAATAAATTAAAAAAAAACCTTGTTGAAATGAAGTGGTTGAGTTTCATATCAAAGATTTTTATTATTCTAAGCAAGACAAAGAATACTTTAGAAAATTAATCTCCTTAACCTATAGGGCTTCGATGTAACCCCTCACTCGAGAAAAGGTGGTTAAGGACCCCTGTCTATCTGAATTCTTGTCTCGTGTTGTCCAGACTCCTCTGAGGTTGTTACATGAAATCTGGTATGCTGAAAGCGAATAGTGAAGCAGCAGGCAGGAAGAAAGACAAACTCATGTAGTCTATCTATAGAAGCTTAATTTTCACAAAATTATGTACAAAAATGTTTTTACAATTCTCATTCAGATTTTGTAAGTTCTTTTCAAAGTCTCAAATCTCTTCACAGACAGCGACAGACGGATGGATGAGGTGGGGAGGGGTCACGTCTCTTTTCGGATTCAGCAAGCAATCTGCTCAACTCCCAACTCTAACTAAACTTTCCACTCTGGTTAATTTTTGCATGACAGTCGTATATATAGTAAGGTGTGTGGATGGGGGTGGAAATTCTCCCGGGCAATAAGATTTTGCCACGAAATCGAAAGCTTTTAGGGTTTTGCGTGGGTACAATTCCCAAACTGAAATCTGAATTACTCATTCTCACGATTTCCAAGGCCAGGTGTCAATTCTGACATCCGACCTTGGGTTCATTTAAGGCCCGACAAGGTTATACGTGAAATTTCCTGTCATCAACTTTTAGCCGTAAAAATATATTTCTCTGGTTTCAAACAATATCTATTTTGGCATGAAATAAAATATGTATATTTATCTTCTCTATCTTAAATCCTTGGGTTATCTGGCGTCACCCGGGAATACAAAGCTACCTCAGCGTAGTTCTAACGCTCCTCAATGGAGGATTACGTTACACTACCATCTCATCAGAGGAGAGAAAATATTAGCAAATATTTATAAAGGTATGTACCCTATTTGCTAAAATCAGTGAGACATGGAAAGTCAAAGAACGTCCACCATGGATTTTACCACGAAATCGGGATCTATCATTTTCATATCCTTTTCTTCAAATCCTCTTGCTACAGGACTTCTGATTAATTAATTATTTTGACGTTGACTTTCCATGTCTCACTGACTTTAGCAAATAGGGTACATACCTTTATAAATATTTGCTAATATTTTCTCTCCTCTGATGAGATGGTAGACATCGAAACCCTATAGGTTAAGGAGATTAATTTTCTAAAGTATTCTTTGTCTTGTTAGAATAATAAAAATCTTTGATATGAAACTCAACCACTTCATTTCAATAAGGGTTTTTTGAAATTCATTGAATCACAATTTAATATATATATATATATATATATATATATATATATATATACATATATATATATGCATACATATATATATACATATGCATATATATATATATATATATATATATATATACATATATATATATATGCATACATATATATATACATATGCATACATATATATATACATATGCATACATATATATATATATATATATATATATATATATATATATATATATATATATATATATATATATATATAAATCAGTATAAATTGTCAATTAGAAATTACAACAATGTATTACTGAACAAGGAATACTGAAATGGTAAAAAAATTTATTAATCCATAGTGTTACAAAGAATGGCTGCTTATTTTCAGAAGAAATTAGCAAAATTATATTCAAAATCCGACTAGAAATTTTGCTGGTCATCACATCAATTCAAAACTATATATTTTATGCTAAAAGTTGATGATAATGCAAAAAGCAAATGTCAAAGGATATTTCAGATGAGGTCTAAGTTCGATAAAGAAAAATAGATAAATGTGTTACAATCCAAAGAAAAAGTTGGTTGCCCAGATGTTGAGATCCAGAGTTTTTATTGATTTCCTTATATAAATGCTCTATCTGGAATATTGAGCTTTTTCATCCGGTTAGGATTGTCGTATATAAATATCACTGTAATTATTTATACTTAAGTTGATTATTCAATTTTTTTTATAATTTTAAATGTTTGTTTTAATTTTTGAATATATATATATATATATATATATATATATATATATATATATATATATATATATATATATAGTAAGTTATGAAAATATATATGGCAATTAAGCTACACAGAATATTCCGTGTTTCATTCTCGAATATTCTGTGTAGCTTAATTGCCATATATATTTTCATAACTTACTACCTAGCTCTACCTATGTATTGAGAACTGTTGAAGTACACACTGAACATTTACGCATAAAATTATATCTTCATATATTAATTTATGTGAAATACATATATATATGCAATATATATATGTATAATGTGAAATATATATATATATATATATATATGAAATATATATATGTGATATACATATATACATACACACACACAGATATATATATATATATATATATATATATATATATATATATATATATATACTTGTTTATTGTTATATAAACATGGTTACATCCTGCTACTACAAATAGCCACTTGTTTCAATCAAACAACAGATATCATCAGGCAGCGACTTGACTATATGCTCTTTTTATTCAGCACTATCTAACAACCTCGTTGAATTCATTAGTCCATTACTTTTGAATAAAAAACCCCGAGTATATATATATATATATATATATATATATATATATATATATATATATATATATATATATACGTTATTTGTTTTTACATAGGTAGTAATATGTTGCTACACAGTCATGATCATGTTTTGGTCAGCTAGTTACAATATTAACCAGAGGCTTCTTCAGGCGATACAGCTTATACGAAAGCAAAGTTTGCAATAAAAATATCAGGTCACTTCCTCATCACAGAGTGTTAATATCAGGATGTTCCGTCAAATGTTGTAAAAAATAAGATATGGTTGTATGTAAATAAGATCTCATATAACTGGCTGATGTAAATCAGCCAGTTCTATTAGATCTTACAACCATATCTTATTTTCATGATATGGCTGTATGTAAATAAGACCTAATATAACATGCTTATGGGTGTGTAGCAACATA
>NC_136510.1:88225426-88302926 GCF_053919585.1 Euprymna scolopes
AGAAATTCTTTACGGCTGAGACAATTTTTATTTTTGTACCTTTTCTCCACGTTAAAAAACGACCCTGGTGTCTAACTCTGTCCCGTGGGGAGGCATAGTAAATAGGTACATATATACATGTGTGTGTGTGTGTGTGTGTGTGTGTGTGTGTGTGTGCGTGTGTGTGTGCGTGCGTGTATATTGATTTTGAAAGGTGGAAATCTACAAAAGAATGTGTTATATCAGGAAATCTGCTATAGTAGCAACAGCGCGGAACGTATTTTCAACATCTAACTCCGATCGGCTTGTAACAAGAGATCTCGTATGTCCACGCGTGACTAACGCTTACGTTGTATTCATGACTAATGACTTTCGATCGTAATGAATTAGCATCGTTTAGAGGCAGGCTTTAACAAGCAGAGAATAAATTATCTTTCATTCATCCATTTGTTTAATTTTATTTTATTTATTCATTTATTTGCATATCATGCCACATCTAATAGTACTTTTCTTTCTTGCCTGTTTTGAGAGTATGGAAAAATGAATGGAATGAAATTTCATGAATGAATCGAGTGACTGCCATTAAGTGCTTTCTCGAATGGTTTAACAATACGCACTTGCGGGCATATTTTTAACGAACGAAAGAAATTCGATAAGTAGAATATTTAATGGGATTTTTTAGCTTATGAGAATAAATACCATTTTGGAAATCAGCATAACAAAAAGGGGTGAAAAAATAAATACACGACAAATGAATATTAATTACCAAAGGCAAGGAAAGTTAGTATTCTAGCTACCTGGATAAGATTTTTGCGTGTTTCAACTTATTTTAAAGTGGTTTGTTTTTCACTTAAAAACAAAAGTAATGTAAAATCTGTCGAGTTATTACAAAAAATAGCGGTTTACAGCCTGTTTGAAGCCTCGATGATTGCTCAAAAATCGAAAATTAAACAAATACTGGTAGAACATTAGATTTTCGCACGATTGGTGACATTTATTGGGTGTTTTTTTTTTTTTACCGAATATCTTGTTTAATTTTCGATTTTTGAGTGATTATCGAGGTTCCAAACTGTCTGTAATGACTTCGCAGGTATATTGCCATTTTTTTTTACGTTCTAATTCCACAGACTTTAAATTACTTTTATTTTTAAGTGAAAATAAAACACTTTAAAATAAGTTAAAACATCGAAAATTTATACAGATATGTTGAAGAGTAACTTGCCTTGCCTTTGGTTACATTTATTTGTTGCATATTTATTTTTGGTAGCTATTTTAATAAATGCCTACCAGTGTTTTATTATTATTATTATTATTATTATTATTGGCTCGCATGGAGCTTTCACACAAGTCAACAAACGATCTGATTGGAAACCTGTGGTATTCTCTGGACGCTGAGTGACAACAAGTCTCCCCAGACGTCCAGCTCTCTCCACCTCCTTCGATAGCATTTGCAAATGAATTTGCATCATCGCAACAGCCGCTTACCATTGATTTCTCGCTGGTAGTGGCCATTGGTTTATACTGGAATTTGAGTGGCACTCAGCCTCCCCAAGGTCCCAGTTCTCTTTGCGCTTGTCCAGCCGAGGTCTGGTTGGCGCTCGCTCCTCGGTCTTTCAGTCCTTATTGACCTTTCTCGGCCCTTTGGTATCATTTTTTGGGGAGGGGGGGATCAGTGATGAAACAATGGGGGGGATGCATGATGGGGGGTGTAGAACTTGTAAATATGCAGTTTCGGTGTTCTTCATTAACGCTTATTCGTTATATTGTCTTGTATTATTCTCCGCATTCAAAGGTTTTCCTTCTTCTTCTTCTTCTTCTTCTTCTTCTTCTTCTTCTTCTTCTTATTATTATTATTATTATTATTATTTTTTTTTTTTTTTTTTTTTTTTTATATATATCGGATGAGGGGGTACCACGCTTAATTCCCTTAATATGTATTCAAATACAAACATTTACAAATGAAATTTAAAAAAAACTCGGAAACAATAATATACATAGTAAACATTTATTCTTCGCAGACTCGATAGAATTCGCTTGAGATTATGTCCAGAAAAATAGTTACAATCAATCAGAAAAGGATGTGTACGAATGTGTGTGTGTGTGTGTGAGAGAGAGAGAGAGAGAGAGAGAGAGAAAGAAAGAGAGAGAGAGAAAGAAAGAGAGAGAGAGAAAGAGTTGAGGGACATGTCTTACATATCGTGAAATATGTGTGCATTTTTTAATGGAAATCGTTTCAGACAAGGCATGAAACCACTTGATGTAAAGAGCTGAAAATATAATACTTCATGGTCAAAAACTTGCCAACAATAAATTCTAGACAGAATAGATTCTGACCCAGAAAACAGCAATTCTTTCTTCTTTGTCAGAAACATCACTCCATGAACGTGAGAACTAAAGAACAAAATAAAGGAAGCTAGAGTTACGTGGCTGCCGGAAGTAAACCTAAGATCTACTCCCTACTCTCCTTAGCGCACATGTGTTGATGAGTGTGCTCACCAGAGGTCTGATTGGATAAAAAAAAAAGGACACAAATTTTCTTGAGCGTCCGCATTTTATATATCGCCCCTTCTACCATCGTGAAAGGTGAGATAGTTTAGGCCAGAAATGTCCTCTGGGGAATGCATGTATACGTGTGTAGAAAACGGTAAACAATGCTACATTTTTAATTTTCTCATTTTTTTTATATTTTAAATGTATTGGTTCGTGTTTATCAGCGGCCAAACCTGAAGGAAGATGAAAGGGTGAAATTATTGTGCATCCCTTTTTATATGACAGATTGTAGCGCCTTCTACCATCACAATAAGTGGAGGAGGAAATTTTGGGGCCTGAATCGCCTTCTGGTTAGTGTATGTGTAAATGTGTAGAAAAAGGGAGTGGATTATATATTTAACGAACGGAAGAGAATCGATGAGCAGAGTATTCAAGCAGTATAGCTCATGAGAACGAAATGAAAACACCATTTTGGGGGGATTGTGCAGGTGTGAAGTCAACAAACCAAAAGAAAGGGGGGGTGCTAATAAAAATCAATCATACAATAAATACATATTATCATACCAATAAAAGTTACTTTTCTACCTACCTGGCTCAGTTTTTAGTCACGTGCAAGCGACTCTATAAGTCATTCCGTCGGTCCGTCCGCCCGTCGGTCGGTCTGTCGGTTGGTCTGTCCATAACACTTTTGTGCTTGGCCTTTTTGGTTAAGATCAGAAGTCTGTTGTTAATAGATGCTGTTCTTAGCTTTTTAATCTTTTCTTGGCCTTTTGGTGAAGATCAAAGGTACATGAAGGGTCGGGCGGAGGCGTGTGCTACATACGTCTTTCCGCTAATCCTTTACTGTCTGTCTGTACTTCCCTCCTTGCAAAACAACGTACCAGCTTACAGGAGCACCTCGACACACTCTTGTGGAACGAGGGTAAGCATTATGCTTGCAGAGAGGTCTGTGTTCAAAATCTGAGCGAGGGAGGCTTGGGACTGCCCGATCTCCTGTGTCACAAGCACGCAGAGAGGTTGGCCTTCCTGAACCATTCGTTGTAAGCAGACGTTCCATGGGTCACTGCGGTTGGAAGCTCGTTTTCCAATCTCACACCCAACCCCTCGGTCGAAGCTCGGCAGAGACCAAGGGGGGAATTAACATTCTACACCGAATGCCCGTCCGCACTTAGAGCGTTACCGGGGACCAGTGTCCTCGAACAGTCTAGGAACAACCTTTATCAGGAGCTAGTGGGGTGTAGCAAAAAGGAACTGCTAGTGAAGTGGATAGGGATGTCGTTGGAGGAGGTCTGCTTCCAGTGGAGTCGGGCGCCGGGACGGGACTTTCTTACCAACTCGGAATTTTCCCTCACCTGGCGACTTGCCCGGAACACACTGCCCCTCCTTGACGAACTCTACTTGCACAAAGAAGAGACCCGCGTCTATTGCCTGCACTGCGACGAAGACATGAGGGAAACAATCGGTCATGCTTTTCCCACTGCAGCAGGTTTAAGACACTCCTAGGGTACGTCAACGATGTAATGGCATGCATCGATGCCAAGCACCTGTTTGAACTCGACGAGTCTTATTTTGTGGAGAACATTCAGCCGCTACCTAGGGAGAAAAGAATGGTTTTTCTGGCGATCCTAGCAGTAGCGAGAATGGTCATATGGATCACACGCCTCAAGTGAGTCCACGAAGGGATATCTGTTCCGGATCGGGATTTGATCATCTACTTTAAACATCTGCTTAAAGTAAAGATCAGATGCGATTGGAAAAGGTTGCCTCGAGTTGTCTTTGATAGGAGGTGGATGCATGACACTAGCTTATGAATCCGATGAGGTGCCAAGTTTGAATTCGTGTTACCACCATAGGCATGGCACACGCGGTACCGAGTCCTACCGAACCCATCCCACTAGGTTAGCAATAGAAAGTTAGAGGCTCTTGACTGGTGGTACAAATGAGATCCGTCCCCCAATTGTTTGTTTTGGCACTAAAGAACCTTCCGAGGCTACCCTACCATAACCCCCCCCCAACTCTTTTGTTTTGTCACCCCTGGTTAACCCTTACTCGGAGGTCGCCTTCTACCTTCCCCTCCCCCCCCTTTTTTGTTTTTTGATGCTTTATTTATTTTTTCCCCCACTACCCAAGAATCTACCCCAATCCCCACTAGGGATCTTCCTGCTTGTTTTCGGTGCCCCAGAGAAAAGTAGGCGATCTAACTACTTAGATTACCTCAGGGAGGGACCTTACTAACAACGCACTAGGCAATTTTATTTGGTCATTTTTTCTAGGTTGTTTTCCCACTCCCCAACACGAACTATTTGTTACCAAATTAAGAACTTTTATTTTTCCAATGAATTGAACTTTTTTCACACACACACACATACACATTTATGTTTTAAAAAAAAAAAAAATACACACACACACACACTCACACACACACACACACACACACACACACAGAAATTGTAAATATATGCTTTTGGCTAAAACGCTGGGAATTCATTAGTTAGCTTTAGATTCCACAGAGTGAATGAGGTATTGTAAATGTCGCCAGTCAAGAGTAAGTCGCCAAAGACTCCAATTTTTACTTTAGTTACAAAGACCCTGCAACACTCCCCTCCCCAGATCTTATAGGACCTTGTGCCTAAATTTGTTTTGTCTTTTGGAGATTTTACTTTTTAAATTTTTTAATTTTATATTGAAATTTTTTAATTGTAATTTTTTCTTTAAACAGAATAAATTAAATATTAAGATCAAAGTGTAGTATCTGTTCCGGTAGATACTGCAAGCAAAGACCATATGTGGGGACAACCCCACATATAAGACCTTGGTCAATGTGGGGGCCACCCTTCATACCAATTGTCACTATCCAGCTCCCCTACTCCCCGGGCAGCTGGTCCCCATTTCCCCTTTACTCCTCACATTAAAAATCGGCCTTGTGCCTAATTTGCTCGGTGGGGGAGCAAATAAATACCCTGTTCTTGGCCTTCGGGACAAGATCAAAGTGTAGTATCTGTTCCGGCAGATACTGCACTTAAGATAATTTGTACCAGTCAATGGAGGGGAAACCCTCTATACTGGGACAATTATTATTTTTGGTAACCAGAGTGACCCCTTTTAGGGGAGCTGGTTTTTACCTCACATTAAAAACGGCCTTGTGCCTAATTTGCTCAGTGGGGGAGCAAATAAATACCATCTGTTCTCTCAGTTACTAAACTTGACCCACCACCGGGCTTTCGGGCTAGGTTAAGGTGTTTTTTCTTACTAACTTTTGTTAGCAAGGACCGACCCCCTCCTTTGGGGAGTCAGGACCTAGAGGACCGACTCCACATTTGTGGGAGCTTGGACCCGGAAACCGATCCCCTCTTTTGGGAGACTGGAATCTCAGGACCAACACCACTATCGCTGGTAGTTGAGACCTTCTTTTTTCATTTGTTGTTTTTGCATGTTGTTTTTTCTTCGTTTCGGTCTCACTTCTCGAGACTGGGATGGTCTAATTTCTCAACACTTAATTGCCTGAGCAGCACTCTGACCTGCCAGGCCCAAACTTTGTCTATCTTCGCTGCTCTCCCAGTGGATCGAGCAGACAGGGTTCTCTTTCTCGCTTCCGTTGGGGTAGTTAGTGGGTAGGGTGACGTGGGGTAGGGCGGGTGCTTCGTTTCTGCTCCCCTCTGTGGGCAGGGATGCCTATCCCCTCTCTCTCTTAATTGCGACGCGGCACTCTGACCCGCTAGCACCGTCAAAAACTCTAATTTCTTCAAAGTCCGCTCCTCCCCCTCCTCCCCCTCCATTCCCCTGGGTTTTCTTTTCCCCCAGTACACTTTGGTCCGCGCCAGCGGCCAGTGCAACCGCCACGATGCCAGGCAGGAGGGGTACGTCACCCCAAATGCGCAGCATCTCAACTGCGAACGACTCCCTATGTGAGGGAGCTGATGCATCTCCCGGCGAGACGGCGCCAGGAAACAAGGTAGGGCCCCGGCGCGCGGCGACCTTGGAAGAAAGCGGGAGGGTAGGGCCGCAGCCCGCAGCGACCCCCCAAAAAGCACCTGCAACCGCTCCCCACGAGGGCAACCCAGCGGAAAAAGCTGCCGTTAAGTCACTAGCTGGGGAAAGTGCAGAACCCAGCCAACCAGCTGCACCCCAGGACGGCAGAACCAAGGGAGGAAGACCGGGGAACCCATCCCCCGCTCCCCCAAAGGGCGACTCCCCAACAGAAAAGGAGGAAAACAGCACCGCGGACCAAACCGAGGCGCTGGATGAAGATGTAATAGCCTCCATCTGCTCACTATTCGGCGGGGAAGACAGTGATTGGCCCCCCAACACTCCCCAAGAGGACCAAATACGGAAAAAGGGTGACTCTCCGGCCAGTGGTAACAAAAGCAAGCTGGAAGGAGAGACACCCTTGACAGTACCCACCAAGGCTCCAGCTGGGAACACGGCACCAGAAGGGGAGACACCTCCATCCCTCAAGGGGACAGCCACCCAGCAAAGGAAGAAAATAAGAAAGGGGAGCGGCCCGGAAAGCAAACCAAGCCAGGACGAAACAACGCCAAAAACACAATGGCCTACTTTGCCTGGTAACGGGCCAGTTCCGAAACCAAAAAGGCCCATAACAGGGGAGAGCCCCACAACACCAGCTACGCCCCCCAACCCGAGTCCAGCTGACACCCACCAGGATGGAGGACCGGCATGGGGCCCCAAAGAGCAGCAAGGGAAGTTGACGCCCGAAGACTACAGAGCACTCTTCGACTCCACTTACAAGGAGTATACCCAGGGGAACAACATCCAACCCCTCCCGGGTCAAGTGGAAGTTCTGGAGAAAAGAGTGCTCTCGCTGATAACTTCAGACACCAAGACAAGGGGTCTGACGGGCGTCAACAAGGACACCATGATGAACGTGTTGCTGGAACAGAACATTCCCGCCAACTACATCTGTAGAAGGAGTTACGCACAGTGGGATGTTCTGCTCCCCACCTCCGAAGACGCAGTCAGGCTGTCCAGGACCTGCCATCAGAGCAGGAACATAAAGCTCCAACCCATCTATATGAACAAGAGGAGAGCAAATGTTTCTGCTCTAAACGTCCCCTGCTATATGGAGGCCAAACAACTGGGGGCTATCCTAAGCCAGTATGGGGACGTAGAGGAAGTCACCCCGGTCCGCGGATTAAGAAACATCATGACCGGAGACTACAAAGTACAGATGGTCCTGGACAAGGCTGGATTCTACGCCATCCCAGCCACACTCAAGTTCGGAGAGTGGACACTCTCCCTTATAGTGGAAGGGAGGAGGCCCCATTGCTGGCTGTGCACACAACAAGGGCATATGGCGAAGGACTGTCCGAAGAGGAATGGAGGGAAGAAGCCCACAAAAGCGGCGGGAACAAGCGTGACAACAAATCAAGCCACTGCTCCCGCGCCGGCCGCAAATCCTCCAGAGGCACCGACAGGCTGGGTGACGGTCGTAAAGAAAGGCAAGATCAACAAACAGCCATCCTTGCAGACAGTCACCCAAGACCAAGAACAACCGAAGAGCGAGACGGAGAAAATGGACACACAGACACCCTCCTCCTCAAACAAGAGGAAACTACCAGAATCTGAGGAGGAGGCCGCGTCAGAGGCAGAGGAAGAGACAACAACAGTCTTTATGGCCCTGAGCGCAACAGAGATCAGGAGGGCCAGGAGGAGGAAAAGCCGCAAGACACGCGCAAACCCTCCTACCCCCACTGAGACTGAGAAGGACTCCCTCGCAACAACAACACAGGATGAGCCCCCTGTGATCCCAACACCCCAGCAACCCGAACAACCTTCCCCCTCTCCTATAAAGGCCCCAAGAAACTCTTCCCGCCCCTCATCCCGTGACAGGAGCCAAAAAGAAGAAAACGAGCAGGCTACCCCCTCCCCAAGCGCTCAGTCTCCCCATCAACCAAAAGAGATCCCCTCCCCCACTCCCAAAGTCCGCACTGAACGGACCAAAAAGCTCCCCTTCCTGCCAGGAAGCAGGATTTGTGAAACAGACCCTCTCCAACCGGCTCCGGACCTTAAAGGACAACAGAAGGTCCGGTACAATAAACTTAAAAACTTTGAAAAAGTCGGTGGAGACCTAGTAACAGACCCCACTAAATTCAAGGACGCTCCCTTGTTGACCACTTTCGTTAGGGTCAACAAGGACGGTAGGACTGGAGGAATGTGGGCAATGATTAAGGCAGTGAAGAATGCGATCCCAGGCCAGCAGCTGGTGGATAGGGACCATCCTTCACTGACCAACATTTTCTTTAAATGTGAGGGTAGAATCCCCATGTATGTACACCCATCGCTATACAGGGCACTCAAACTAACCTTCCCCCTGGACGTGGGGGGCGTGGCCAAGGATGGATCACCTTCATCGGATTTACTTACCGGCAGCCTTGGCCAGGCCTGCCATGTCCTCACTGCCCAGGATTTCAGACCCGTCTGTGACAGTGCTTGAGGTAAGTGATCATGTCTTTGAACTTGGCTACATTGAATGTGAGGGGCATCAGGTGTCGAAGCAAGGCCTCGCGCGTTGTGAGAGACTTGGTGTCCCTCAAGGTAGATATTGCCGCTATCCAGGAGACCCACTTTGTTTGTGACGCGGATTGTCAGGTGCTGGTAAACGATTACGATGTCTACTCAGCATATGGCAATACCTATAGTCGTGGAATCTCCTTGCTAGTGAGTCGCACCCTGTCAGCGTCGGTGAATGTTGTTCACGCAGGCGAGGACGGGCGGGCGCTTGTTGTTGATGTTGCTGTTAATTGTAGTGTTTTTCGGATTGTTGCTGTTTATGCTCCCAATGCTGCTGTAGAGAGGGCAACCTTTTTTCGACGGTTGGAGGGCTTCTTAGTGGATCCGGAACGGTTAGTTTTAATGGGGGATTGGAATGCAATCCTTGATTCCAAAATAGATAAGGTCGGGGGGACTAGCGGGTCGGCGTGGTGTGACAGCAGTCTGTCTGACCTGATGGCCTCGTGCGATCTCGTCGACAGATTTCGTCTGGATCATCCGGGGCGGGAGATGTGGACGTGGCATCCTGTAGTGCCTTCCCATCCAAGCACTTACTTGGATCGGATGTTAGTTAGAAGAGGCGATGTAGACTTCCTATCTTGCCCCACGTTCCACTTGCTAGGACACTCGGACCATAAACTTGTTATGGCCCGTTTGAACTTAAGTGCTAGGCCTAAACTGGCCGGATACTGGAAGTTCAACAGCACCTTGTTGGAGCTGGAGGACTACCGGTTGAAGGTCACTGAGCTAATTCAGCGGGCTTTAGTGGGGGCGGTTACAGGGAGTAAGTGGTGGGTTAGTCTCAAGGCCAAAATTAGGCGCTTCTCTGTCCAGTATAGCCAACGCCTCGCGATAGATAAGGCTAAGGCAAAGAAGCGTTTAGAGGATAAGCTGACCCGGGCGGTGGAGGGGGGGGGGACCCCCTAGAGTTAGCACTAGCTAAACAAGATCTCAACTGCTTGGCTAGCGAGCGGTATGAAGGTCAAGTAGTTAGGGCTAGGTTAAACAAAGTTTCTAACGAGGCTGTGAATGTTGACGCTGTTGAGCGTAAGGCTGCTTTAAGGCGCGGTTCGGATGGGTACATTCGTAAAGTACATAACCTGGAAGGACACCCCTTAGTATCGACTCGGGAGATCTGCGAGGGGTTTCGGGAGCATCTATCGGTGCGCTTCACCCAACTACCCGGACTCAGGGTTGATGAGTTTGGCAGCTATTTGGCTGACTCGCCCCGCCTCACGGCGGCTCGGGCGGCTAGCTGTGATGGTCTTATTACTGAACATGAGGTCATTACTGCGTTGAAGCAGGTCGGCTATAACAAATCCCCGGGGCTTGATGGTTTACCCTACGAGTTTTACTTGAGGCTGTCGCCCATGTTGGTCCCTATTCTGAAGGATATGTTCAACCATTGGTTTGCCCAGGGTTCCATCCCTGGACAGGTGACCAAGGGTGTGATCACATTGCTGAGGAAAGGTCAACGGCATGGTGGGAGGGAAAACTTTGATGATTTTAGGCCCTTGACTCTGCTAAACACAGAGTTAAAGATTTTGGCAAAGATTCTTGCGAATCGCTTGCAGGTTGTCATCACTGACTTGATCGAACCGGACCAGACTTATGCTGTGAAGGGGAGATCGATTCAAGACAATTTGCACTTGATACGCTCGATCATAGAGGGGACAGAAGACGACGCCGAAGCCGCGCTGATCAGTTTGGATCAGTCCAAGGCATTCGATAGGGTCGACCATCGGTTCCTAGGATCTGTGCTAGAGGCCGCCGGATTTAATCCGGACTTCCGCAAGTGGATCTTTGTTCTGTATGACAGGCCGACGGTAGCGGTGCAGATCAACGGTAAGCTGTCGGAGTCATTCGCTGTCTCTCGGTCGGTGCGACAGGGTTGTCCGCTGTCGCCTCTGTTGTATGTCCTGGCGTTGGAACCCCTCCTTCGCAAGTTAAGGGACGAGGCGGCTACACCAGTCCTGCGCGGAATAGCTCTCCCTGGAGGCACACGAGCCAGGGTTTCCGCGTTCGCCGATGACGTCACCGTGTTCGTGTCTTGCCTCACGGACGTTCAAGCGGTGGTCGAGGCGCTCGCTCGATACGAAGAAGTAACAGGGGCCATCTTCAACCGTAGCAAGTCTGTTGGCCTGCGGTTGGGGGCCTGGACCGGGGTAAACTCGCTTCCAGGTATTTTCAGCTGGACCGATGGACCGGTCCGCATTCTCGGTGTCTGGTTTGGACCGGGACTTCAGCTGGAAAAGAATTGGTCGGAAGTACAGTCTAAGGTCAAATCGTCAGTAAAGACTTGGATTGGAAGGAAATTGTCCTTGAAGGGTCGGGCGGAGGCGTGTGCTACATACGTCTTTCCGCTCATCCTTTACCGTTTGTCTGTTCTTCCTCTCCCTGCAGAACGACTAACCCGCTTACAAGGGCGCCTCGATTCACTTTTGTGGAACGAGGGTAAGCATTATGTCTGCAGAGAGGTCTGTGTTCAAAATCCGAGCGAGGGAGGCCTGGGTCAGCCCAGTCTCTTGTGTCATAGAAACGCCGAGAGATTGGCTTTCCTGGGTTGTTCGCTTGAAGGAGACGCTCCTTGGGCCCCTGTGGTTGAGAACTCGTTTCCCAACCTCAAACCCAACCCTTCGGTAGAAGGTCGTCGTAGACCGAAGGGGGAGTCCAAGTTCTTCTCCGAATGCCGAACCGCTCTTAGAGCTTTGCCGGGGACCAATGTCCTCGATCAGCCAAGGAAGAAACTGTATCGGGATTTAGTGGAGGGGACCGCGAAGGATCCACTTTGT
Organism: Euprymna scolopes; assembly: GCF_053919585.1. NCBI lineage: Eukaryota > Metazoa > Mollusca > Cephalopoda > Sepiida > Sepiolidae > Euprymna > Euprymna scolopes. The sequence continues at coordinate 88,237,195 of NC_136510.1, forward strand.
AGGCGGATGGGATGGTCGATGGAGGTTGTCCGTTCTCAATGGCGTTGGGCGCCGGGACGGGAGATTCTGAATAACTCAGAATTCTCCCTGACTTGGCGACTGGTCCGAAATGCGCTGCCCCTCTTCGACGTACTTTTCCGGTATAAAGAACATACCAGCCGCTTCTGTCCGTGCTGTGACGAACGCGAGCCTGAAACAATCGAGCACGCGTTTTTTAGTTGCAGCCGGATACAGCCCCTATTAAGGTACGTCGAGGGGGTAACAGCTCGCATCGATGCCGAGTGTCTGCTCGATCTCGACGTAGGAACTTTTGTGTACAACATGGAGCCGCCGTTCCCCAGGGAGGAAAGTTTGGTTTTCCTGGCGATCCTAGCAGTAGCGCGCATGACCATTTGGATCGCGCGCCTCAAGTTGGTCCACGAAGGGACATCTGTTCCTGATCGGGATCTGATCGTTTACTTTAAACATTTGCTTAAAGTAAAGATCAGATGCGATTGGAAGAGGTTGCCTAGAGTGGAATTTGACAAGAGGTGGGTGCACAGCACTAGTTTGTGCATCCGTCGAGGAGCCAAGTTTCAATACGTGTTCCCTCCTTAGGCATGGCATGGGCGGTGCTGGGTCCTACGGAACCCATCCCGCCTAGGTTAGCATTATAAGTTCAGTAAAGTAACTCTTGACTGGTGGTACAAATGAGATCCTGTTCCTGATTTTATTTTTTGGTATTAGAGAACCTCTGAGTCTGCCCAACCCCCCTGCTCCTCATCTTTATTTTCTGATGCCCCCGATCATCCCCCTACTCAGAGGTCACCTTCCTACCCCCTCCATCCGTTGCTTTATTTTCTCCCACCTCCATTAAGGCGACTTCCCCAAACCCCATTAGGGATGCTCTGCTTGTTTTCGGTTCCCCGGAAAACAGTGGGGGATCTAGCCACATAGAATAGTACGGGGGGGGGGGGTCTTACTAACAACACATTAGTAGTTTTTCCTTATTTTTGAAATTAACATTTTCATTAGTTTTTTCCCACTCCACGAACATTTTATGCCAATTAATTCAAGAACTCTTTCTAATGAAATCGAACTTTATTTTCTCACACATACACACACACACAAAAAAAAAAAAAAAAAAAAAAAAAATGCACACACAACATACAGAAATGAATATACAAATTGTACATAGTTAAATTTTACATTGAACGCTGGGGTTATTAATTAGATTAGGATCCACAGAGTGATTGAGGTATTTTGGTAAATGTTGCCAGTCAAGAGTAAGACTTCAAAGTCTCATCTGTTACATAGTCAAAAAGACCCTGTACCCTCCCCCTCCCAATTTCTTGTAGGGCCTTGTGCCTAATTTTGTTGAATTGAATTTTTTGTACGTTTTTTATGTTCAATTTTTTCTTTCTCAATAAAATATATAAACAAGATCAAAGTGTAGTATCTGTTCCGGCAGATACTGCACTTAAGATAATTTGTACCAGTCAATGGAGGGGAAACCCTCTATACTGGGACAATTATTATTTTTGGTAACCAGAGTGACCCCTTTTAGGGGAGCTGGTTTTTACCTCACATTAAAAACGGCCTTGTGCCTAATTTGCTCAGTGGGGGAGCAAATAAATACCATCTGTTCCGGCAGATACTGCAAGCTATGACTAGCTAGGACTAGCAAAGACCAGATGTGGGGGCAACCCCACATGCCTGACCTTTAACCAGCTCCCATTTCCCACCTCTCGGGAGCTGGTCCCCTTTTTCCCTTCCCCCTCCCTTCACTCCTCACATTAAAAATCGGCCTTGTGCCTAATTTGCTCGGTGGGGGAGCAAATAAATACCATCTGTTCTTACTACATGCTGTACTTATGTTTGTAACTTTGTGATATGAAGTGGGGGATCACTTTTATCTATTAATTTAATGTAAAATGATCACCCACTTTACAACCAGTCAGTCTCAAAGTCATTCAAGTCATTCTCCAGATCATTCAAGTTGTTTATGAAGGATTCCAGTTATTTTTAAGCATCCAAGTCATTCTTAAGGTCATTCAATTCATCCTTAAGTTCATTAAAGTCATTCTAAGTCATTTACTTTTTATTTATTTAAGTCATTTCACCCCATTTTTCGGTCATTTTAGTTTATCTTTAAGAATTTCATGTCAATCCTACATTCACGCATTCATTCATTACACGAGAGCACGCGACTAATGGCTATCGGCCTAATTGTGTTTTAAAGTTATTTTCAATTTTTTTTTTTCATTTCAAATAATCACTTCTTACGAGGGGTTAACTAACAAAGATGGCTGCCGATATTTTCCGTGTGTATTTTCTGGCGGCCATCTTTGTTGGATAAGCTACTGAAATTTTTACTGGCTATGGTAACATTTATTTGTTGTATATTTGATTTTTTTTTCTCTTATTTAGTCGTTTGTTGGTTTAATTGCACAATCCTTCTATTGTTTAATTTTCTTTGTAAAAATGGAAGACAAGAAAAGAAGTCTCATTCTGACATTTAAAACAGCTTTATTGGTCATCTTTGTTGGTAAGAATAAGGAAACGGGTTAGTCGTGGAAAGTGTTTCTGTATGGAGATGTAGATTAAAGATTAGATAGGCTTGTTGAAAAAGAGAAGAGTTCATAGCCATGATAGATGGTTTGTCTCCTTAAAGTTAGCAGTACAAACGTGTCAAGAAAGATTAGAGACACGACTGTAGGATGAGAAAGAAAGTTTGTGTGTGGATAGCTATGTTGATTTGTTTGTATTCACGTCTTAGTCGAATACCGAGCCTTTTTATGAAGCTAATGTTGCCTAATCCCTAACTGTGTCAATATATTTATATATTAATTTTAAAATCCTGCTGAGACAGCTTCCAAAACTGACATCATTTTTCTTAAAATTATAGTGCCGATAGTGGGGAAGAAAAAGAAACCCATTAATGTTGAATTTTGTTGTGAAGCAAGTGTGGCCTAATAACTAACCGTGACAATTTTTTTATCTATTAATTTGGAAAATTTGCTGAGTTACCTTCCGGAAATTACATTATTTCTCTTAAAATTATGGTGTGTTGCTAGTGAAGGAGGGAAAGAAACACAACGTTATTGAAATTCATGTTGAAGCAAGGGTTGCCTAATTTCTAACTGTGTCAATGTATTTATATATTTATACAGACTCGAGTGCTTTTCCTCCAGGGCGCTGACTTCTAAAATCCACTTTTCTGATCTTGTGCCATATCATCCTGTCGTAGTTGAAAACCGTTGCTCTAAATGGCATCTATTATTAATAACGATTTGGTATCCGTCTGTTTGAAGTCAAAATTACACTATTACTTCTGTTACCATTGTACATCCTCATGTAGGCCTACAAGACTTGCCAGGACACTGAACCAATTCCACATGAGCTGTCTCTGTAGATTGGTCAAAATCAAGCGGCAAGACAAGATACCAATCACAGAGGTTTTAGCCCGGTCAAGCCTCTCATCAACACACACCATACTGCAACAGCGTTGGATGGGTCATATATATGCTTATTAAAATGTTTTTGATGAATATGGAAGGTATGACTCCCAGAATTTTTTTTTTTTTTAATTACATTTTCACCCCAAACAAGGCACATTGCCACTTTGGTGTAGGGGGCTACTATCAGGGGAAACATCTACTGGGGTACTATGTAGGGATTTGGGTAGCGAGATGTTGGTTCACGTTGCACTTGAACTTATGCATGTCAGTACAGTTGGGGAAGCAGTGACCTGGAATGGAATTCCAAAGTCTAGCAGTTTTAGACAATCTTATTTATAACTATGCATTAGGACAATTAACCAATGAGAAACCTCCCCTCTTATTATAAAAATATCGAATTTTGGATTCCAATCAGTCTCCGTCTTGACATGACTGAACCACTGCTGATCAGGGACTAGATCGATTCTTTGCGAACTGGATTTACTGCCGTCATCTTTGTTCTACAGAATCACTCAATACTTGAGATGGTAACTGCATCGATTCTTTGCCAACTGGATTTACAACCGCCATCTTTGTTTTACTGAATGGCTAATCACTTAACAATGCTGCATGCTTTTGAGTAACTTATTAATTGATTTTTTAAATTCTTTTTGCAAGGAAGTTACAACTTATCAAAGCATAAAGGCCACTCAGGGATAAGAGTTAAGAAAAGATAAAGGAAAAACTGAAGGATCTATACTTAGGAAATATATATGGCAATTAAGCTACACAGAATTTTCTGCATTTCATCCTCATGAGGATTTAATTGGGCTATTTGTTGTGAGACCGAAACTTACCTGCATCATAGACTCTTCCAGTACTATATAACGATGTGAGATAACACTCTCAGGGGACAGTATCATAATACCGTAGAATCAGCAGGAGTACTAGTAGTATGCAGCACATACAACTACCTGCAATGGACACTAGCAGATAGTAAGCTCCACTTACTCTTTATCCTATCTTTGTAACCTTTTGTTAATATATCTTTTTTTACACCTAATTCGTGTTCTGTGTTTTCCTTGTGTGGTCCCAGCCTTGGATCCACATCACTTAGCTCAAAACAATGTTCCTGGCAAACTGCAAGCTACAAAGCAGCCACAATTGCTTAATCTACATTCATTGAGGAATGCAAGAGGAAATGTGTTATTCAGAAAGACAGTGCAGTCTGCATCACTACATAATCATCCCACAGTTGCCCTACATGCGGAATATATTTCACAGCTCATAGCAGACTAACGAACCATCTCTGGACAAGCAAAGCAAGTACCTGATCACAGTCGTTTTTGCTAGAAGTGGACAAACATCATCGGTGTACTATTGTACTATTTTTCAAATCTAAATTCAAGGGAGGAGGGTAGTATCTGTTCTGTTCTGATCAGGCCATCTTTCTAGGCATTACCTCGCCTTTGGAACGGGGGGGGGGTGACGTACTGTAGTATCTTTATGTTATCAGCAGACCATTCTTTTTTGTAGGTTTTGTGTAGTAAAGTAGTATATGTTTGTTCATCATGACCTCCACCTTTGGGGAGGGGCAATGTATCTTGTATCTAACTCTACCCTCGTGGGGAGGAAAGCAAATAGGGACTACACAAGAGTAGAAAGTGGATCTTGTGTTTAATTTTAGCAGCCTTATATTATTCTTTGGTTCTCATTTTTCATGAGCGATGTTTCTGACAATGGGGAAAGAATTACTGTTTTCTGAATCGGAATCTATTCATATAACAATTATTGTTGGCTAGTTTTGGATCTTGAATTTGTATTCTTTTAGCTCCTTACATCAGATGGCTTCATGGTTTGTTTGAAGCGATTTCCATGTAAATATACATATATATATATATATATATATATATATATATATATATATATATATATATATATATACATGTGTATATAGTGGTTGTATCAATTGGTTCCCTACATGTAAATCCTATGAAATTTGTATGATTATTAAAGAGTGCTCAATGCAGGACAGAGCTGGTATATAGTCTGTTGATTATACAAACATTATTGGTTACATATGTGCAGACATGTTTCAGTGGAATCCCAATTCAAGGATAACATTTCATCAGATCCAAAAAGAATCGATATTGAAACGGAAGTTAAAATTACATTAGTTTTGTAAGATATTTGTGTGTAGTTTACATGCTGGAAGAAAGTGGGATGCGTATTTTGTGAATGTGAGCAGGAAGGGTTTTTGGAGGGAAGTATGGTGAAGGAAGGAAGTAGGGGTGAGGGAGGAGGGGGAGGTATAATTTTGTGTGGTTAAGCTGTCATGGTGGGAAGGTGTTGGTATTCTTTTAACATGGCGCTTGTGTATTGGCCTAAGTTTTCGCTTTGATCTGAAGTAATATTATACTCTTACCGTCAGTAACACTACAATTCATAACCCCTCACTCTCAATATCTTAATTAATTAATAAATAAACCAAGGTAAGAGGATAAAGGATACAGAGTAGTCCTGATACACTACAAATAACTATACTTACTACAAACGGACACACCTCTAATTAATAATGGCACTCACCGAAAAACGTCAAAGAAGAGACCTAGCTTAAATAACAGCTAAATTAAGGTAGAAGCCATCCTCTCGTTATCCCTCAACACCATCTTTAACCCTTATCCCTGAGTGGCTTCCGGGCCTTGATAAGTGGTGATCACTGTGTAAAAAAAAAAAAAAAAAAAAAATCTCAAGCGTCACTGTTAAATATTAAACTAAACGAATAGAAACACAATTTGACATCTACTGGATAAAGGTGAGTACACTTTGCATGCTTAATAATTAAACACCTGAATACGATTAACTAAAATAATCTATGGGTCTGGCGTGCTTGAAATTAGAATGTTGATATATGCATACAAGACGTATTATCGTAAAGCAGCGTTACATTAGGAAACCAACCACATGATTGGCCTCAAACGATAACTAATTACTCTAACTAGAGAATTCTAAGAACGGAATACTCCACAAATATAGATAAATATATACTATTATGCACCTGTTTGCATGTGTGTGGCCTAAAGAACCTATTCCTAAAAAGCAGCATATAAAACCACCAAATATATACATATTCTAGTATTGGCGAAAAGATAAACAACAAAAATGAAAGAATGACAACCATCCAAATTAAGTTTATATATAGATATAAAAACTTTGCCACGATAATTACCCCCAAACACCGCGGTAGAGGAGAAAATATAACTACCGATACACCACCTTTATTTATTTAAATCATATAAATAAGCCCATACATCTGTTCAACTAACTGTTAATTTGACCATATGGACAATGGACATATATCTTATAAATAGACAAACAAATAAATAAACAAAGAATGTGAAAACTAGAAACAAACGAACGGATAAGAAAGCAAGGAATGGAATAAAATAAATAAATAAATAAATAAATAGACATAAATGAATAAATAAATAAATAAAACTTGTAAATGGGAAAATGAAGTCGCCACCAGAACAGAAAAAACAAAACCAACCATGAAAACCTAATCAGTAGAAATACAGTTGAAATTAACATTTATATAAAGCGTAAATGTCTAGACGGCGAGAGTGATCTTATGATTATAACATCATGATCTGCGCATGTGAGTTGAAGTGATCGACTTTAATTTCAACTTAGAGTGCTCAACAATAAAAACTGAGTTCTTAAAGGGGCTGACATAATTATATATATATATATATATGTGTGTGTGTGTGTGTGTATTTGTACGTGTGTGTGTTTGTGTGTGTGTTTTGTGTGTGTTTGTGTGTGTGTTTTGTGTTTGTGTGTGTGTTTGTGTGTGTTTGTGTGTGTGTTTGTGTTTGTGTGTGTGTTTTGTGTTTGTGTTTGTGTGTGTGTGTTTGTGTGTGTGTTTTGTGTTTGTGTTTTGTGTTTGTGTTTGTGTGTGTGTGTTTGTGTGTGTGTTTTGTGTTTGTGTGTGTTTGTGTGTGTGTGTGTTTTGTGTATCTTTTGTGTGTGTTTGTGTGTGTGTTTGCGTGTGTGTGTTTTGTGTGTGTTTGTGTGTGTTGTGTGTGTGTTTGTGTGTGTGTGTGTGTTTGTATGTGTGTGTTTGTGTGTGTGTTTGTATGTGTGTGTTTGTGTGTGTTTGTATGTGTGTGTTTTGTGTGTGTGTGTGTGTGTATTTTTTGTGTGTGTGTATGTTTTGCATGTGTGTGTTTGTGTGTGTGTTTGTGTGTGTGTTTTGTGTCTGTGTGTGTGTGTGTGTGTGTGTTCTATGCATGTCGTCCAGTGAATTAATCACATTTCTCAATCTTTCACACTACTGCTTTATTATCCAACATAAAATCTTATTAACTCTTATGTTTTAATGGCTTTTCGCCTTAGTAAGCAATGAACCATTAGTATTTTAAAAATAAAAGAGATTTTCATTACTAAATGCATGGATTAAATAGAATGGATCCATATTCATATTTCTTTGCGTGGATTCCTCTAATCCTGCATGAAAAAGATTCTGTGAATGCTTTATAGAAAAATCATCCAAGTAAGTTGAAAATTATATCTTGACATTTCTTCAAGATTATTATTAAACTAGCAGGCCGCCCGGCGTTGCCCGGCGTTGCCCGATCGTAAAATATGCATAAATATTACATTTTAACCATACAGAAACTTGGATGTGTGCATGCGAGTATTATGTTCACTTCTTGTAGGTAAAAAAAAAAAATTCTTGGAATTCCACTGAAACATGTCTGCACATATGTAACCAATAATGTTTGTATAATAAACGGACTCTATACCAGCTCTGTCCTGCATTGAGCACTCTTTAATAATCACATGAGTTTCATTGGATTTACATGAAGGAAACCAATCGATACAACCATAATATACATATACAGGGTGAGTCACGGGAAACGAAGGTTTTTAAAGAAAACGGCATCTTAAGCAGGTTTAAAGAATACCTTCCTCACTCACTATCCCTTACTCACAGAAAGCAAGGAGCATTCTAAAAACATCCATTTCCGGTGACTCGTGTTGGGACGATTAATTGGAATCGGAATCGGGAATCGGGAAAATCGAAATATTTGAAGGTATTGGAATCGAGATCAGAATCGGAAAATTTTGTACTGATTTTCCGATGCCAAAACGATTCTTTTAATTGTCTTTTTTATTTGATTTTGTTTAAAGCAAAATCTTCCATTGGGTGAGGGGGGTAATAATGATAAAATAATACATATTTAATAATTTTAAATGACCAGTGGAACTATAATCGATAGATCTTCCCCCGTGAGTATATTTTTACGTTTAGGAAAATATCTGCACATTTAACACGTGTATTTCTACAGTAATCCTAGAAAAATACAGTTATATGGTTAAAAAATTTAGCGATTTATAAAGAATCGAAATCGGTAATTGTAACGGAATCAGGAATTGGTAATTATATTAGAATTGGAAAAAATATTGGAATCGTCCCATCACTAATATATATGAATATCTATCTATATATATCTATAAAAGTGAACGTGTGTGTGTGTGTGTGTGTGTGTGTGTGTGTGTGTGTGTGTGTGTGTGTGTGTGTGTGTGTCTGTGTCTCTGTGTACATTTTCCTTCGAAATAACTCTGTTAATTTTTAATCTACAGACTCGAAATTTGATATACAGGGTACTGAGATTTGGGAAAATCTATGTGATCGGTTTTCGGCCAGAAATTTGGCTGTTAAGGGGTCAAAGGTCAACGATTTGACCTTTGAGAACTCTACCAAACTCCTCCTACAATTTTGGGTTTAAACACTTGAAATTTTAGATATAGGTTCCTTGGACATGGATCTAACTTAATAACTGGATTTGAGCCCAAAACAATAACTGTTAAGGGGTCATAATAGGGATCAAAGTTAAAAAAATTTACCATTTTTGTTTTTTTTGTTTTGTTTTTGTTTTTTTGCTCAGCATACGCCGCCAAACACCCGGGCAACGCCGGGCTGAAATGCTAGTATATCTATAAAAGTGAACGTGTCTGTGTGTGTCTGTCCGTCTGTGTACATTTCCCTACGTCTCTGTCAATTTTTAGTCTACAGACTCGAAATTTGATATGCAGGGTACTGAGATTTGGAAAAATCTATGTGATCGGTTTTCGGCCAGAAATTTGGCTGTTAAGGGGTCAAAGGTCAACGATTTGTCCTTTGAGAACTCTACCAAACTCCTCCTACAATTTTGGGTCTAAACACTTGAAATCTTAGATATAGGTTCCTTGGACATGGATCTAACTTAATAACTGGATTTGAGCCCAAAACAATAAATGTTAAGGGGTCATAATAGGGGTCAAATTTTAAAAAAATTGACTTTTTTTTTTTTGTTTTTTGCTCAGCATACACCTCCAAACACCCGGGCAACGCGGGGCACCCATGCTAGTATATATATATATATATATATATATATATATATATATATATATATATATATATATATATATATATATATATATATATATATATATACTTAGAACTTGGCACCAGACTCACGGGCATAAGCACCGAAGAATAAAATGATAAACACGCTGAAAACAATTTCTACAAAGAAACCAACCTAAGTAAAATCAAATAAAAAAGATTTAAATCCTAAATTCGTCATAAAACCATCTCTTTTAACTCAGTATATCACATTAAAAAAAAAAAAAAAAAAAAGAAAGAAAGGGAAGAAGGCGATCTCTTGGTTTACAGTCCAATATTCTGACAATCTTTCCAACGCTGGACAACGACAACGTCAGATGGTTTTCGAATGAAATGGACATGATTGATAGATCTAAATCAACGAATTCAAATGAATGAGATCCTTAAAAATACATCAGCATAATCAGAAGGATTTGCCAGAAGGAAGTTCCTGGAATCGGATTTCCTTGTCAGTTCTGAACCATTATCCCATTTATTTTCATCATTTGTCATCCGAAGTCAAATGGATGGAGATTCTTTTGCCTCTCTAATACATAATCAGTTTTGATTAACGCAGCCTCAAGATCTTATTCGTATGGAATTATGTAAAGATTTGCTTTGATTGTCTTTTTCTACGGCATATCAACCCCTTTCCAGTATTTTAATGTTGAATGCTGTAATTTTGGAAACAAGTTTTTATGCTTCAAATTCTTTATATTTTAAAATATTTTTTCATGAAGTTGGTTGTTTTGTTTTATGGAATATGAACCGGTTTTGTGTTATTTAATTCCAAATTCATTAATTTTGGAAACAAGTTCTTTATATTTTAAAATATTTCTTTATGGAGTTTTGTTTGGTTGTTTTGTTTTATGGGATATTGACCCCTTTTGGGTTATTTAATGTTCTTTATATCTACAAATACTTATTTATGATGTTTGGTTTGGTTTGTTTTTTTTTGTTTTTTTGTAGAGAGCAATTGTTTTTTGTCTTTTTGTTTGTTTTTGGTGTTGCAGGACATGCGTGAGTTTTACAAAGAAAAAAAAACAATAACTTTAATTTTTGGTGCATTTTAGATCAAGAAGCCAGTATATCCAGACAGTCTGATTTGATAGCACCAAATGCTAGGATGAACCACGTTCAAATACGTGTGAGGTGGTTTGTGATAGGAATCTGTTGACATTCGATTTGAAGACGACCATCTGCAATCTGCAGGGAAACGCTTATGAAAAAGATCCGTTTGTGGAAATATTGCTTGACACTAGATATATGGAGGGAGAAAAAAAAAATCTTTTTTTTGTTGTTGTTGTGGTTAAGAACAAAAGTTCTTTCTGTGAATGCTTTATGAAAAAGAACCAGATACAGGAACTCAGTCGAGCACTATCCACGGATATAAAGATAGAGCAGAAAGAGACTAGCAGCATCTCTTCTGTTATAAAGGCACTGCAAAGAAAAGAAGATATTCAACACTAGATTTTGGAGTCGATTTTGAACTCTGATAAGGCAACAAGGAGTGCTCTGCGTGGTGCCTCCCGAGATGTGGCAACAGTGCTCCATCTTTTGTGAGACAGAGACTGCAGTGAACAGAAGCGATCATTCTCCCTAGATTGCAAAGTTGTATTTTTTTTATTTTTGAATAATTGGTTAGCAGTACTTCATCTTGGGACGTATCTGACTCTTATATATGCGGAAGATTGTATTGGGAGTCAGGTACTTTTTGGAGCAATAGAATGATCCAACCATTTTTTCTGCATTCTTAACTGCAGATTGAAGGTAAGTCTACTTTCATAAGCAGATGTACCTGGGATTGCTTAAGTGTAAAATACGCCGAAACAGTTTGTTGCCACACAAAGATTATATGATTAATAACGTTATTAAATAATTATAAATTACTAATGGGATTGGGGGGGAGGGCTTTGCCAGAGCGTTTAATACGCTTAAATATGATATTTTAATTTTTCCCGATGTTGTATATTTCATAGATTTGTGATTTCCAAAGCAGCAAAAAAAAAAAAAAAGTATTTGGTTGCCATCAGCGAGAATCGAAACCTAACCTATAGCATTCAAAGCTGGTGACGTTACCACTGCACCAACATGACACGCATATAAAAAATTAAAAATAAACTACTAAGATGAATGTACAAAATGTATAACGATTATTTACATTTTGAACAATTTTTTCACGCCTTAAAAACTGTTTTAACCGGCTAAACTACCCATAAAAGAACGGCCCGTAAAAATCCAATCATTGAGGCCCCTAGCGCCGTTCTGTGATTTTAAGTCTCGGAGGAGATAGAATTTGAAAATATGGAGACAGACAGGCAGACAGACATATAACCTTTTATATATTAGATTTATGAATGAAAGTAATTTCCACTGTTTGAATGGATTTGAAATTTGAATAATATAACTGTTTAGAGAATAATAAAAATGCAGATCTTTTTATTTATTTATTTTTTTTAAAACTAAATACATTTATTTCAATTCTAATTTTCGACCCATATAAGTCTTCATTAAGAAAATTACAGACAATACAGATATTTTTTATGTTGCCTTTTGTCAAAGCTGTAATCTTCTGTTATTGAAGATTGAGATGTTTTTAAAGTCTTCTTCCAGTGGTTATGTGCTCCATTTATTTATTTATTTATTTATTTCAATTTTTAAAAATATTTTTTATAAATACTGTTACTTAGCTGTGGTCTTCTGTTCGTATGGAAGATAGTAGTTTTTATGATCGATTTTAATGGTTCCTTGCTCTGGTATGTACGTGTGATTTATGAATGAAAGTAATTTCCACTGTTTGAATGCATTTAAAATTTGAATAATTTAACGGTTTACAGATCAGTCAAACTGCAGATTTAAAAAAAATTATTTTTGGCATCCTTTGAGATGAGGCTTCATGATTATGAGAACATATAGCATTCGTATGTACCCGACAATGGAAGACCAGATAAGAACACAAAATTCGATTCATAAGACCATAAAATCTACCCTTGATCGCCCTTCAGGGCCCATGGTACAGTGGATAGAAGCGTTGAGTTTCTACGTTCCAGATGAACATAGTCTAAAGATAGTGGTTTCAACCCTACCCAAGTATGGCAGTATGGTAGTAATTACGGGGGATACAGTTACAAGACTCAACATTCCTATTGAAGTTAATCACCCCAAGAAGGCCAGAGGATGAGTTGGCCGAAACGTGGTGAAATAACAATAACAACTATGAAGATGAGGATAACAGTCTGCAAAAAGAATGCACAAATTATAAAGCCTTATCTCAAAGGATTAAAAGAAATAAGAAACAAAAAAATAACACATTTATATTGATGTAAATTTTAATTTTCAATCCATATGAGAGACTTCATCAGGAAAATATGCACAATATATATTTTTTATGCAGTATATAATCAAAGCTTATTGAAGATTTTTTAAAGTCTGATTCCAGTTGTTCTGTGCCCCCCCCTTTTTTTTTGCAATTTTTTTATCAGCTTCTTTGAGTTGGGGGGACAATATTTTTTCGTTTTTTTATGCGGTATGTTTTCACTTTTTTTTTTTTTACTTATGTTTACCCTTGCAACGCATACTATTTGGAACCATGCTTAGGAAAGATTACGTTAGGTTTAAACTTCTGCATATCAGTACAGTCAAGGCAGCAGGTAGCAGGGAGGGAATTCCAAAGTCTAGATGTTCGAGGGAAGAAACTATTAGAGAGAAAGCTTTTTGGCATTTAGGGATCTCAACAGCAGAGGAGTGAGATTTTGTTGCTAAGTGAGGTGCGCGACTTGTATGATCTTCACCGAGGTGTGCGACTTGACACACAAAAAAAAACAGCCTCTTAATCACCTGCTAACGCATGCGTCACTATAACGTCCAATGACAACAACAACAACAACCTTCTCACTCGACCTGCCTTTTATACCACTATCTCAATCCCTCCTCTTGCGCATGCGCCTGTGACAACTTCGAGACTTTCGCTTATAAAAACCTAAGTTTTGTTGTCACGCATGCCTATACAAGGCACAAACACGTAGGCGTTTGTTTTGTTGGTAAGTATTACAGATTTGTACGTCAAAGAGGCACAAGTGAAAACGATTCATCGGAGCACATTCCATTAAAATATTAGTAAAACAGGCACAGAGATGCAACATTGCAGCGATTGGGACAGGGGTTGGAGCTTAGTTGACAAAGTGGGATATATTAGATTGAAGAATTTGTTTTAGACTCTATCCAAGAGGGAGAGGCTAGTGGTAGATGCACCAGCCAAGATGTGGCAACGATACTCCATGCTTGGGCGAATAAATGATCTTGTAGATGTACAGGATACTTTCAGGTGTTAGTAGTCTTTTAGCTCGATAGAGGGAACCCATCTTCTTTGCAGCAGCCTTCGCAATGTCCTCAATGTATTTGTTCAAGTTTATATTGCCCGTGAATGTAAAGCCGAGGAGTTTGAAGAAAGAATTCTCAGGTAGGGAGTTACTTGCCATGTATATAGGTGGTTGGAAAGGCATCTTGTAATTGTTACAGAAGAGCAGCTTAGTCTTTATAGAATTAAATGTTGCCATCAATTCCACTACGGTCTGGGGTAATTTTCTAATGATTCTGCTGTTGTCTTAGATTTATGTACATCCGTTCTTCACTTAGCAATAGTCTTTTGTTCATATCGAAGATTGAGGTTTTTATATTTGATTACAGGGGCTTCTTGCTCTAGTATGCACATATGATTTATGACTGAAACTATTCCCGCTGTTTGATCCGCTCGTAATTTGAATAATATAACAGCCCGTCTAGCTGAATCCACTGTGAAAAATTTCCCCCACTCTATATCTGTGCCTAAATCAAAACGCGGATTCCATGAACAAAGCTTCTTTCTTAGAACTGCACGCCTGTGGAACTCTGTTCCGTCTGCCTGCTTCCCACCGGACTACAACTTGGATGTCTTCAAGTCCAACGTTAACAAATTCCTAATGAACCGCCCCCTTAAGTAAACACTTCGTCAAATCTCCACACTAACATAATGTACTTGCAATAACCCTTATCCCTGAGTGGCTTCCGGGCCTTGATAAGTGGTGATCACTGTGTAAAAAAAAAAAAAAAAACAGATTAGAAACCAGTCAAAATGCAGATTTTCTTTCTTCTCTTTTCTTTTCTTTTTTTTCTTCTTTTTTTTTTCTCAATAAAAAACACTTTTTTTAAGATAATGTCTTTTTAATATTTCTAACGACCTAAACGGTTTAAAGTTACTATCCAAGCAAGAAACATTTTTTCGAAAAAAAAAAAAAAAAAAATGGAGTCAAGAGAAATCATTTTCCTTTTTAATATCACTGCAAAAAGTTCCAGATGTCAGCAAATCAAATCTCACGAACCGGAAATAAAATGAAAACATAACTAAAGAGAAAAATCCATTTATTTTCTGCTCGCTATCATTCATGCATCTCGTTTTATAAAGTTAGGCTTTTAATGACATTGACAGTGAGGTTAAAATGTTAAATTCATATCCACAATAGAAGAAGAATTCAACACCGAATCGAAAATGTTCGTGATTCAGATATATGTATAATATGTGTTAAAATCATATATATATATATATATATATATATATATATATATATATATATATATATATATATGTGTGTGTGTTAAAATCATATATAATTATATATATATATATATATATATATATATATATATATATACACACATACATACATATGATTTTAACACAAGAAAATATTCCTGGCGAAAGTGCAATGACAATGGTGGTGACTATGTAGAAAAATAAATTCTGGAGCACAAAACGTCGTTCGTTTTAATGGTACCAATCCCATCTTCATAGTCCTTCAACTTTTTGAATTAAAAAATAGGGGGCTTTACTTTTGGAATGAACTTTGTGTGTGAATATATATATATATATATATGTATATATATATATATATATATATATATATATATATATATATATGTATAGTAAGCTCTACCTATTTTTTGAGCACTGTTGAAGTAAATACTCATAAATTTACACATAAAATTATATCTTTGTATATTAATTTATGTGATTAAATGAAGTAATTATATATATATATATATATATATATATATATATATATATATATATATATATATATACAGGTTTCACTACACTGACATGACAATGTTTCGATCTGTAGTCATTAATAACTAAGATCTAATCAGGCAAACAGTCTGTCTGTTTTTAGGTTATATATGTGTGTGTGTGTGCTAGAAATTCAGTGACGCATCTCTGCTTCAGACGCATGTCTATGACAGGAGTTAGTTTCTAACTGTCTCACACGGTGAATATCTGTAACAGAAAGATGAAACTTTCAGGTCATGAGTGCATAAGTTCAGTCTTCATAACAATGCATTTTACAATCCCCTTTCATCCATTCGGGCCAAATAAAAATAAAAGGCATTACTTTTGAAACGCTCCTCATATATATATATATATATATATATATATATATATATATATATATATATATATATATATATATATATATATATATATATATATATATATATTAATGAAAACAAAGGGATGCAGTGTTTACCTGATATACGCAATGGTAAACTTCAAACTAATATAAATAACAGTATTTATATAAAGAAAATTTAATCCCAACCAAATTAAAAAAGCTCAATATGCAATAGAGAGTAGAGCTTATTATAAGAGAAAGAAAATTAAAACTCTAAGTTGAACTTTACAATTATTTTATTGTTCGACTGAATACTCAAAAACACAATTTACAAAGTCCTTATTCCGCAGAGTTTCAAAGAATGCTATTCTTGTTATTCTTCTCATCAGAGGACATAAAGAAATCAGCAAATTATATTTGTAGCAATGCTAGAATTTGCTAGTTATGGCATTAATTTAAACCGCAATTTATTGTAGTTATAAATTGCCAAATAAAAAAAGAAGTGAAAAAATGTTGGATATGTAAAAAAAAAAAATTATAAAAACAAACCACGCATAATATTTCAGCTTGCATGAAAATCCTCTCAAGTTGATCCGAAATGCAAAATAGTTCTTTAGAGAGAATGGAGTCCAATATAAGTCCAGCGTGACGATGCATATAAAGACTTTGTAAATTGTTTTTTGGCGTATTCAGTCAAACAATAAATTTACAGTTTTAATTTTCTTTCTCATATATATATATATATATATATATATATATATATATATATATATATAGTGATGAAACGATTCCAGTATTTTTCTCGATTCCGATACAATTACCGATTCCGTACTAAATTCCTCATACAATTACTGATTCCGATTCTTTATAAATCTGTAAATATTTAACTATAGAGTTGCTATTTTCCCCGATTTCTGTAAAAAAACATGTTAAATATGCAGATATTGTCCTATACTTAAAATTACAAATGTGCAGAATGATCTATAGATTTTAGCTTTACTGGTATTTTAAAATCAATAAATATTTATTATTTTATCATTATTACCAGCAATGGAAGAGTTTGCTTTAAACAAAATCAAAAAAAAAAAGAAGCCAATTAATAAAATCATTTTGGCATCGGAAAATAGGCACCAATTTTTTCGATTCCGATACCGATTCCAATGCCTCCAAATTTGCCAATTTTTCTGATTTCGAACAATCGTCCCAACGCTAATATAAGGATTAAGGACTATCCACTTTTTTGTGCTTGCTTTTTTAAAATTGAATATGTTTTTAACTCTTTTTCAAAGTGTTTTTTAACATGTCTTATTAACTACTTGTTTATATATATATATATATATATATATATATATATATATATAATGTCTCTTTAATGTTTCCAACGACTGAAAGCGTTTAAAATTGCTATCCATGCACGAAGCATTTCCTCTTAAAATGGAGTCAGGATATTTTTTTTTTCCTTCTTCCTAATTCCAGATGTCAGAAATCAAATCTCACAACCCGGAAATAAAAAATAAAAAAATAAAATCTAAGACACAAAGTCAGCCATTTTTTTATCCTTCTGTCAACTACCATTCATTTATTTAATTATTCATATGCTTTGCCTTTAGTTAGCTGATTACACTCTGAGCAGGTGCTACACCAGGACGGACTGTAAACATGCTTTTTGAATATTAAATCAAAAAGAAAGGGTTGATATCTTGTAAGATGAATGTAGCCGTGCAAGCCGGTAACAATAAAGACAAACACAATGGTATGATTAACAAAAAGTCTATTAACAAAAGGGTATTACAGAAGTACCCGTCATGGTTCTGGTGCCATGACTACCACAAATCGCTATCCTATAACCTGTTAGGATGTAGTGATATTTATAGTCTCTGAGTAAGTCCATTATTTCTGAAATAGGGATATCAGTTTAGCTATAACAATAAATAAATCAAAGCAAGGCATTTGTATTATTTGTATTATTGAGAGGTGAAGGGTCTCTAGTAATTTACGACATGGACTGACGACCTGAGTGTTCCAAGTTCGAATCTAGATCGTTCCAAAAAAAAAAAAAAAAAAAAAACGAATACTTTCACTTAGGATGTTAACAACCTTCATGCAGCCAACTATAGAATCTCTGGATTCATATTATACTAGTGAAACCTGTGGAAATTTCACAGTAGCATCTTTTATATGTAATATATTGCTGCTGGGCATTCTATGGATGTTCAGTGTGAACGCAGACCCCACAATATTATTTTTTAATTTTTTTTTTTTTACTTATCAAGGCCCAAAGGCCACTCAGGGATAAGGGTTATTGCGTGTACAGTAATCAATGAGATAGTATTGTAGTAATCATTAGTATTGGGGTTTTTGATAGAGTGTCTTACTTAAGGGAGCGGTTTGTCAGGAGTTTGTTTATGTTGGACTTGAAGACGTCCAAGTTGTAGTCAGGTGGGAAACAGGCAAGCGGCAGAGAGTTCCATGGAATCTATGTTTGGATTTAGGCACAGATAAAGAGTGGGGAAAATTATTGACAGTACTTTCAGCCAGACGGGTGTTTCTCATGAAAGATTGGCGAGGGGGGACGAGGGATTGGAGCTCAGGCGAGCACCTGCCATGGAAATAGCGATAAAACAAAGACAGGCTTGCAACGTCTCTTCTGTGGGATAGAAGTTGCAGGGAAGAGAAAAGGGCATACCCCACTAAACCACAAAGTCTATTTTGTACTCTGTCAAGGCAGGATAGGCTGCTTTTAGCAGCTCCTTCCCAGATATAGCAGCAGTATTCCATCCTTGGACGTACTTGGTTTTTATAGAGATAGAGAATTGCATCAGTAGTGAGATATCTTCTGGAGCGGTAGAAGGATCCCACCATTTTCCCAGCGTCCCTGGCAATAGACTTGATGTACGTGTTCCATGTCAGATCAGGAGTAAAGGTCAAACCCAGAAGCTTGTCAAAACATGGAGCCTCTCCCAGACGAGAGCCATTCATTTCAATTGATGCCAGATGGGGATCAGAGCGTTGATGATGTAAAGATAGAAGCTTGGTTTTGGATGCATTAAAAGTGACCAGCCACCTCTTCCCCCATTGTACCACATGCTCAAAATCAGAGGAGAGAGAATTAGAGAGAACTTTGTCATTTACGGCCTATTGTAGCCCTTTTGTTAAAACTGTAAAAGTATTTATCTAAGTAATCTGGTTAATGTAGTGTCAGAATATGTCTGGTTATTACGGTTTATTTTCAATATATAGGAATCTGTGACATATTTCCATTGTATGGACGCCCAGCATGAACGGAAACCCCACAATAATCTGGAAACTGTAGCACACGTACGTACGTACATACATACATACATTAAAGGTACTACGTTATTAATATATAGATTCTAATGATTTGGATTATTTGGACTCCTATTCTCATCTTATTCTCCCAACATCTCAGCCGATGTCACCTCTGACCTTCTTTAGGCGAGTCTTGTTGAACTCTGGAATTTTTACATAGAACTAGGGAATCTGTATGGAATTTTAAACTGAACCGTTTATTTAATAAATAGGGGGTAGTTTGTTCTCATCCTGTCAGCAATAACTAGATTAAAGTTTTAAGTGATCTGCAATTGTGTTTTTAGTATTGCCCGTACTGAGGATTGAACTTTGAACCCCCAGACAACTGTCACTTATTATTATTTACCACCTATATCCGTTGTGCCACGGATCTTTATGGGCATAAAGGTCTGCGCATTCGACAACGTGTAGACGGTCGAAGGGTGCATCGGTGGAAACGTTGTGTGAATAATATTGGAGATGAGAACAGTAGTCTGAATAATCCAAATTATTATGGATCATCTAAAAAATATTACCAAACAAAAAACAACACAGTTTTTATAATGAACAGCATTTCGATCATTGTGATCTAGAGCAGTGATGTTCAATGTGGTCCATGTGGACCACTGGTGGTCCACAGCTTCATTTGGTTGTCAAAATTTTAATAATCATACGTATATATATATATATATATATGATTATTAAAATGGATAAAATCCGAAGATATAAAATTTACAAAGGAGGCGGAGAGATCTAGATGCACGACGTTTTACCCATTTTATGCGGGCTTTCTCAGTTGACCATCACTCTTAAGAAAGGCCACATAAGACGAGCGAAACGTAACCTCTAGGTCACTCTGCCTCCATTTAAAATTTAATATATATATATATAGTTTCATCCAAGCTGAAATATTATGTGCGGTTTGTTTTTATATTAGTTTTTTACATATCCAATATTTTTTAATTTCTTTTATTTGGCAATTTATAGCTACAATAAATTGCAGTTTCACTTAATGCCTTAACTAGCAAATTCTAGCATTGCGACAAATATAATTTGCTGATTTCTTTATGTCCTCTGATGAGAAGAAAAATCAGAATAGCATTCTTTGAAACTCCACGGAATAAGGACTTTGTAAATTGTTTTTTGGAGTATTCAGTCAAACAATAAATTTTGATTGTAAAGTTCAACTTACAGTTTTAATTTTTTTTCTCTTATATCTATAATAGCTGAATGTCGTGTGTGTGTGTGTGTGTGTGTGTGTGTGTGTGTGGTCACGAATAGGCTCCTATATGGTTGACTATTTTAAAAAACTGATTACATATAATGATAGAAGATGTATTGAGACACAGGAATGGGTATGTTTGATCTGGCAAAACGGTGGTTCATTAAAATTGTGGGGTCTGCGTTCGTGCCTGGTCCACAAAGTATGGAAATAAAAAATTAAAAAATTAAAAAAAAAACGTTTACAAGTGTTTTTGATATAGATGTACATAATAATACTTTGATAAGTACGTTTTAACTTAAATAGGGATGGTATAATAAAATTGTGGGGTCTGCATTCGCGCCTAGCCTCCATAGAATGGAAATAGGCACAAACTTTAATAAAGACTTTTCATATCTATCTGCGTAAGTATACTTTGATAATTATGTTTCAGTTTGAAGAAATATGGTATAATAAAATTATGGGGGTGTTCGTTCGCACCTGACCTCCATAGAATGGAAATATGTCACAAAGTTTAACAAGGTTTCTTAATATAGATCCACAGAATATTGTGATAAGTGTTTCAGCGTGATCAGGTATGGTATAATAAATTATGGGGTTTATCTATTTTATTTTTACTTCCTTATATTTTGCTTTGGTTTTGATACCCCCAAATTCGACGCTATCTCTTTACAACCCTTCCTTTTCATAACCTATCATACTTTAATAAATCAGAGTCCATTTTCTGTAGGCTGTTTTTGAACCCAGTCAACGACGCGTACTTTTGCTAGTATATATATATATATATATATATATATATATATATATATATATATATATATATATATATATATATATATATAGGTAGAAAGATATCCAAAAATTAAGAATAATTGAATTTATACAAGGGCCGTTGATAGTGCTCAATCAAAAAGAGCAAATTATATTTTTTATTATTCTTTATGTAAATACAGTCATATCTTGCTACGATGTGCAGACTGTTTCAATTATATTTGATTTCATCAAGCAAGAAAAATTAAAATACAAAAATAAAAAAAGGTCAAGACCATTTTCAAATTTTGAGGAAAGAAAAATATGTCATGACTGGCGTGAAGCAAAGTTTAAGTTTCTTAAAGGTAAGAACTTAAACTTTGCTTCGCGCCAGTCATGGCATATTTTTTTCACCTCAAAATTTGAAAATGGTCTTGACCTTTTTTTATTTTTGTATTTTAATTCTGCTTTCCTGATGAGATCAAATATGATTGAAACGGTCTGCACATCGTAGCAAAATATGACTGTATTTACATAAAGAATTATATATATATATATATATATATATATATATATATATATATATATATATATATATATACACGTGTGTTCGCGCGCGTGTGCGCGTGTGTGATTCTATCATCAGTATTAGCAATGGGAAATTTTTGTTTTAAACAAAACTAACAAAAATTCACACATGCAAATATATATATATATATATATATATATATATGCATATGTGTAGAAAAACAGTTTAAGTTGACTTACGCCTGCCACATTTTCATTTCTTTCAATTTTGACCCCTTAGCAACTATTTTAACCGGGTAAAGATCCATCAAAAACGGTCCACAAAAATGTAATTATTTGAGCTGCCTTGTGCTGCTCTGCAACCTTTAATATTGGAGGAGATGCAGTTTTAAAAAATGGAGACAGACAGACAAACAGACAGTGAGTTTTATAAATCAGACTAGTGGAGGGAGGGGGCGCCCGGCTTTGCTCAGTCGTAAATTACGTTTTTATGTGTGATATTTTAATTTGTTCAGATTTCGTATATATTATTATAGAGTTGTGATTTCAAAAGTAAAAAAATAAAAAAATAGTATTTGGGTGCCATCAGCTAGAATCGAAACCGAAAGCAAAACTGTAGCATTCAAAGCTGGTGACGTTACCACTGTACCAACGTGACATGCATATGAACTGATTAAAAATTAAGAATTAATAAACTAAAATGAATGCACAAAATGGATAACGATTTTTTCAATTTGACCCATTTTTGACCCCTTAAAATTTATTTTAACTGTCTGGACCCTCCCCCCCCCTCCTCCCCGCAAAAAAAAAATCCAATCATTTGAGGTCCCTAACACGGATCTGCAACTTTCAGTTTTGGATCAGATAGAGTTTGAAAATATGGAGACAGACAGACAGACAGACAGACATAGTGAGTTTTATAAATTAGAATATGAATATACCTAAGATTGTCTTGAATTCTAGTCCTGGAGTTCAGCAAGACCAAGCAAAGATCATAAAACAAATAAACGAATAAACTATAACACAGTCAAGTGGTCAACTGGGGAGAAGAAAATAATATTCTTCTTTGCTTTACTCAGTTAAGGTCTGAAAAGTAGGGAAGACCCTTAAATAAACACTCCAATATCTATGTAGCTTATAAAGAACCCAAGGGAGATAACTGGACTAGAATCTAACAAAATGACAAGAACAAATGTTCATTATTATACATTTTATTTATTTAGGCAAATAGATTGCTATACAGGGGGAGAGTAAGATTGAGATAGATAGTGAATACTCGAACTAATTAGCAGGACCTATCCCCTTTTTAGCAATGCTTGACATCTGATTGAGTTCATGGTAGCACTAAGAAGAAATGAACCATGACCTGACCTTTTGATCATTTCCTTGAAATCATTTAGATGTAGGGTGAATACATCCCCTTTCTTACAGGGCTGTGCCAAATTTATGTATAGGTTTACTCCACAGAGCCTCATAGACAAGCCCCACCTCATACTGATATAAAAGCTCCTGAACAACCCTGATTCTCTCTCTCTCTCTCTCACTATATATATATATATATATATATATATATATATATATATATATATATATATATATATATATATATATATAGTAAGTTATAAAATGTATATGGCGATTAAGCTACACTGAATATTCTGAATTTCATCTACTAGGATTCTTCAGGCATAAGCCTGAAGAATCCTAGAGTGGATGAAATGCGAAATATTCAGTGTAGCTTAATCGTCATATACATTTTATAACTTACTAACTAGCTCTATCTACGTATTGAGCACTTTTGAAGTAAATACTTAATTTTATGTGAGTAAATTAAGTAGTTATATATATATATATATATATATATATATATATATATATATATATATATATATATATAAGAGCAAACAGTTTAACTCTTTTTCAAAGTGTTTTTTACACTTTTAAAAAGAGTTAAAAACATATTTAATCTGAAAAGGAAACACTTGATAAGTGGATAGTCCTTAATCCGCGGAATTTCGAAGAAATAATTTCCTTCTCATCAGAGGGTAGGAATTAGCAAAATGCGGGATCGGATTTTGCATACAAAGTATTTGATGAAACTACAAGTAAATCAAAGATCTTACTTGATAACAAAAAAGTGAAGCAGAGGGAATATGGTGAAGAAAAAGGTGATTACGTGTGAATGGATAGTCTGGTGAAAGGTAAATAATCCAATGACGGTAAAATCCAAAAATATAACTCCAAGAAAGTTAATTGAATTTCCATTTGCACAAGTAAAATCCAAAGAAATCACGTAATTGGAAGATGGTCCAAAATAATCCAAAAGGCCGAAATCCATGGAATAATTCACTAATATGTACAAGGAAAAGGGGAAAAATTCCAATAATATCAATAAAAGAAAAATAAGATATGCTTTTCACACGGATGCCGAGACATAATGTAAATAAGAAAGACCATGGAAGAAGAAGAGAAAAAATTAAATGGTGATAGAATTAAATATAAAATAGAAAAGCAAATGTCAAAATGACCCAGACAAGAAGATGTTAAAAGGCGCGAAAAATATAGGGCAAAAAATAGGTAAACTGAAATGTACAGGTTATTACTTAAGAAAATGTCAGCAAGAGTTGTTAAAAGACACTAAATGGATAAAATAAATAAATAAATAAATAAATAATAAAAAATAAATAACAAATAAATAAATAAAAATAAAATAAAATATAAAATAAAATTTTTTTAAGGGGAGAGGATGGCCGGTATCTGCAAATTCAGGATAAAGCAAGTAAGTATGTAAGTAAATGCATATAGTAAAATATAAGTAAATATATACACAGGATATGAATGTGTGGGTAGATTGATATATTAGATAGATAGGAATATTTAAAGACTAAAACGGAAATTTCAGATAAAAAACCTGCCAAGCAAAGAAGAAATAAAGAATTAATACAAAGGATTATTAAGTTATAAAGTATTAAGAAAGTATGTAGAAAAAACGATAAAGTTAAAAAAAAATTATATATCTATCTGAAAGGTTAAAGTAATAACTATGTAATTTCAAAATTACCATAATTAAATTTGGACTTATGTTTACAGAAAGAGATCAGTTCGTTTTTTGAATTCATTATATTGTTACTTTGAGGGGAAGTAATTATAGTCATAGCTTCGGTTGTGCAGAGGTGGCATGACTTAGAACCTGGGGTATAAGACTTAACTTTTTTTATGATAGTTCATTTGATTGAGAAGGGGGTATTATTAGAGTTAAGTTTTTTAATTAAAGTGGTTAGAGAAGTTCCTTGGTTATTATTAGAATTATGGTTGTTAAAAGAAGAAATGTGGTTTGATATTCTTTTCTTAATTAATGTTGAAGTAGCGCCGATATATGTATGCACTTTATTAAAAGCTCGAGGTCTGATATTAATATTAATTTGCTGATTTGTATTAGTTAAATAGTTTGAATTTTGTTCATAGTGTTTAACAAATGGTGGGACAATGATTGTATGTGTCGTGGTGGCACACATTCATTTGCATATGTGGATAGTAATTACACATAAATAGGAAGACTCAGTTAGTCTGAGTGTGTGTTCACCAGAAGCCACCGAAGGCCGCCGAGAGCAGATATGTTTCTCCAGCAAAGACTCTCTTATTTGACACCATTATGTGAATATCCTGTAAATATACCTTTTCCTAATACACTTCTTATTTGATCTACCTTTGTTTGTTGAGTCGTCATTTGTATTGCTTTCTACGTTGCTTGTTTCAACCTGCAAACTTAACAGTATGAGAACTATTTTAGAGGGGATAATGAGTGTTGTTAGTATTAGGATGGCTGTTAGGAGAAATATTATTATTCTCATTAATATTATTATTATCATTATTACTCTTGCTAATTGTATGATTGTAGATGGAGGAGCTGCTTGAGTGATATATTGGATTAGTAACTATATCAGATGGAGGATGGGAAGAAGGATAACTTGAAGACGAAATATTAGTGTCTGTTATGGGAGGATTGCGTGGAATCTCAGTAATTGTGCATGGATATATAACATCTTTATGGATGCAATCATTATTGAGTGGACAATGATGTTTGTTATTACAATTACAGGTAGTTTTGGGTTTAATTGGGAAAAGGATTTTTTGGGCTGATTTAATTTTTTTGTTATTAGATGTTAAGATTCTTTGTGCTAAATTAGGCATTGTTGAATAAGAAATCTTGATTAAGTTTTTATTGAAAATAGAACTATATCTGTGTGGGTATTTGAAAGCGTTTTGTACAATGTTCAAGAATTCCTTAGGTATATTAGTTTTGACATTTACGCTAAATGGAGGATTAAACCAAATATTTTTCTTTCTCCTGACGCGACTGGGTGGGTTAGAGCTATTGCGATTAGTATTTTGGTTTGGATTATATATGTAGACTGGTTCATTATTATTGAGAGCGGCAGATCTTGTAATTTGAACTGGTTTCTTACGAGTCATATTGTGTGTGATTACAGATTTAAGGCAGCCTGTAGGAGGAGCATAATGGTTGTATTTAATCTTTTCCTTGCAGTTTCATCAAATACTTTTATATGCAAAAGTTCAAAGTTTTCAAAAATGTCTCAATCAAATTTTACTTTTAAAAAGTGTCTTCAAAAAGTGTGACCATCTTTTACTTTAAATCCCGCTCGAAACTGGAGCATTACACACTTGAAACCACCGGACCAACAGGTAAATTCTCGTCTCTTCGCCATAACACCAAAATGAAGAAAAAGAAAAAGAAATTCATGAACCGGACTTTCGACCCTGATGAGGCTATGTGTAAGCAAAATATCGGACTTACAAAAAAAAAAAAAAAAAAAAGCAATAAACAATGATTTTATCATTGTGTTCGACACTTCAAAGTTGTCAAAAATTTCTCAATTAAATATATATATATATATATATATATATATATATATATATATATATATATATATATGCCAACATCAGTATATTACACATGAAAAAGATCGCTGTGGAATTTCCACAGGTAATACTAGTGGTAGTATATATATATATATATATATATATATATATATATATATATATATATATATATGAAAAAGATCGCTGTGGAATTTCCACAGGTAGTATATATATATATATATATATATATATATATATATATATATATATATATATATATATATATATATATACTACCACTAGTATTACCTGTGGAAATTCCACAGCGATCTTTTTCATATGTAATATGATGATATTGGCATTCTGTGGATATTCAGTATAAATGGAGACGCCCTAATATTATTGTAGCTCTTTTGTTAAAATTGCAAAAGTATTTATCTAAGCTAGCAGGGACGCCCAACGTAGCCCGGTCGTAAAGTACGCTTAAATGATATTTTAATTCTTGCAGATTTCATATATATTATTATAGAACTATAATATATATGAAACCTGCAAGAATTAAAATATCATATTAAAACGTACTTCATGACTGGGCTATGCCGGGCGTCCCTGCTAGCTTAGATAAATACTTTTGCAGTTTTAACAAAAGAGCTAGAATGATATAAGTGCCTCTCTCTTGCCACTTGCCACTAGAATCAAACAATGCTGGTTCAGGCTCTACCGTTATTTCCATGGCAAGTGCTCGTCTGAACTCCAATCTCTGACCCCCCCTCCCTTGACAAACTTTCACAAAAAGTACTTGTCTAACTGAAATCACTATCAATAATTTCCCCCACTCTTTATCTGTGCCTAAACCTACACGTAGATTCCATGGACAAAGCTTCTTTCTTAGAACCGTACGACTTTGGAACTCTCTTCCATTTGTCTGCTTTCCAGCTGACTACAATATCGCCGTCTTCAAGTTCAATATAAACAAATTTTTGATGAGCTGTCCCCTTAAGTTATTCAATTTACCAAATTTCTACTACTAACGATTACTACGATATTGTTCCATTACACTCATACACTTATTAACCCTTATCCTCGAGTGGCCACTGGGCCTTGATAAATGGTAACTCCTATGTAAAAAAAAAAAACAAGAAGAAAAGATGCGGTTGGTGACTGTGCAACACTTGCTTTTTTAATCATGGTTTAGAAGTACATAGTGTATTTGTAATGAATGTACAGTCAGAGGATATCAGTAGTTATAAAGTCAGTCCTGAGTCTTGACGGAGATGCCAAATCAGTCCCGAATATTCCAGAGTCGGTATGAGTAAAAAAGGCACAGTTACATGTGTCACGTTACCCAACACGTTTACACACGGGACCCAACACGTTGTAGCAGAGTACATCGCAAGGAACATAGGGCAAGTAATAACTCGACTCCATTCCTTTTGTAACAACGACGTTTATTTTCTTATTCTCCCGCCACGCGTGACTTCTCATTATGGCCGTAACGTCACCCACATCTCTAACGTGCTCTCGAGCGTCATCCACGTCTCTAACGTCCTCTTTCTCCTTTTTATAGTCTTTTTCTTTACCGGTGACGTCATTTCGCGTGCATTTGCATATGCACGTCCGCGTTCTGTTACATATGTTTGATCGAGTTTGACAGACAATACGAAAGTTGAAAGCCGCAAAATAATTGTTAAAAAAGAAAGGCATATTAAACTAACGCAAACGTGTGCAAAACCAGATTAGGGTTAGGGTTTTTAAAAAGCCTTTAGTTCCCCCCCCCCCAACCACCCACATCACACACTCATACGCAAAATAAGTAAAACTGAAGAAACTTCCTAAAAAAACAAAAAAAGAAAAGAAAAAGAACTAAAATTTATTCACTGATTTAAAGAAAATTCTTAAACCCAATCTTAACGAGGTCGGGGAGAGGTCTAACAAAGGTTAATTGACTCTAACCTTTTTATTTGACCCGTTAAAACGGTTTTTGTTCAGAAGCCCCCCCGCCCCCTATTAAAAATCAAAAATTAAAGAAATATCTGTATGACGTACATATCGGTGACCAAACGAAAATATCATATTCCAAAAAAACACTGATCCCCATCTGGCACCAATTGTAATGAATGGCTCTCGCCTAGGAGAAGCTCAATGTTTTGACAAGCTTCTGGGCTTGACCTTTACTCCTGATATGAAATGGAACACGTATATCAAGTCTGTTGCCAGGGTCGCTGGAAAGATGGTGGGTTCCTTCTCCTGCTCCAGAAGATATCTCACTAATGATGCTATTCTCTATCTGTATAAAAGCCAAGTACGTCCAAGGATGGAATACTGCTGCCATATCTGGGCAGGAGCTGCTACAAATAGCCTATCCTGCCTTGACAGAGTACAAAATAGACTTTGTGGTTTAGTGGGGGACGCCTTTTTCTTTTCCCTGCAACCTCTCTCCCACAGAAGAGACGTTGCGAGCTTGTCTTTGTTTTACCGTTATTTCCATGGCCAGTGCTCGTCTGAGCTCTAATCTCTGATCCCCCCTCGCCAATCTTTTACGAAAAACACCCGTCTAGCTGAAGCCACTGTCAAAAATTTTCCCCACTCTCTATCTGTGCCTAAATCCAAACGTAGATTCCATGAACAAAGCTTCTTTCTTAGAACAGCACACCAGTGGAACTCTGTTCCGTCTGCCTGTTTCCCACCTGACTACAACTTGGATGTCTTCAAATCCAACGTAAACAAATTCCTGATGAACCGCCCCCTTAAGTAGATACTTTATGAAATCTCAACGATAACGTACAACGTACTGTACATGCAATAACCCTTATCCCTGAGTGGCTTCCGGGCCTTGATAAGTGGTGACCTCCTTGTAAAAAAAAAAAAAAAAATTGGTCAAGAAGTTATATTTTCATAAAGAAAATCATTTTTAACCGATTAATAGGAATTAGTAGGCATTACAACATAAACCTAGCAAGTATGACTTATTATTGAGTTATCTCTCTTTGTTTCTTGACATTCCTTTTTAAATGGCGACCGAGACAGTTACTCTTCGGATACTCATAAAATTTTATTTATATATAATATATACTTATTTTATACTACTTTAATTTATAACTATTTGATCAATTTACACGAATTTTGGAATATGATATTTCGTCACAGGCATGTACACAAATCACCATATATATTTTCTTTCTTTTTTTTATTTTATTTTAATATCTGACTTCTGGACAAATCGGTTTTCGTTAAAAAAAAAATGGGGAGGGGCAAAACAAAAAAAAAACGGTATTTTTTTTTTTGTCTGGGTACTTTTATGGAATTTGAGCTAAACTCTTTTTTTAACCCTAACCCTAGGTTTTAAGTATAACTCGGCAAAATCGGTTTGATTCGGTTCAAATTCTGTAAGAAGCACTGCACTGCACTGTTCTCTTTTCGCCAATTGTTTACAATGTAAACTTTACATCAAGATTCAGAACTGATGCGGGATTCTCCGTCAATACCGGGGACTGATTGCGTAAATACTGAAATTCTACGGATATCCATCCATTACAAGTACCATAAAAAACATTTTTTTAATTAAAATTAAAAAAAAAAATGTTTTTATTGAATATAAAGTAGTTTTATGATAGTATTATATCCTTTACCGGTCCCTTGCCGCAAGTAAAAAAAATATTTTAGAATCTGCGTACAATTACACACGTAAACTTTAGGTCCCTTAAATGTCTGGTGTGAGAGACGGGGCTGTGAGGGGTAGGTGTCAGTCTGTCGGTCGTAAATATATCTGAGAAATAAATCCCCTGTCACCATCAGTTGTTTAGCCGAACAGCTTTCCCCTCCCTTTTCCTCTTTTTTTTCTTTTTCTTTTTATACACACGTGATAATAATAATAATGGTTGTTGTTGTGGCTTCAGTTTCACTCCCACTTGTGATGGTGGACGGTTTTGTCCTTCCACATAGACCATCGTATTCTTCCTCTCTCTCGCTATCGTTTTCTGATAATTCAGCGAGTCTGGGACCGTCAGAAGAATAGAAGAAAGAGAGAAAAAAACAACAACCACTGCTTAGTGCTTCTCTTATCATTATTATTTAAGTTCGGCTTCGAGTGTTCTGTCAGAGAATTCTGTCCGATGCCGACACTACCTGGACCATTTACCATTCTGTGAACGAAAGGGAAAAGAATAATTCGTTTCATTATTTGTGTTATTGTTGAATTGAAAGCCAACACATATTGTTGTGGAACTAAAGGAAATATAACATTTATTTACTATTATTTACTGAAGCCAAAAGGTTTAAGTACGATCTGCAAATCTTGAATATTTAATTTAAAAAAAACAAAAAAAAACAAAGGAAAATATTTATACATTTGACTATTTTTGATTATTTTTACCAAATATTTTTTTTTCGCGAAGAATTTGGATTTTTGTACAGGTTGGTTTTTCTTCTTTTATTATATTTATTATTCATATTTTCACTTGTTAATTCCTTTTTAGTTTTTTTTTTTTTTTCGTTCTTTGACAAGAATAAAATTTGGTGCTTGTACAAGGAAAGGCGACAGATCGATTAAAAAAAAGATTGCAGAAACAGGGAACATAACTCATATTGCTTATTTTAGAAAGTATATTTTAGATGACTTTCAATTTTTTCTTATTGTTCGTTTTTTAATTAATTTTTTTTTTTAATTAAAAATGTTTTTGATATACTTACAAAAACATAACTGAAATTTATTTAAAATTAATTTAAATACGGATTTTTTTATGTTTAACTAAATACTCTAAATTGATATACTTATGCACTTATTGTACCGCACTGAAATAATATTTAGAAAACCATTCTTAATATGGAGAGGGGTCTTTTGTAATTATTCTGTACTTTTTCCTAACAATTTAATTTTAAAAAAATGTCTTTTGTTTCACGCTCCCTTGTTTAATTTGTCGCCTCTGTATAAACATCTAAAAAATTTTCTTCGGTGCTTATATAGTTTACGTACTTTTATGCTATTTGAGTTTTACGATGTTCAAGTTAAATTTAATATTTCCGATAGCTTTTGTTTGTTAAATTATTGATTAAAAATACAGAATAGCTAAAAAAAAAAAAAAAAAAAAGCCCTGGTAAATTTTTACGACTGGCCCAGCATATTCTAACCCCCCCCCCCCGACCTCCGCTGTTAAGAACTAATAAATAAACCTCGAAAACCGTTAACATGGCAAGGTTTGAGGGTGTTTATTCCGAAAGCCGTTCTTAACATGGCGTGGTTGGGGGTGTTTATACTACGCTAGGGCAGGTCGTAAAAAAAAAAAAATACCAAAAAGCTCCCCTCCTCGATTCCATCCGATGTTAAGAATGGCTTTCGGTGAAACTGCACTGGGGGAGCAGTGAGCACCCAAAGACTTATCTTTAAGTTGATTACGAGGAGGTTGAAAATAAGAAAATCCCTATATTAAGAACGGCTTTCGGAATAAACACCCTTTGCAGGTTGGGTGAAAGTGCACTGGGTGGGGAGGGGCAGGGGCACCTGTCAATGTGATGTGTGTGCACTTGTACTGGTTGTCCAACCTGCTAAGGGTGTTTATTCCGAAAGCCGTTCTTAACATGGGGAAGTTTTGTAAATAACGTTAGTTCAGCCCGGTTCGTAAACTGCACAACAACTACCCTTTATTCAAAGTTTTAAAAATATACTATTTCTTAGGGATAGGGTTGCAAAAGGAAGCAGAAAAGCTGAATCATTTTTATGGGATTAAAAAATTATTGAATTGAGGGAAATTGCATTTTCTCTAGATGTGAACACCTTGAAGATTGCAAACAAAGGGGACATACTTATCTCCCATTTTCGCGACTTTAATGACGTTTTGTTTTAGTCGATAGCGATACTTTACTAAAAACACAACAGTTGTTCTACTTGATGAATTTTCGTAATTTTTGGACAATGGACATATTACTATTTTCAGCATGACAAGTAAGTACTATTGTTTTTGGTTAAAACCACATATTAAAAAATAGATCGGTCGCCTCTTTTAACAAGCACCTCATCTTTTATGTCCTCGGTCAGTTTTTTTTTTTTTTTTTTTTTAGATTGAGGCATCTTTTATCTCTATCCTAGTTATCCTCTTTTTAGGGTGGCAAATAAATGACTGACACAAGTTCTTTCACCCCCCCCCTTCATTGATCAAAAGGGGGGGGGGCATAGTTCGTTAAAATTGCACTTATTTAAAAAAAAAAAAAAAAAAAATACGAAGGAATCTTTAATATGTACGTAACTCGTCACGGGATGAAGATGTCATTTTCCCAAAATTATGTAAACTAAGAAAATCAAAATTAACGATTTTTCAAAAAATGCTTTCAAATTGCCATTGCAACCCTTTTTGGTTGGAACGATTATTTCGACAATTAAAATGAAACTTAATTCTTTAAACATATGTTCAACATTCTTGAAATGTTTACGTATATATTATCACTGCGTAAACGTATATATTATAATCACATTTACATGTGTAATGCCGTCTCTCGCTTTCCAAATCAATTCACGTTGTCAGCGGCTTGGGAATAACTTGTAAAAAAAGGGTTCTTACTTAAAATTCAACCCAATTAAAAAAAAAAAATACAGAAAAATTTACATGTACACATCCATCACGGAACGGAAATGTCAGATTCCTAAAAATCACCAATTGATCAAGTGATTTTATTTTTAAACGATTAATGTAAAATCGGTAGCATTACAAGGCTGATCCTACAAATATGAATTTATCTGCCGTTGTTTTTCAAGATGACGACGTGAGAGTTCCCTTTTTGCTTACTTATAAAATGATTTTAAAAAAAAAAAAATTTTTAGTTAAAAATAAAATTTCTGGATCAATGTATGTGATTTTTGGAATATGACATCTTTGTTACATGACGGGTACGTTACATTATACAGATATTACTGTATTTTTTTAATTAGGTTAAATCCTACAACCAAATTTTGCACTTGAATTGTCAACACCTCGGAAAAAATAAATGCGTTAGATTTTGGGCTCATAATAACCAACGTTATGACCAATTCTTAACCATAGTAGCATAAGTCAAAAAGGATTTTTTTTTTTTCAAAATGATCGGTACCCATCATATTCGAAAAATCACGTACATTAAGTAGTTTAACTTAAAAAAAAAATCGAATTTTATAAGTGATAATGTTGTCTTCATCAATCATTAAAATAAAGGGAGTCAACTTAATTCAAACTAGAGATCAACATCAGCCTTGTAATGGCTACGATTTACTCATAAATTCGTAAAAAAATCGATTTTATGTTGAATTCTGGATTTGCACTAAAAATTCATTTGCAAATTTAAAAAATAAATTTTAGATAATTTTTGTTACTTTTATGTTTTTGATTGATTTACGGAACATACCTGAAATATTTGAAGCAGTTTACGATTTGAAAGTCTCGAAAAAGGTGTATATTAAAAAAAAAAAAAGATAAAGCATAGAAAGTTAGAATTAATTTTAAAATTTTGCACCCCCCCCCCAAAAAAAAAGGTGAAAAAAAAAAATACTTTATAAGTCATAAACTGCTTCGGCAGTTTCCGGGACTTACTAGATTCTTCGTCAATACTCGAAAATGACTCCATAAGAATTGAAATATTGTGGGTCCGCATTCTTTACAAGGTTATCTTTACGATTACTGTCTCCATTGCACTTCCGTCTGCTTCTTCGTTTTTAATCGTCTTTTTACGGTATCTATACTACAAAAATGCCTTAGAAAAGATACCGTAAATTTTTATTTTTAAATCCTGTGGGGGGTGGGGGTGAAAAAGTGTGGTGGGGGGGGAATGGCACGGTTCATGAACTGCATGAGTATCAAGTCTAGTATTATGGTTCATTTGTGCGAGAAAAAAAATCAAATTTATTTGACAACTAAAACTGCCTCTAATCACGGGCCTCTGGAATATTCATGACATTACAAATGTCATCGTTGTTTTATTTTATGTTTTATTTTTATTTTTTCACTACAGCAAAATAAAATTGAGTAGTTGATTATTTATTTATTTTTTTAATAAAATTGAAATACTATGTACATGGAATAGATAATTCGGTGCTTGTCACGTAGAACAGTGATGTTTTAAACCAATGCATATCTGAAAACCTCATTACGTACTTGCATCATGCATGCCATGCCGAAATTAGTATAAATTTCAAGAATTGCGAAAAATGACCCGGTAGAAAAAAGTGCTTGTGCATTAGTTTTTTTTTTTTTTTTTTTTTTTTTTTAAACTTTTGAATTGTCTCCCCTTCAAAGGATTTCTTAAAAAAAAAACGAAATATGCCTCCACCCTCTAAAAAAAAAAAAAAAAAAAAAAAAAAACATTGCCCAAATGCATAAACGATTACAAACGATTATAAAGATAAAATTTATCGAGTTTATAGAATTAGTTTTATTGTAAGTTTTAATGGAGGATCCAGGGGAGGTAACTGCAAACTATAATCTATATATATAAAAGGCAAAAATCGGTGTGTATGTATGTATGTATGTATGTTTGTTTGTAACGCTAAAACTTTTGACAGACACAACCAAACTTGACAAATTTGGTATCATATCGAAGCCCCATCACCCGGATGACAAATATCGAAATTTTACGTCAAACGGACCACTAGAAGTTGGTCAACTGATCAGTTATCTTCGAGGGGGGCCCCCAAAAACCTGTCATTATCTATATATATAGAAGACAAATTTTTGTTTGTAACGCTAAAACTTGAGATGAAAGATTCCTCTCCCCTAAGAATAAAACATATGTTCAATATCTGCTTTTGTTTTTACATTGTTTATACGGTCCCGAGCAACGCCGGGTAGCCCTGCTAGTCTATATATATAAAAGCCAAACGTCTGTGTGTATGTATGTTTGTTTGTAACGCTAAAACTTTTGAAAGACGGAACCAAACTTGACAAATTTGGTATCATATCAAAGCCCCATCATCCGGATGACAAATATCGAAATTTCACGTCGAACGGACCACTAGAAGTGGGTCAACTGATCAGTATTCTTCAAGGGGGCCCCAAAAAATACCTGTCATTATCTATATATATAAAAGACAAATGTTTGTTTGTAACGCTAAAACTTGAGATGAAAGATACCTCTCCCCTAAGAATAAAACATATATTCAATATTTGCTTTTGTTTTTTCATTGTTTATACGGTCCCGAGCAACGCCGGGTAGCCCTGCTAGTTTTAATTAAAATACAATCCGCCATTTTTTTAAAACAAAATGTCGGAACATTGTGCTAATTTTTATTTAATTAATACATCTAGTACATTCTCTACTGGATTAATTTTGGTAATTTTTTAGAATTTGTACTAATTTTCGATCTGACACGTGTGTAATGTTTTCACCTGAAATGTGTTTTTAATTATATCACTATTCTACTCGAGCAACAAAGGTAATACAAATTTTACAAAATAGTCACTTTGTGATTGAGTGCTTCAGCTTCCACTAACAAGAACGTTCTGAATCGAGCATGGGCGCTGATCTTTTGCGAGAAGCGAAAAACCACGAGTTATGACTCATTCAGGCGGCGAGCCACGCTATTAGGAAATACATTTGTTGTTTTTCCGTTTAAGATACCTCAGCCATTTTGATGATAAAAGATCACGTGTACGTCTTAGAACTAGGACTCAAAAACTGAAAATTATTTATGATAGAATACAGAAACAAATTAACTCTTTAAAATCAATGAGTTAGTGACACCCTTGAAATGCAACTTTACTGGTAATTTCGCAAGAAAAAATGATTGGATCATTCTACTGCTCCAGTAGATCTTTCTGCCGATGCACTTCTCTACCTATATAAGAGCCAAGTACGTCCTTAGGATGGAGTACTATTGCCACAATCTGGGTAGGAGCTGCTCGAAGCGGCCTATTCTGTCTTGACAGTTAAAAACCGACTTCGCAGCTCTTAGTAGGGGATGTCCTTTTCTTTTCCCTGCAAACTCTTTTCCACAAGAGTTATTGCGAACCTGTCTCTTCTATCATTATTTTCAGGGCAAGTGATCGTCTGAGCTCCAATCTATGGTCCACGTTGGCAAATTTTTACGAAAACCACTTGTCTAGCTGAAACCGCTATCAAAACTCTTACTCTTTATCTGTGCCTAAGCTTAAACGTGGATTTCATGAACAAAGCTTATTTCTTTGAACTTGATCACCTGTGGAACTCTGTCCCGTTTGCCTGCTTTCCAACTAACTACCATACGGTTGTTATCAAGTTCTTGACGAGCCGTCCCGTTAAGTGATCCAATTTAACAAATTTCCACTACTAACGATTACTATTGTCTCAATGACTACCGTACACTCATTAACCCTTATCCTCGAGTGGCCTCTGGGCCTTTATAAAAGTGACTCCTTTGCAAAAAGAAAAGATAAAGGTTTTCTTTTTCATATTATTCGTATCATCATCATCATATCATGAATCTGAAGATTCTAGGGTTGGCATTGGTTTCCCCGATAATTTTTCTAGTCAGAATATTTTCTAGAAAGACCTCGGGTAGTTA
This sequence comes from Euprymna scolopes, assembly GCF_053919585.1. Lineage (NCBI taxonomy): Eukaryota > Metazoa > Mollusca > Cephalopoda > Sepiida > Sepiolidae > Euprymna > Euprymna scolopes. The sequence goes on from NC_136510.1 coordinate 88,274,660, forward strand.
CTGGGCGAACCACGTGAAGGTTACCAATATCCTAAATGAAAGTGATTTTTGTGGAACGAACTGGATTTGAACTTGGAACACCTAGGTCATCAGTTTGTGTCGTGGACTACAGTCACTTCCCACTCGTACTTAGTATCAGCAAGTTTTTTTTTTTTTTTTTTTTTTTCAGAATTACTCTATATCAAAAAAATAAAAATCTGGGGTTTGTATTACTATACACAGATTCGAAAAAGTTGTCAAAAAACAAATACATAACAAATAAATGTTATCAAAGGCAAGATAAGTTACTTTTCTACTTAACTGGATATGTTTTAGTGTTTTTATTTAATGTAACATGTTTATTCAGCTCTAAAAACGTCCAGCGTTTACTGATGTATTGGAAAGTTAAAAATGGCGGCCGACTCTCTTTGACACGGTAAGTTTGGGAAAAGGAGTTAAAAATAAAAAAACTAGACAATATACTGTTAAAAACCCACCGAATATATGTCAGCCTATGTCACGGTAACATATATTGAGAGTTTCTAAGAGTATTTTGTATAGTTTTTTTAAATTTTTATTTTTAACCCTCTTTTCTCAAACTTACCGTGCCAAAGAGAGAGTCGGCCGCCATTTTTAACTTTACAATACATCGGTAAACACTGTATGTTTTTAGAGCTGAATAAACATGTTATATTAAATAAAAACACTAAAAAAGTATCCAGTTAAGTAGAAAAGTAACTTATTTTGCCTTTAATAATATTTATTTGTTATATATTTATTTTTTGACAATTTTTCGAATTTATGTGTACAGTAATACAAACCCGTAACTTGCCTTTGATTACATTTGTTATATATTTTTATTTATTTTTTGACAACTATTTCGTACCTCTGTGGATTGTAACACCCCCCCCCCAAAAAAAAACAACTCGAATTCGCTTAAGAATGGTTTTCTTTATAAAAATAAAACTACTTGGTCGATTTACGTGATTTTTGGAATACGATACTTTTTCTTCGCGGCTATGTCCATACAGATTATTCTGTATTTTATTTTTACTTTATTTTTAATAAAGAGAATTCTGAACAAGGACATATTTTTCTGTGAAAATACAAGGGTTTGCTGAAAAAAAAATATACTCCCCCCCCCGTATTGTTCTTGCAAGAAAAGACGTCTATTAACCCCAATACTGACTCTAAAATATACTAGTAGTTCCTATTTACTTACTTGCCTCTCTACAAGGGCAGTTAGGCACAAATTCAATTTTTAATGTGGGGAAAATCCAGCTCTCCCAAAAAAGGGACACTCTGGATAGGAACAAAAATAAAAATTGTCTCTATCATGAAGGATTTCTCCTCCACTGACCGAGGACAGAAAAGGTGAAGTGTACCATCAGAACAGATACTACACTGAGCTTGTTTATTTAGTTTTTAGTTTATTGTTAAAAAAAATTACAATTAATGTTAAATAATAAAAAAAAAAAAATGCAAAATTTACAAACAAGAAACTTAAGCATGAAGCCCTTAAATTTTGGGGAGGGGACATGGGTGCAGAGTCTTTCTAAAAGGTCTATAGAACTTTGAAGAATACTCTTGGCTGGCGCCATTTACCATAATACCGCATTCACACCGTGAAATTAAACACCTACTTAATAAATTCCCCAAGCGTTTTAATACAAATTATGTACATCCGTGCACGTGTGTGTATATACTTTTTTTTTTAAACAAAAACAGAAAAAAGTTCATTGGAAGAAGTCTACTACACTGATCTTAGCTCGAAGGCCAAGGCTAGTAGTTGGGAATATAAGCCATTTCTTCTGTGCTGCGATATGTGGTGAAAAATTGGAGACACTTATACATAAAGCCACCTGTAAAAAAAAAAAAAAAAAAAATGTCTAAAAATAAATGACAAAACTTTGACGTATTTACTTGGTATTGAAAGAAAATGGTGGAGTATTTTTATTTATGAAATTCAACTACTTGCCATAGTCGGAAAGAAGTTCCCCATTCAAAGATTTCCATCTTTAATGACCCAAGACTTGCTCATTGTGCCTCCTTGGCATCCAACAGCGTAAAATCGCAAAATTATCTGTATTTTTTTTTTTTATGCTTTTGCTGGTTAGTGACGTTTTTAAACCTACGAATTTCTGGTGAAAAAAAAATGACGTACTTGCATGTCATGTCGAAATTTATAAATTCCAAAAATTACGAAAAATGATCCAATAGAAGATGTGCTAGATATATTTAAAAAAAAAAATCCATAATTATGTTGTGACATTTTGCGTTTAAAAATGGCGGTATAACATAATGCATATGTGAGTGGGGAAAGTATCGGCGCCAGTGAAGGATGGCTTGCGAAGAGATTAGCAGCAGCAGTAGTCGAAAAACCGCATATGCAAATCAGGAAGTGTGCGTGAGAAGATGAAGGAAAAAAAAAAGAAAAATGCACCCCTTACACGGGGAGGAAGCAAAGTGTGTGTCGAAGAGAATGGACGTGCAAAGTCGAAGACTAGAATGGGCCGACTGGGCCCAAGCATGTGGTGGGAAGAAAAAAAAAATGTATGAATCACATGGTTAATCTTCATCAGAAAGATATTAAATGGAAAAACGTTAAAATATGTTAGTCAGAATCAAATATCATCAATGTTGAATATGTATTGTTATGTAAGGTTCAAATGAATCGCATGGTTGCCGGGGTTGCCCTTCACCAGAAAGACATTAAATGGAAATAGTCAGAATCAAGAATTGATGTTGAATACGTATCGCTATATAAGGCTTACTACTGCAATTTTGACGACCTACGTTTATTACTTTGCTAAATATTAACTGTAAGTCCACGAAGAAGCACATTCCTATGAGGACTTGATTCATTGTTTTTACAAAGCTATTCTATAATGCATAAGTGAGTTTTACTTACCTTACCTGTACAGTAACCCAAGGCTATTTCAGAAATTTTTTTTTCATCCAGCAATATATCTTACAACAAGCTTAATCCAGCAAGATTCGTAGATAAAATATGCTTCACCGTTTTATGATATGTAAATTTATGTGATCTTTTTATCAGAAAAAAAATACTTTACTTTAAATGATGCCGAAAGTAACGGGAATAAATGCCTTTGTTAAAAAAAAAAAAAAAAAAAAAAAAAAAGCCGACTTGGATTTTTATTTCTTTCTTTCCAGCTTTATTTTTATGAATGACTAAAGTGTAACGCCACGTAACAAGGACGCTACGTTGCAGCGATCCCATAATAAAAAAAAAATCAATGGAGATAAGGCAGTTCGTCATACAGAATTAGTCGCACAACGCTTTCATACTAAAACATAGGATAAAACTCGATAATTCGATAAATTCTATTTTTACTTGTAATTATTTTTTTTTTTATTTGGTCGGTTTTCATAGTTTTTGGAATTTATACTAATTTCGACGTAACACCTAAGTACGTAATATTTTTCACTTGAAGTGGGCTGGTTTAAAACATCACTTAAACTGCACAAGTGCCGTTTTAAATAAAATTCTACAATCAGTACCCAGATCCTGTTTCTTGGCCTTCGGGATCTGTTCCGGCAGATACTGCAAGCTCTGACTAGCTATGACTAGCAAAGACCAGATGTGGGGGCAACCCCACATGTCTGACCTTTAACCAGCTCCCATTTCCCACCTCTCGGGAGCTGGTCCCCTTTTCCCCTTCCCCCTCCCTTCACTCCTCACATTAAAAATCGGCCTTGTGCCTAATTTGCTCGGTGGGGGAGCAAATAAATACCATCTGTTCTTCAGATGCTGCACTTCTATTTCTTGTTCTCTTTCGGTGGAGGAGAAATCCTTCACGACTGAGACAATTTTTATTTTTGTACCTTTTCTCCACGTTAAAAAACGACCCTGGTGTCTACCTCTGTCCCGTGGGGAGGCATTGTAAATAGGTACTAATTGCTCACTACCCTCTCCCCTCCCTTCTCTCAAGAGATAAACGGAGACTACTCTCCGCCTGTCATGCAAGTGCACCAACATGTTTGTGGTGAAAAGAGCACAGCATTACAGCAATTCATTATCAGTTTCACTACGATCATTTTATCCTTTCAGCCTCTTGTCTTTTCGTGCTCTCACCAACTCTTGCTAATCATTCGGGTCAGGATCAAAGTGTAGTATCTGTTCCGACAGATACTGCAAGCTATGACTAGCAAAGACCAGCTATGATTAGCAAAGACCATATGTGGGGGGTAACCCCACATATCTGACCTTGGTCACTGAAGGGGCAACCCTTCATACCAACAGTTTCTAATCCAGCTCCCACTTCCCACCTCTCGGGAGCTGGATCCCCCCCTTTCCCTCCCCCTTCCCCCTATCTCCACATTAAAAAAAAAACGGCCTCCTGCCTAATTTGCTCAGTGGGGAAGCAAATAAATAAAATCTGTTCTTCAGATCTACACTTTAATTTCTTGTTCTGTCAGTGGAGGAGAAATCCTTCACGACTGAGACAATTTTTATTTCTGTTCCTTTTCTCCACATTAAAAAACGACCCTGGTGTCTAATTCTGTCCCGTGTCATTGTAAAATATTAACTGTTGCTAATCATCGCAAACATTTAGCTTACAGTCTGCCTCAAGATAGATTTTAAACGAACGTGGATTCTGAACTTGGAAAGAAAAAATAATTTGATGTCCAATTATTTTACCCTCATATTTTTTATTTTCTTACATAAAAATCCTTTTCTTATAAGTATTGACGTGCGTCTCCTTCCTTCCTTAAACAGTACCGTCTAACTCTGGCTTTTCAATCAATTAAACGATCTATAATCAATACAAATCAATTTAAAGCTCATTAATCAATAAAATCAATTTCTTGCGACTTTTGAAATCCGAAGAACCTGATGGTAATTGAGTTAAACTAGTTAAACCCGTAATTATTGAATATATCAACTTTTTTTTTTTTCCTCTAGCAAAAGGTTAAGAGTGACGGCATGGTCGTTTCTATATCATAATAACGAAAAAAAATATTGAATTTCAAGTAAAACAAGTAATACCTACGTAATTATGACGTCGCAAATAGTAACATATCCCCAAATTACGGAAACCGATGAGGTAGAAAAATAATTAATGAAAAACTGTTTTCGATAAAGTTTAGATGAGGAATAAATTTGTCCGACATTTTGAATTACGTTCATCACGTGACGTAAGCAACAGAACTTAATTATCTCCCCTGTCAACTTCTCTCTCTCTCTCTCTCTCTCTCTCTTTGTTTTTAAGTTTTTAGCAGTGATTTCGCTTCATTTCACAAATTTCTATTTTAGTAATAATTATTTTTCTACCCTATCATTTTTCGTAACTTTTGGATATGTTACTATTTGAGACTTGACAGTTATGTACGTACCACACACACTCTACTACTACTACTACTACTACTACTACTACTACTAATAATAATAATAATAATACATTTTGTCTCTTTTGGAAGAGCTTTCCAGAGTTTGTGCGCGCGATTTATTGTGCCCAATAAGAGTTAATGGTTTTGCTATACTCTTGCTATTTAATTGCTTCCCCCACGAGAGCAATATGTGGTACAAGGTCGTTTTTAATGTGGGGGAAGTGAACCAGCTCCTCCAAAAGACTTATCAATGTAAAAATTTATTCTAGGATAAGGATTAACGAGACGGGTGGATTGTCATTTGAATGAAGTATATTACGAAAGGAATTAAAAATGAATATAATATACGAAGCTTCATTACCAATAAAAGTGGGTTATCACTATTACATTTTTCTAATAATTTCAGTTTAGATCCATGAAATAATACTTTTTTCAAAGTTAATAATTTGGGTTGTAGTAGAGAATTAAATGAATGTGAATGGCTCTGAAAGTCGGAGGCTACATGTGACGTTATGAAAAAATGTATCGCTTCCCCTCCTCTCCGCAATATTTTTACAAAAAGAACAGATTGTTTAGTTATTTAAAAACTAATCTATTTATAGGAAGATTTTTTTTTAATGACTTTATTCATTTGGTTTATAAAACGATCTTTTGTTTTTAATATCTTTTTTGTGAATATTTTTAGAGTGGTTTTGAACCGGAAGTTACTGAAACAACATATTGTGCTGCTATTTTAGTAAACGTTATTCTTATATATATATATATATATATATATATATATATATATATATATGGTATCTAAAGTCTCATGTTTACGCTGATAAACCAGACAGTATAGATCACTTAAAAGACATTTGATGCATTATTGCAGAAATACAGCCTAATTTAATATGTAGAGTTTGAAAATTGGACCTAAATTATACCATACACGCATTAATAGCAGGGGTTCATATATCCCAAATTATATTTAAATATTAAATGCTATAAATGAATCTTAAACCGCACATTTGTATAAGTTTTTATGTAATTTTAATTCAAAGTTCGCTGCCTCTAAAAATACCCCATATATATATATATATATATATATATATATATATATATATATATATATATAAAATTTAAATACCTACAGACACTAGTGTTCCATCGTTTTGGGAATCATCAGTGCAGGGTGTCATGATTAACGCCAGTCAAGAGATTCCAACTCGGCAACAAAGCTATCTCTGACTCCACTAGCAAGAACTAAATCTATTCGGCCACCGTCAACCACGAGAAATATCGTTGATTTTAAACCTTTATTTATAAATGTTTTTAACGTCTGTCAAAGTGATCTAATCATATGATCTGCACATGCAAGCTAGAGTACCGCCTTTATATCAACTGAAAATATATATATATATATATATATATATATATATATATATATAATCTGATGATGCCCGAAAGATCTGTAGGTATTCAATAATAATTATAGTAAATAATTATGTCAGCCCTTTAAGAAACTAGTTTCTTATTGTTGAGTACTTTCAGTTGAAATAAAGTCAGTCAATTTAGCTCTTCTGTGCAGATCATCATATAATGATTAGATCACTATGACAGACGTTAAAAGCATCTTAAAAAAAATAAAATGTTTAAATTTCAACAATATTTTCTGCAGTTAACGGTAGCCGAATGGATTAGGTCTTTGCTAATGAAGCCAGGGATGGCTTTTGTTGCCAGGTTCGAATCTATCGACTGGTGTTAATCGCGACATCCTGCACTGATGATTCCCGAAAGGATGAAACACTAGTGTCTGTAGGTATTTAATAATTATTATAGTAAATAATTATATACTAGACTGATTTGCTTTTAGCTAGGGCAAATAGCTTGGCCCGTCAGTATGAAATTGGCATCTTGCAGTCTTTGTGTGTAATTTTTTAGGGGACAGATAGAATGTGAGAGTTGGCTATATAAGTAAACTACATCCTAAGATGGAGTACTGCTGTCACATCTGAGGAGGTACTGCTCTGAGCACTTGTTTTGCAAAACAGACTTCGAAATCTAGTGGTGCTCTCTTTAGTCTTGTGCAGCCCCATTATCACAGGAGACATTCTGTACTGTTTCAAAAATTTTTTAGATGAGGATTGATAATTTAGATTATTCTGACTACTGCTCTCATCTTGGATGCTAGCTTATTGGTCCCTCGAAAGGAGGGATTGGACCTAGTAATTCACTCCCATTTGTTCGTTTGTTTGCACTTTTCTCAATAACCACGCCGTTGGATATTTTTTATTTTAAATTTTGCGCAAACGTTAGTCATGGTGAAAGTAAATTTTTGCCAGAACAGATTTTCTAATATAACTCTGGTTGCCCCCCCCCCCCCGAGGGCATTATAGAGATAAATTTGCCTCCAAATCGTTCGTTTGTTTATTTGTTCGCAATTTTCTCAATAACAACACCTTTGGATTCTTTTGAAATGTTGCACAAACATTAGTCATGGTGAAGTGTAAACTTTTTACTTGTGGAGGAGGACCTTCACATACTCAGCTTGTTTACTTGCTCTTTAGCAAGTTAGACACAAGGTCAAGTGTTAGTTTGAAAGTGTTTCTGCGAAACAGACTGGATTCGAACTTGGCACAACTATGTTTTCAGAAAGTGTTGTTAACCACCTGGCCAACGTCACCACCATTCTAATCTTGGATGTTGTTCTCAGAACGTTTTGGCCGAGGTAACTGAGATTTAATGATCAAGTGTTAACTATGCTGCACTTCCAACTTGCATTTAACCCCGGAAAATACAACACGCTGCTGTGAAGACTTGCTACTCCAGCATCCAACTCCAAATTGAATCAGTCTCTGGAGAATCCGGCTTTTTTATATTTAAAACGGAAGCATCTGGGGGGTGGGGGAGCGCCCTTTTCCCTTCCCTGCAACCTCTTTCCCTTCCCACAGAAGAGACGTTGCCAGCCTATCTCTGCTTTATCGCTATTTTCATGGCAAATGCTCGTCTGAGCTCCAATCTATGATCCCCCCCCTCGCCAAACTTTCATGAAAACACTTGTCTAGCTGAAACCACTATCAATAATTTCCCCCACTCTTTATCTGTGCTTAAACCTAAACGTAGATTCCATGACCAAAGCTTGTTAGAACTGCACACCTGTGGAACTGTTTCCCTGCTTTCCAGCTGACTACAATTTGGTCGTCTTCAAGTCCAATGTAAACAAATTCTTGAAGAGCTGTCCCCTTAAGTAATCCACTTTACCAAATTTCCACTACTAAAGATTACTATGGTATTGCCCCATTGACTACTGCAAACTCGCTAATCCTTATCCTCGAGTGGTCTCTGGGACTTAATAAGTGGTGATTCCTATGTAAATAAACAAAAAACAAAAAAAAAAAACTCTTATTTGCATATCAGATGACAAGATCACCAGCATTTAAAGAGAAACAGCAACCATTTGTTTTTCTTTTTCTACATTATTTTTGTTTGCACCGGACACTACAGGCTGCTGAGAGAACAGATTTGTACCAAATTTTTAAATCACAGTAATTACCAACTTTCTTTAAATGTATCTTGTAAAACCTGGAAATCTGTATAGAATTTAGAATGGAACATTTTATTTTACCCATGAGAGATAGTTTGCTTTCATTCAGTCACCCAGTTATGAATTACTTCAGACTTGTACCTGGTCAAGGTTGACAGAACGAAAGGAAATTTCTCTACTCTATCATGATTCTAATATGGGAGGTGCTCGACTGAGCTTCAATCTCTAGTTTTGTTAAATATTCTGTAAAATATTGCCGTTATCTGATTCCAGCATTTAATAAAAAAAAAAAAAGACAAAATTGGAAGTAAAAGTTTACGCAAAACCTATTAACAAAAAATGATCGTATTCGCTTCTATTTATATCGAAACATGAAAATAAAAACTGATCTAATCATAGGTTTCTATCTAAGAGCTCTTAGAATATTTATGCCCAAGCACTTAGGAAAAAAAGTGAAATACATCGAAACCCTTTTGAAATCCATACTCCCCTTCAACCTGTTCATATAAAATGCCAAAAGAAAAGTGTACTAAGGTCACACACACATATATATATATATATATATATATATATATATATATATACACACACACACACACACATATGTACGCGCGTGCGTTTTATGGGTTCTTATGCTGACACCTCTTAAATACAAACTTATGATTAAACCAGTTTTCATTCTAGTGCTTAATAGACTGGATCAGAAATTGAGAACGTCTACACATTTATTCACACAACATTAACAATTATCTCCCCTTGCAATCACTATGACTTGAATCTATCACAGGTTTGATAGGATTTGAGAAAATCTGATCGGCATACTTTCTTAGATATTTATGGGAAGGTGCAATATTTTGCTAATTTTTAGGACTTTTTCCAGCCCTCTGAAGGATGACAAATTAAATTTTTGCCATTGTGTAGTATAGTTAACAGCAAAAATTTTGAGGAAAAAAAATATACAAATAATTATTACCAAATGCAAGATTTTTTAGTAGTATGGTTAAGTTTGTAATTTTTTAATGATATATTTGTTTGAGTTGGTTTACTGTCTTCGGGTTTTGTCTACTTGCAAAATGTTTTTGGTTAGCGACAAGTTTATATTTACTTTTTAAAGGAAGCACATAGTATTTGGGTTTTGTACATTCTTATGTTGATGTTAGGATATTTTCTGGGATATTGCAGATATTGACGGTGTAAGACTCTAAGAAAAAGATCCTGACTGTCATGGACGTGCATCAGAAGGGATATGTCATTGAATTTCTGGCAAGTGCATTGAGAATGGTGGTGACCATGTAGAAAAATAAATTCTGTAGTACAAAAGATCTCGTTTTAATTGTACCACCCCCGTCTTCATAACTCTTCAACTTAAAAAAAAGGCTTTACTTTTGGAACAACCCTTTTATGACGAAGCACACTCTGGACGTTTATGCACAGCCATTGTTTATCGTTGGCAAAAGTGCATTGATAGTGGTGATTATGTAGAAAAATAAGTTCTGGAATACAAGACCTTTCGTTTTAATGGTACCACTCCCGTCTTTTTAGCTCTTCAATCTTTGGAAAAAAAAAAAAAAAAAATAGGTAGTTTTACTTTTGGAATGACCATCGTATTTTGGCTCTTTACAGCAAGTGGCTTCATGCCTTGTATGGAGTGATTTCATTTAAAGCAAAACAAAAAAGAACGATTTTTTTTTTTTTCAATCCCTACTGCTGCACAGTAAGGGCATTTTTCTAACTCCTAACTTTTATGACTCTAGTGCAAGGTTTCGGTGCTTCCAGCTTTAAATGGTTCAAATGAAAAAAAAAATTGATTCTTTTGTATTTTTAATAAGATGAACAAGTAATCGAAATAATCCCTTTTTAAATGTCTAATATGCTTAAGGGAGTTAAATAAAATGGCAATAGAATTATGGATTATCCTCTTAAAATATTAATCCTTTTCTCAACCGACCGCCAAAACCTCAAAATGATCGTTTCTATCTTCTGTCAAGATTATTTATTTTTATTCAACCGGCTTCATGATTCGTTTCAAGAATAAAATAGGAAGGGGATTAACTTTTTCAGTGTTTTCTTGTTTCAATTTTGAAGAGTCTTTCCTAGTTCAAAGTATCTTACTTAGATTAAAAAAAAGAAAATGAAGATGGAAGTTGCATTTGAGAAAGATAGAAATTGAAAATGGATTTTTTTTTTCACTTTTACTCAACAATGAAGTTTGGGGTTTGTATTACTGTACACATAGATTCGAAAAGGTTGTCAAAAAACAAATATATAACAAATAAATGTTATCGAAGGTAAGATAAGTTACTTTTCTACCAAATTGGATATATTTTTTGTTTTTATTCAATGCAACATGTTTATTCAGCTCGAAAAACATGCAGTGTTTAGCGATGTATTAGAAAATTCAAAATGGCGCCCGGCTCTTTCTTTAACACGGTAAGTTTGTGAAAAGGTGTTATAAATAATAAACTAGACAAAATACTATTAAAAAACCACCGAATATGTCAGTCTGTCACGGTAACATATATTGAGTGAATTTCTAACAGTATTTTGTCTAGTTTATTATTTATAACACCTTTCCCCGAACTTACCGTGTTAAAGAGAGTCGGGCGCCATTTTGAATTTCCACTACATCGGTAAACACTGTATGCTTTTCGAACTGAATAAACATGTGACATTGAATAAAAACACGAAAATTATATCCAGTTTGGTAGAAAAGTAACTTATCTTGCCTTTGATAACATTTATTTGTTATATATTTGTTTTTTGACAACTTTTCGAATCTGTGTGTACAGTAATACAAACCCGAAGTTTGTTCAAATTGTACTGTATTAGGATAAGATGAAAACTTTGGGGTTTGTATTACTGTACACAGATTCGAAAAAGTTGTCAAAAAACAAATATATAACAAATAAATGTTATCAAAGGCAAGATAAGTTACTTTTCTACCTAACTGGATATGTTTTCAGTGTTTTTATTTAATGTAACATGTTTATTTAGCTCGAAAAAACATACTGTGTTTACCGATATATTGGAAAATTCAAAATGGCACCCGACTCTTTCTTTAACACGGAAAGTTTGGGAAAAGGTGCTATAAATATAAAACTAGACATAATACTGTTAGAAACTCGCCCAATATATGTTACCGTGACATAGGTTGACATATATTCGGCGGGTTTTTAATAGTATTTTGTCTAGTTTATTATTTATAACACCTTTTCCCAAACTTACTGTGTTAAAGAGTAAGTCGGGCGCCATTTTTGAATTTTCCAATACATTACAATAAAAAATTGTTTCCATACCTTATTTTGACGTCTGAATATCAGAACTTCGATTGTGTTTAATTATCCCGCTTTTGAGTTTTGAAGTGTGAAATTCGGTGAATATGTTAAAATAATTAATTTAAGTTAAGCAAAACAAAAAAAAAATTTTTTTAATATTTATACGAAAAAAGCCATTTTAAAATCTTTGATAAATAAATTAACATTTTTTTTTTTTTTTTTAGCGAGCCGAATAATACATGACCATTATTAAACAGGGCATGCTTTGAAGAATCGATAAAAAAAAAAAAATCGATAAATATTGTGCCCTTTGTGTTAAAAATAGCATTTTTTCGATCCAGTTTGAAAACGTTTGCCGCCTTTCGACTACGGTGGACCAAACGCGTGAAATATTTTTTTTTTATTCTGCTTTAAATTTCCCCTCCCCCATTTTGGGGAGCCTGACCCCCACACACATACACATTAAAAACCAAACTCATACAAATGGTCACTCATCTGGTACTGGTCAGCCTCAGCGTTAATAATACATTGAAATTTTCGTTACTGAAAAATAAGTTTTTTTTGGCCTGTTTGGTCTTCCATAGTTTGCTTTTTATCGAATACAAACGTAAACAATGTCGATCTAAACTCTAGATCGACGCGAAGTAACTGGTTGCCTATATGAATAAGTGGAATTATTTGAAATCCAGGTACTTATATTATAATATTTTTGCATATTCTCATAGAAAATCATCCTAAATCTTAGTTAGACAACAAATAAATTATTTCAAAACCCTTTTTAAAAAAATATTTATGTACGTTTTTTGTGAAAGACAAAAAATGTCAATTAATTTTTTGGGAAAATTTAACATTTAAAATTTAATTAAAAATAGAAAAAGTTTTACATTCTGTTTTCTATATAATAAAATTCAGGGTTTTATCTTTCTGGAAAAAAAAGTTACTCAGAAATAATGGATTTTAATAAATGTAATTTCGTTTTAAAAAACAACAACTTGATTTTTCGGCCATATTGTTTATAATATTATTAATCGTTAAACTGTAAATCTTAAAACCTAACAAAATTATATCGAAGATTAATTATTAATTGCAGTTTGAAGAAGATAAGCAAAGGTTTTAAAAAATCATTAAAATCATTCTGTTTTCCATAGTTCGTATAGTTAACACAAATCTGACGTCACGGAAACATGCGGTTCATTTTTCACAATCGTTTCGCAGGCCTACTAATCTTGGATGTTTTTAGTTCATCCGATGCGACCTATGACCTTTAGCTACATCTTGTTGAACTCTGATATTTTACGGAAATAAAGGGCTAAAAAAGGGTTTTAAAAAAAAAGAAAAAAAGAATTTTTAATTTTTGACTTTCACGTGACTGTCATGAGGCTGCCATTATTTTCTAATTTAAGATTTGACCGTATTTTTTCTATTGAATTAAAAATGCTTTAAACAAAAAATGAAAATAACTAAAAACACAAACTCTTATCCAAGTAGGTAAAAAAGTAATTTATCTTGCCTTTGGTAACATTTGTTTATTTATTTTTAACTCTCTTGTCGGATATTGTTAAAAATGTAAAATTTTCCTTTTTCGTAAGGAAAAAAATTTGACAAAAGTTTTAATATAAAATAGCACTGTAAACATTTCTCGTACAGCCATTTTTTTTTTTTTTTTTTTTTTTTTTAATGGCGGCTGCATTCGTTTTTCTTCCTGAAAGCTGGAGCCATCTTGTTTTGTTTCTACGAAAAAAAAAAAAAAAAAAAAAAAAAAAAAATAGGGGCACACTTATGACAGCATTTGCTTCCTTCCTGTCTTAATATTTCGGATCTTGACTAATTTCCGGAATTATTTCAGCATCTTTCTATTTTTGAACCTTTTTGAAAAAAAAGGAAAGAGAAGGAAATTAGTGGTGGCTGGGGAGGGGGGGGGGTTATTTACAAAGTGACATTGCCATTTTGAAAGCAGTGTGAATGAAGAAAATATAACAAGAGAATCGTTCCATTATAAATTCTGAAGTTATCGCATCATGATTCCACACTTTGTATGAATCATATTCAGTTTAACGTCTGGCATGTGTTGGACGGCTTTTAGAAATTGACTTTCAAATGAACCTATCTCTGGCCAAGTCATTATTTATTCCTCTTTCTCTCAAATCCATTCTTATCACTGTCCATGTTTTCCTTGGCCTTCACTTGTGAACTGACCCTGCTACCTTAACTGTTCTACATCTACTAATCCAAGAATTCTCATCGATTCAATGTGACCATACCATCAAAGTCTTCTGTTCTGCACACACATATCTATACTGTCCAGTTTAATCTTCCTCTAAGGTCTTCAGATCTAAGTCTGTCTTTATGACTCTCATTACACATCCATCGTGATTCTCGTATCATTTCTCTCCATGCAACGCATATCCTCAACCCTTTCTGATCAGGTTTCACTCCCATGCATCACACTGTACACAAATGTGTAAATTACTCTTCATCATATACAGTTAAACGTCTGTTTTGCATGCTGGCATGTGTTGGACTGCTTTTAGAAGTTGACTTCTTAACTAACCTATCTCTGTACAGGTCTTTATTTATCCATCTTTCTCTTGAGTGTATCAGTATCACTTCTATCCTTTCCGTGAGCTTCGCTTCAACTGTTCTACGTCTACTAACCCAAGAACTTTCCTCCCATTTTTTTTTTTTTTTTTTTTTTTTTTTTCAACGTAACCAACTCAACGAAGTCTCCTCTTCTGCACACATATCCCTATGCTATCCCAATTTTTTTTCTTCCTCTGGGGTCTTCAGATCTAGGCCTGTTTATAAGACTCGTATAATTTTCATATCTCTTCCTATGCAACACCTATCCTCAACCCTTACTGGCCAAGATTCACTTCCACATATTTCCACACCGTGTACATATCCTGATATACTCTTCCCTTGGTCAACACTGATAATAGCATTTCCTCAAACTTGCTCTATCCACTCCTTGCAATCATATCAACATCATTTATTCAACTGTATGATGGTACAACTTTTATTAACCTTACATTTATCATCTTAGTAATGGCGCTAAAAAAACATCGGTAAAAATTAAAATAGTACAAGTAAAAAGCTAATATTTTTGGATGAGTCCAAATCATTTTGTCTTAACACTTTACTGCAGTTTCATAGTCTATCCAATTTTTGGAAATGTTTTAATGTTTCTAAACTGTTATAGATCTAGATACAAATTTAAACTTTAAATCGAACTTTGTAAGTTTAGAAAGCCAATACCATTAGACTAAGAGGGGTGTATATTAGAATAAGACGAAGATTAATAACTTTGCATTTGAATTATTCCAACTATTAATATCATCTTAGATGGGTTTTTTTTTACTTCATCCGATGCAACCTCTGCCCTTTAGCTGCATCTTGTTGAACTCTGAAATTTTGCTGAAATAAAATCAACCAAGTTTCAGCGATGTTAAGCCATCGTCATAAATAGAATAATTTTTTTTTTTTTTTTTTTTTTTTTTTTTTTCCCCTCATGGCATGTTATTAGAATGGTCTTCGACTGCGACTTTTTTTTTTTTTTTTTTTTCAAATGTTCAGAAGCTGGAAGGACGCGTGGCTTACGTGAAATGAATTAGTGATTTTTTTTTTTCTTATTTTTTTTTCTTTTGGATGTAAACGTGAGCCTGAATTTAAAATTAAATTTCTTTCCTCCTAATTTAAAACACTTGAAAATATTGCAGTTCAAGATCACATGAATTTTACTTTTCTAGTGACAACATACAGCAAGAAAAAAAATTGATTTATTCCCAATGATGAGGTTATATTTTCTGAAACTTAGCCGATTTTAAACAAATGAAGGTTTGTTAATTTCTCAAAATTCTATGTTGTACTGGTTTTCTAAAGTTAAGGATTTAGATTCAAACGCTTACATCGAGGAGGAAAAAAACTTTACTAATCTAAGGTGTGGCACCAATCTCAATTTTTAATTCGTATTCAAATGTATAATACCGGTCAGGGACAGTTTAAAATACTTGCAGAGATTAGATAGACCATGAAACTGCAGTAAAGTGGTAAAAAGACTCCCATTCATTATTTGTCATATCATGAGCTCTAAATATTTTCAAATATTGAGTCTCCTTTTTCCAATATTTATTGGTCCCCTGATTTTTCGGAGAGGGATCTATGTTTTTAGGGGCTCAAGAGGTCAAAAGTGCCCCAAAATAGTAAAAAATGACACGTTTTGACCCATAATTTTTTATCCATCCATTAGATTTTTCTGAAACTTGGTGAAAATGTGGAGCTCATTGTTCTTAATATAAATCCAGCATGGGTGACCCTGGCAAAATTCTGGTTTGCGTCTCCGGGAACTTTTAGTGCTAAAAACGCCCTTTTTTGTGGCCCTTTTTCATATTTCTCAACAAAAACTTGATATGTCTGACTATATAGTTGATATTCATGGTGGTCAACTCAAATATACATGTGTTAAGGCCTGAAACTGCACCGTTATCCATTTTACACTGGGATTCGGCGTCTCTAGGGGCCCAAACAGGTAAAAAATGCCCCCAAAATGGCCCAAAAATGACACTTTCCCCCCCCCCATAGCGTTTGATCCATCCATTAGATTTTCCTGAAACTTTGCCAAAATGTGGAGGCCGTTGTTCTTAATATAAATTTAGTACTCAAAAACTTGATATGTATGTCCATATAGTGGTTTTCCATGGTGCTGAATTCAAATATACATGTCTTAAGGCATGAAACTGCACCGTTTGTCCATTTTCACTGGGATTCGACATTCCCAGGGCTCAAAAGGGGTCACAAATGCCCCAAAATTGCAAAAAAAAGAAAATGACACTTTTTACCCCATAACTTTTGCTCCATCCATTAGATTTTTCTGAAACTTTGACGAAAATGTGAAGGCAGCGTTGGCCCTTTGCACTTCTCACATTCATCATTTCTTCACTATTTTTTTGTGGCATCATCTCACATGCAGCAGCAGAGAGGAACCACACATGAGCAGCTTGTTGTATTTGCCCTCCTCCCACTCTATAAATTACTTCCTTTGTTTTCCATTCAAAATTTTAAACTGCCAAATAAAATACTTCCGTTCCCTTCTGGATGGTCACCAGAAATCAATTTCTTTTTATATGACTAGAGATGTAAGACGAAATCTTGTGATGTCACAGTGAAGTAGGAGAAAGTGGCAGTCAGTTTTTTTTTTTTTTTTTTCAGTGAGAAACCTGAGGGAGATGAGTTTTGAACTTAAATCTTCCCTGGGAAAGGGAAATGGAATAATAGTGGTCGATTGCCGTCCTGGTCAGATTAATATAGCGTCAATAATTCTATGAGCCGTAAGAAACATGTACCGTTGATAAGATTTTTTGCTTGTTCAAGTTCGTGCATTTTTATGAATGGAATGTAAGGGTTCTGGTCTACTAAATGGGGGTGCCTGTCCTGTTGTGACAGGACATAGATGAACAAAGATAACACCCGAGAAAGAGTGAATTCCTGAATTTTGGTGAATTTCTGTAATTCAGGAAAAACAATTCTTTTTTTTTTTTTTATGAAACTCTGGTACAGACCCTAATGTGTCAGCTTGTGGGATAGGACCCTTATCTTCGAGTGGAATCCAGGCCTTGAAAAGTGGTGGCTCCTATGAAAAAAAAAAAAATGGGTATTTAGAAAAATTTTAAATATTCCATGTATTACAGAGATCAGGACAACGTTAAAACCGATTAATAATTCAACATATTCACAAAGTGGCACATCACCTCATACAAAACAATAGAATAGGAAGTAGAAGCCAGCCAAACTTTTGTCTGAATGAAGTTTGACCATTGGTTAATGGAAACTTCAACTCGTGGGTGACAATAAAAATGAGTCTGATGGTTAGCTAGCTAAAGACCATATGGATATATAAACATACCAGGTAACACAAATTCCATCCATTTTAGCCTGACGATTCCTTACAGGGGATGAAATGCAGAAGATTCTGTATAGTTTAATTGTCATATTTTCATAACTTATATATATACTAGCCTGGGTTCCTGGCGTTGCCTGTGTGTTTAGAGGTGTGTTGAGCAAAAAAAAAAAAAAAAAAAAGTGGTAGTAGGCAGGCAGGCTCTAACCCGTACCATGAAGGAGGAAAAGAATATGAAAAAGAAAAGTGATGTCTTGCATCCATCGCCAAACCAGAAGTGACAAAGGTTTTAATTAAGAGGTTGACTTTTGAAAATATTGGCCGGGGAAAAGTGCCGAGTTGAGGGTGAAGGAATTAATGTTTTCAAGCAATTTTTTTTCGATAACTGCCGTCCGGAGGGTCGAGCTTCAAAACGATACCAATCGTGGGAAAATCTGTTGCCTCTGTCGAAAGTTTTAGGCAGACATACATACATTTAAACAGACAGGTGAGATTTATATTATAGATGGACCCTCCCGTCGACTTTTGATGTATGAGGTTCATACAACTAAGTTGTCCGAAATCCACACATGATTTTGGAATCGCTGCTAAACTCGGTCGGTGCAAATGATTGCCACAGAGCAGACAGTAGACCTCTGGTTTTACATCAATTTCTTTATTCCTAGATGCATATCTTAGACTCAGAATGCATCTCTCAGTGGTTTTAAACATGCCTCCAGATACTAACCTGGAAATTTCTATGTTCCGACGCAATACATACAGCGTCTAATATTCCCAAATGGTCACCCATCGGGTACTGACCGAACTCATTGTTGCTAACAAGAACCAGTGTCAGTGTGATTGTTATATACACCATAACCTACCATGGCAAACCATTAACCACATTACATACCATTTGTATCCACTATGTGATATCCACAATTTTCTTCCTTTATCATATTAATTACTGTAGTTCGCCTATCTCCCTCTCTCCACATTTTCAATGTTTTACCCTTTCCCTCTCTTACCCTGTTTATTTCGCTCCTAATGTATTTCTCACTAAACGTCACATTTCTAATATGTTACCTAGCACCTTGTCTCCTCTTCTGAGGAGAATCATTTAGCTTCGAAATACCTAGGTGTAATGTGCATCCAGGAGACAAGCGCCCGCGTGTTTGTGTGTTGTGTGGGTGCGTAAGAGAGACGGACAAAAAGGAAAGACTTACCTCGGGGCCGGCTCGGCGTCGCCGACCAAAAATAGAGAAAGAAAGATCAAGATGGCGGCCGCCGTCTTTTGTAAAGGATGATATCTCGCAAAGTCACATGAATTCTCGCAATATGCAAATTTAGCCGGCCTGCAACTGCCATAAAAGCGGGTGATTGAAAGACGTTGGGAGGGCGATGATTGACTTGATCGGGAATCGTGTTGCTGTTGCTTCTCGTGCCATGTGGGTGTGAGCATATCTTACCGTTGTTGGGACCGTTCTGAGTAACCGATTGTTGGGTTCGTTCTGAGTAACCGTTCGCGTCCGTCTAGGTACCTAGCTAGTTGGATTCCGTGCAGAACCGGTGTTTACTGGTTATTGAATTGCTTTACGTTGCTGCAACATTATACATCTACAGAGGGCGCAGTACTTTTAAAGGATTTTCCTTACACATTTTCTACACTAGGTATAAAGGGTATATTTATTCTACATTAGGATATGCTGTCATTCCTTTATTCTTCCTCTTTTATAAGCTACTCAATTGTTAAGCGTTGCATTATCCCTATAAGTCTCCTTTAAAAGAATTTCTCTACTTCTCTTTGCCCCCTCCACATATATGGGAGAGCCAAAAAAATATAAAAATAATTTAAACAATGACAGTTTATAAGCACATAATAGAACATGGATTACTTCCCCTGAACAGAAAGCCTGTAGACAAGTTAAAAATGAATTACCTCCCTTGAACATAACTGAATGAATTAATTAATCTTTGACCGTTTTAATTTAAAATACATAAGAGAATTATTTCCCCTGAACATTTAACGACATTAATCTTTGAGCGTTTGGATTTAAATCTAAATAAAACAGCCATTTTGCAATTTACATCCTAGAGAGAGGATTCATTTTTCCACTAACGATGGGTTATTACCCGAAAGGACCTTTGGAATTAAATACCACCCACAGTTAAAATTCAGGTAGATAAATAAATATATTATTAAAAAAATTATATATATAATAAATAAAAAAGAAAAAAAATGTATTTATTCATATATTAATTTATCTTCACACAATGACTGTACATTCCTGCATTGTTCTAGCCTTCTAAAAATACCATATATATATATATATATATAGGGTGACCCCCCCCCCCAAAAAAAAGAAAAGCTAAATGGAGGCCATCTAGAACATATGTTGTAGAACGGAGAAAAAAAAGGCTAAAGACCGTAGTGTTTTGATGTGATCTTTTGAATATAATAAACTAGTTATGACCAAAGTTTCATTTCATTCGGACAAAACACTAAGAAACGGGGCCTAATTAGAGTTGGGGCCCGGTTTTTTTAGGGGGGGGGATTACCCTGTATTATATTTTGGGTACAATATAATAATAACCGATGAAGAATTGACTCTATAATAATAATAAATACGAAATCTGCATATACAGGGTGACCAAAAAAACAAAAAAAAAAAAACCCCGGCCCCAACTCTAATTAGGCCTCGTTTCTTAGTGTTTTGTCCGAATGAAATGAAACTTTGGTCATAACTAGTTTATTATATTCAAAACATCACATTGGCCTTTTTTTCTCCGTTCTACAACATATGTTCTAGATGGCCTCCATTTAGCTTTTCTTTTTTTTTGGGGGGGGGGGGTCACCCTATATATATATATATATATATATATATATATATATATACACACACAAACACAAAGACGTGTGTGATTGCACTCGAATGTCTCTTTCCTGTCCAGTAATTCTGTCGTTTCCCGTTTCATTTCCTTACTTCCTTTTTAGTAAACATTGCAGAAAGCGAATTTCTTATTTCTAAAACTTTTAAACTATTTTAATCCGGTTTCAAACACCTACATATTTATATACCTTCTTACGCACGCACACGTGCACATACTTTAATCCTCATACGCACGGATATTTGCACACATACACGCGCATAAAATCTACACAAGTGCACGCTTTTGCGATTCCATCGATGTGGACGCCAGCGTATAATCCTGTTTTTTTTTTGTTCCCCCTCCCTCTCTTCCGATGTTTGTCATTTTCAGTATCCTTGATCCGTTTCCCTTGACTACACTTAGTGTCTGGATTTTTCACTTTCCATACATCGCATCCTTTTCAACCCAACCTTGGTTCTTGTTGTCTGGAAGAGACGGAACTTTAAAAATAAATAAATCGTTTGCGCTCTTCATCCTGGAAAGCGCTTTCCTATCATTCCAACGTTCAACGTTAGATTGGTCGCATTGTTTCCGTACTCTTATGGCATATGGTAAGCTTGGCTTATTTTGAATGCAATTAACATGCACATTTATGTAATATTTTGTTAAAATTAACCTAGTTTTTGCTACTCAATATTTTCTAGTAACCTGTTGGACTTTCACAAACTAAACTACACTCGACTAACTACAACCACTATCAATAATTCATCCCACTCTCTATCTGTACCTAAATCTAAACACAGATTTCATGAACAAAGCTTGGTTCCTAGAACTGCCCACATGTGGAACACTGTTCCGCTGGCTTGCTTCCAGCCGACTATAATATCGTAGCTTTCAAGTCTAATGTAAACAAGTTCTTCTTGAACCATCTTCTTAATCACATTCTACCCAACTTATACCATTTAACGATTACTAAACTACCACTTTACATTAACCCTTATTTTCGAGTGGCCTTACTTTCATTGCCTTTTTTAATGGGTATTTGTTGACTATTTGTTGGTTTCTTTCACGCATTTTTTTTCTTTTGGAAATTCTTGACAATCGTTAATTTACAATTTAATCAATTTACAACTTGTCTGTTTTTTCGCCTTCTGATTGAATAACCGCTACAGCTTTCGAATCTTTATGTAAACAGTCGAAAAGGTTATACCAGTACTGAGATAATCATCTTTATAGATTAAAAAAAAAACATTTGATGTTTCCAATATTTCTTATATATATATTGAGGGAGGTGGTGTTTGATCAACACTGCTGGGGAGCTATGATTTAATATACTGTGTTCTTTTTAAATCCCCGAAACAGTTTCATTATAAACAGCTGATGATCCCTTTAAAAACATTGTTATTATTGTTTGTTCATGTAAGTAAAACTATCCAGCGATGCAGGAAATTGATTGGCTTACTGACAAAATAATTTTCCAACGGATGACATTTTTAAAAAATAGTTTGAAAGGTTTTAAAGAAACTTCCAAGACGTGTGTGTGTGTGTGATATGTAAGTAGTAAAATTGTACATCTAGAAATAAAATAAGTTTTAGGCTCCTAAAACTGTCCACAAGGACCCATGGCACAATGGCCAGAGTATTTGATTAAATTCAGTTGTAAAAGTTAAACTTCTGGAGGCTGAAAGTTCAGTCTACTGATATGTCTGACGGAACAAGAGCATGCAACCTCTGTGGATTAGATAAAGAGTTCAATACAAAATTTTGTGCCAATTCTTGAGTTCGAGATTCATGAAACGTTGTCAAAATAACACTCAAGATGAGAACATTAGTCCAAAGAATCCTAATAACAGGAATAATCAGTCCTCATCTCAAAAACTCAGAAACATTGTATATACAACTAAGTAATCAAAAAGTAAATATTTAACAAAGCAAAACTTGTCAAAATAAAAAAGCTCAACACGATTAAGAGGAGCAAACAATGTTAAATGAAAGATGAGGAATAAAAGTTATAACTTTTATATCATCAGAACTAAAAAGTTAAAGGGAAAATTAAGAAAAAACTCTTTATGCGATGGCATTTCGAAGCTAAATGCTTCTCATCAGAAGAGAAGGGCAGGAAATATACAAAATGCGAATATAAAAAAAAACTGGCTTAATGACATTTAGACATGAAATGAGAATGAAGAAATAGGATAAAATGGTAAATAATTAATCTGTTAACATAGGACCGTCAACACTGGCATGGTGTGAAACCTTCGTTTATGAACTACCTAATATTTCTGAATTTTATCTTTCAGGACTGATTTTTGAATTCAAACTATTTAATGATGCAATTATTTTAACTGCTCATCTACAGAACATAATATCATGGGTTTGTTTCTTTGCTGGCTACAACAGTTGTTTTCAAGTCCAGTATATTTCATCCATCGTTTCCAATCCTGTTTTAGTATTGTTCATCATTCAATTGGCAATACCATTGACTTTTCTTCTCGAGTCGTCCTTGGGCACCTTAAACTATATCCAGTGGTGAGGCCCCAGCTTGTGGGCTTTGGGGAGTGTGGAGCCACCCTTTAATTGCCATTGCTCCCAGGTCCACTCTGACCCGGAGTGGTAGTACCTGTTAGGGTCCCAACTATGGGTTAAATAGAAACTGACTTGCAAAAAACAAATATATTCTATTAAAAAATATTTTTCTTTAAAATCACCAGATTCGGCATTAAATAACCTGAAAAGGGTTGACATGCCGTAAAACAAAAACAACCAACCAATCGTCCTTCGGCCTCGATAGATAGTGAGTTGTTAGCATGAAAACGAAACTAAACAAATGAAATGAACATAGCAATGACCTGTTCAGGGACGACTAATATATATATATATATATATATATATATATATATATATATATATATAAGATGATTGATAATTTATAATTAAAAATAAAAAATCGGTTTC
Source organism: Euprymna scolopes (assembly GCF_053919585.1). NCBI lineage: Eukaryota > Metazoa > Mollusca > Cephalopoda > Sepiida > Sepiolidae > Euprymna > Euprymna scolopes. Next base: position 88,298,487 of record NC_136510.1, read on the forward strand.
ATGAGGAAGAACAAACAAATCAATAAATTGTACGATCGTTTCGGAAACGATGTTTTTATTGAGATAGACAATAAGTCTTGGACAATAATTTTATCATATAATATTTTGAAACAAAGTCTCCTCATCAGCAAAAATATTGGGTGGGGTTATTATGTCTGTATTGCAACGAGCACTGTTTTATTTTAATTGTATTAATTTACTAATATATTAAAATATACTCTGCTCTTCGAACTGTTGTTTTAATCCCCTTTATATATATATATATATATATATATATATATATATATATAAACTACTTAATTTACTCACATAAAATTAATATACAAAAGTATAGATTTATGCGTAAACTTAAAGTATTTACTTCAAAAGTGCTCAATACGTAGGTAGAGCTAGTTAGTAAGTTATGAAATATATATGGCGATTAAGCTACACTGAATATTCCGCGTTTCATCCACTCTAGGACTCTTCAGGCTTATGTGCAAATTCTGTGGTTGTTTATCGTTTTATATGCTCCTCTTCTATTGAGATTTTAGTTAGCCAATCAGCTTTCTAGTATCCACCTCGCCCTTCCTATCAGCCAATGAGCATGCATTTATCGGACAAAGGCCTATTTGGCCTCTGGTTGACCAGTTCCTTTGTGTGTGCTCTATTTAGTTTCTTGATCTGTTTTCAACTAGGTTAGTGTTTTTTTTGTTTTTTTTTTAATGTTAGTTTATATATAAATATATATGTGTACATACATATATGCACATATATATACATACATATGTGTGATCGTTTATGTATATTCATGTTTATTTAATTTATTTATTTGTTTATTTTCTATTGTTTTTGTTAGTTTTAAAACTATTTTGTATTGCTATCCTAGAGTAAATTTTATCTTGTGAACACAGTTGTTTGCTATTTCTCTTCTACAGTTTAATAGATGTTGGGGTTCTTTAAAGTACAGGATAGCAAATTTTTCATGAAGGCATAATCTACATGGGTCGTCTAGGTCCCTACACATGGTAGCTTGTCTTATTATTTTCCATTCGACTACCGGCGAATGTCCGCTTTCCTTGAGTTCCCAGTATTTATTCGCTAACGTTGTTTTCATACGGTGTTTTTTATTGTTGAATGTACTTTTGTGGTCATAGTATATCGGGTTTTGAAATCTAAGGAAGTCATACCTACGTAATATTTCTTCGGGTTTTCTTTCGCAAATATTGTGGTCTGGTAAACTACGCTTTTGGTTAGACATTTATTTTGAAGTGGGCAAAGTGTGCGATGTCTACAGTTGCATTTATCTTGTTCGTTATTAGTATTTTTATTTATGGTATGGTTGTTCTTGTCCGGGTTTGGTTTATTATTATTTTCTGGTAGTGTTAGTTTTATTTTTGTCATGGTGTCTACTTTTTTTATTGTTTATTTTGTTGTTGTTTACATTGTTTTTATTTAATATTTTGTTATGTGCGTTAATTATCATCTCTAAATTTTCGCAACAACTGTAGAATAACTTTAAGGTATTTTTATTGAAAATTTTGTGTAAGGGGTTGGTTGCGGGGAAAGTGTTTTTCAATAAGATCTAGAAATTTCTTGCCAAGTTTTGTTTTTAACATTTGATTGTATGGGGCCGTATACTAAATTATAGTTCTTTTTCTTCTATTTTTAATTTTATTATAGTTATTGGTGTTTTGTTGCTTATATTTGATATCGATATTTTTGTATCCACTATTTTTTAGGGCTGTTTTGTAGATATTGGTTGACCTGTTAAATGCATTTTCATCACTTGAGTTATTACTGAGTCTACTTACGATCGAATTAAGAATCTGTTTTATAATTGATGGTGGGTGATTGGACTTAGGGTTTACATATATTGGAGTAGCGTTATCTTTTAAGTAGGGTTCATGTGTTTTTATCTAAATTTAACGTGACGTCCAGGAAGTTTGTTATTTTTGTTAGCTGATACGTCTGCTTTTAGGCCTAATTTTTTCATTTCCTTGTGTATGATTTTCTTAAAGTTATCTCCCTTGACTTTGTTGGAGTTTTTTTTATTATAGCTAGTCAGTCATCTCTATATAGGCCGATATCCGTAGTATCAAATATGCTTGTTAGGGTATATAGAAAGAATAATCCCACAAGATCTGATGCCTCTGCAGAATCCCTGGCACCCATCGCCAAATTAAACAAATTTTTCATTTTAGTTCTTATCCATTGGTTATTGTTATTTATTAGAACTGATTTTCTACATTTTTTAATGATGTTGATTTCTTCCGAGGATATATCAGTGTATGCCTCAGCAAATTCTAGGGCAATGTTAAAAAGTTCTTCGGATATCGAGGGATAAAAGTCTATGATGTCAAACTGTATAAACGTACATTTATCTTTGTTTTCTATATTTTTAAACCAGGTGATTGCTTCGGCAGTATTTGCCCACTGGTTTAATTCTAGGTCTTATTTGATTTGTTTGTTTACTCTAGAAAGTATTGTTTTGCTAATTCTACCTATTTCTGGTTTAGTTGGGTTTATCAGGCGGGTGCTGGGATTATTATTAAAGTCCCATTTGTGGTCTTTAAGCAGAATGTATGCCTCTCTAGGTTTCAATTTGCCAACTTTATCGCTAATTTTTAATTTATCGGTAATTTGTTTACTTTCAGTATTTATTATATCTATGTAGTCGCATTTGTTTGTGTCTAGTTTTTTGTAGTTTTTTGTAATGTTTTCTGTGATTAGTTTGTTATATTCTTGCTTATCTATTTTATAAAAGGTTCTAGTTTTATCTGCTTTACAAAGATTTTATTAGAGTTGTTTATGTTTCTAACGATTTTGTGTAGTTTCCGTTGGAAATTGTTAGGTTGATTGTGGAATTCTAAGTTTTTAATTACGTTTAAAAGGTCATTTTCAAAGTTTATCAAAAGGTCTACTGTTTTCGCATTTTTAAGGGTTTTGAAACCATAGGATTCTTTTTTGTTTACGTTTTCATTCTTTAGGAAGAAATTTGCTTGCTATCACATTCGGCGTATTAGTTTAAAATAGTTAATAAATATTAGTTTAAAATTTGAATAAACATGAATATACATAAACGATCATACATATATGTATGTATGTATATATATGTATGTACACATATATATATTTATATATAAACTAACATAAAAAACACTAACCTAGTTTTAAAACAGATCAAGAAACTAAATAGAGCACACACAAAGTAACAGGTCAACCAGAGGCCAAATAGGCCTTTGTCCGATAAATGCATGCTCATTGGCTGATAGGAAGGGCGAGGTGGATACTAGAAAGCCGATTGGCTAACTAAAATCTCAATAGAATAGGAGCATATAAAAACGATAAACAACCACAGAATTCGCACATAAGCCTGAAGAGTCCTAGAGTGGATGAAATGCGGAATATTCAGTGTAGCTTAATCACCATATGTATTTTATAAATTACTAATATATATATATAATATATATATATATATATATATATATATATAAAGCGAAAATATGTGTGTGTGTATGTATGTACGCTTTTCCTTGATGTCCACGAAAGGCTTCTTTCAAAGAAGCGCTTGCTCGCTTCACAACTTAAAACTTTTTATATCATCTATAAATTGTAATATCTCAGAGTTACCCACGGAGCTCGCCTGTCTATTTAATTTTATTGACTTTCAAACGTTAATTATTCCACATTTCCCGCAGCATCGGCACGCGTTACATTCGGTTTTCTGTATAAAAAAAGCGAAACTCGACTCTAATCACAGGCTGAAAGCCAGTTGTCTCAAGAGAGCTAAAGTAACGTTTGTTCAATGTCGATTTCGTCATATCGGACTGTAGCTTTCATTTCGCTCCTCCTAATAAACAGGGAGCGGGTTTTTAAAAACAAACAAACCGATTTATTCAAAACTGTCCCGCACAAAATAACTGCTGAATACCTATCGCCGTCACGTCAATCAAAAACGCGCACCTGTTTTTTTAAAAACACTTTACTATTTTCCAACTGCGCGTCGTCAACGCTTCGGGTTTTTTTCACATACCCTGAAAAACACCCGGGCAACGCCGGGTACCCCTCGCTAGTATATAATAAAATGTAATGCATGCAATTTACATAATATACCATATGTATATTGTATTACACCGTGAAAAATGTATACAAAACGAATGATGTACACGAAGCTAAAAAAGTACAAGTGTTTTGTGCTTAATGATTTCAGGTTTGTTCTAACCACCTCCAGATTCTCGCCAAGAATGAACAACAGTAAAACTTTTTTCACAATACGTTTAAGATACATACGCTAATAACAATGAAATGATGTATATTTATATCTCTACAGTTATATAGATGCAACTTTGTGTGAGTGAGTTCCTCCGAAACGGCCGAACAGATATTCTTTAAAATTCACAGAATTTTAGTGTATAAGTTTGGGAGTGATCTTAGTTAAGTCTTGTCTAAGAATAACGC
>NC_136510.1:88307926-88312926 GCF_053919585.1 Euprymna scolopes
CCTCGCCAATCTCTCATGAAAAACACCTGTCTAGCTGAAACCACTGTCAATAATTTTCCCCACTCTTTATCTGTGTCTAAATAAAGCATAGATTCCATGAACAAAGCTTCTTAGAACTGCACGCCTGTAGAACTCTTTTCCGTTTGCCTGTTTCCCACCTGACTACAACCTGGATGGCTTCAAGTCCAAAATAAACAAATTCCTGATAAACTGTCCCCTTAAGTAAGACACTTTATCAAATCTCCATTCCTAATGATTACTACAATATTATCCCATAGGTTACTGTACATGCAATAACCCTTATCCTCGAGTGGCCTCCGGGCTTTGATAAGTGATGACTACCATGTAAAAAAAAAAAAACACATTTACGTTTTATCATAGTAATTGTTGATCATATTCCTGAGACTGGAGTTAAGGCCCGTTTTAAGTGAGGCCTATGCATAGGAACGGATATTTACAGCTGTATATATGTAGTAGTAAGTAGGGGTGTGTGTAAAAAAAAAAAAAGTGAAGCATGCATGTTCCCAGTGAACCGACTAAGTTCAACATTGCCCCGCCCTCCCCCCCCCCCTTAACTCCAAAAGTTCTCAAGGGACATCAATCCTGGTGAAAATGAACAAACGGTGCAGTTTTAGACCTTAACATATATAAATTTGAGTTCTGCACCATACAAAAAAGAAATGACTGAGTCCATCATTTGCTCCCCCCCCATTTAGCCCCAAAAGTCCCCAAGGCCTTAACATAGTTAAATTTGAGTTCAGCACCATGCAAAACTGCTAAATAGACATACACAGAAAATTTTAGACAAATATGGTTAAATAGCCCCAAAAATGGAGTGTTTTTATTAGCCCTAAAAGAGCCCCTGGGGCACACCCAAGAGTTATCGCGAAGTATAGACAAACAAAATTATATAGAAATCAGTTAGTTCCAATTTTTCAGAAAGTTTTATAAAAATCCAAGGCATAAATTTCTTTTAATAAGCACAAAAGTGTCGATTTTAGCCATTTTAACCCGAAAGGCACCCCTGGGGGGGGGAGGGGACCGGAGTTTTCCCCGGAAAATCTGATCTGTTACTTTTTTACTCATATTATGTTTAATGTTTGTGCAAAATTTCAAAAAATTCAAAGGCGTAGTTATTGAGAAAAGTGAACGGACGAGGATGAATTCACAGGTCCACCCTCCTTTTGTCGAGACAAAAAAAAAAATTTACTTTCATTCATATAAATACAGCGAAGAATAGAAAATTTGATTATATGTGTACAGAAAGTGGCGTCAGGGGTAGGAAGTCCAAAGTGACAGGTGGTAAATAGGCTGAAGGCTGAACAGAACTCTTTCTTTAGTGATCACAAGAAAGAACCATTAGTTTCATGACAGTGTTCTCATTTTTTTTATGCGACATATTTGCTGTATCATTAAGAAAAACAAGCTAGTGAAACGGGTGAACAAGTTTTCCTTAAAATAATAAAGACATACCCAATTTCCATCCCTAACAATTACTGTGCTGTTGTTCTGATGACTACTGTATACTCATTAATCCTTATCCTAGAGTGGCTGCCAGGCCTTAATAAGTGGTGACTCTAGTAAAAAAAAATTTTATTTTAAAAGGCTATTATTTTGTGTTTGTAATACCTTTTACGGTCACTGTTATCTAAGATCTGTCTGCCGTTGATTTTTGCTGACTTAGCACAAAATACAGTTGATGCCACGAAAATTGTCTGCATTCTGACTAGTTGCTCTGTCAGGCGTTCTCTACTAATGCCTTGTCTAATGATCCACAAAACTTTGATATTGATGCAGCAAGGCAAGAATTTGGTAAGTGGCTGGGCAGAAATTCCTCTTTTATCCGAGGAAGTGTCCTTGAGATCTGAGGATGAGCCTCTTTGTTATTTTCTCAGAGAAACTGTGAAACACAAGCTCGGATGCACTTGCTAATTTGCATGCGTGCTTTAACAGCTGCTGCGGCTAATATTTTCTCACACACTCTATTACAATAGGTCTACAAACTTCGAGTAAGCAACTGACTTTGGAATTAGTTTAAAGGTTTCAAATCACTTTCCAATTTTTGCATGGCGACTGTGACAAACTTTTCGTTTGGGTTATAAAACAATGTTTTGCGGAGTTGCTATGCTAAGAAAGTACCGATTCCCCCCCCTTATAATTTAGGAATTTTGATCTGAGGACGAGCCTCTTTGATCTGTGAGCAAAGAAACTTGAATTTAGTATTTCCACTATTTGAATACATTTAAATATGAAAAGATGCAACGGTTCAGACCAATTAAAATGCAGCTTTCTTTTTAAATAAACATTTAAATTCTAAATTTCTGTCCATATAAAAGTTTTTCACAGATAAAACATTTTTTTAATACTTAACACTAAATCCCTTTCATACTTCCCTGGCCCAGGCCCCGAAGGACCTAGGCCTGGGCAACAAGTGTCAAGCAAAGACCATATGTGGGGCAACCCCACATATAAGACCTTGGTCAATGTTGGGGCAACCCTTCATACCAATTGTCACTATCCAGCTCCCCTACTCCCCGGGAAGCTGGTCCCCATTTCCCCTTCACTCCTCACTTTAAAAATTGGCCTTGTGCCTAATTTGCTCGGTGGGGGAGCAATTAAATAGCCTTAACACTAAATCCCTTTCATAACTGAAATTAAATTAGATTAAAATCAAGGTCCAATCGCTGAATGAGATTAATCTTCATCCGAGTAAGCAGTTGATTTTGAAATTAGACTTCAAACCACTTTCCAGTTTCGCATGGCGACTGTGACAAACTTCTTTGGTTTTGTGAAAAAAAAAAATAACGTTTCGTGGAGCTGTTATGCTATGAAAGTACAGATTTTTTTTTTTCTTAATTTAGGGAACAAAAGGCAACATAATACTTGACTTTACCTTGTGATACAATCATTTTTTGAAAAGAACAATTTTTTTTTTTTTTCTAAATGACAAAAGCAAAAATTGAAAAGAAATCAGTCTTTTCCATTTGTGTTAAACAATTTTTTTTGGGGGGGGGGCATACAAAAGAAAAAGTAAAACGAAAAATGTTGCATAATCGGTCAATGTCATTTTCTGTGTCAAGTTTAATAAATGAAGACTTTAAAACCTTAGTGCTTCTTCACAATAGCACCGCCATTAAACAAACTGTTTTTAAAGTACAAAATAATTGGAAAGCAACTTCCTATCGCGTGCTTATAATTGTTGCTGCTGTGGCTCATCTATTTATCATGAATCTACTTTGGTATGATATCTGCACTTTACAATGAGGTGTCGATTGCTTAACAGTCAACATGGTCCAAGAGCAAGGAATACACTTCTAATTGGTTTAAGAAGATCGTGATTACCGAGCATGGAATTCGGAAGTATTTATGTCAAGGGGACACCGGTGCTAAGAATCCATCGGAGCATATTCGATTAAAATTCTTGACAGAGAGTAGGAAGTGAATCTTGGGTTTACTTTCCACAGCTGCGTAACTTTTTTTTTTTTTGTTCTTTAGTCCTCACATTCCATGTGCGATGTTTCTTATAAAGAATAGAAAATTGCTATGGTGCATCTGCTACTAGTCTCTCACTCCTAGACAAAGTTCAAAAGAGTTGCCAACCTGATAGATCCTGAACTGTCCATCTAAACTTCAGCCTCTGTCCCATCGACGAAATGTTGCATCCCTCGACCTGTTCTACAAGTACTTTAGTGGTAAATGTTCCGACGAACTGCAAGCACTTCTTGTACCCCCCCTCGACATAAATACTCCCCGACAATCAGCAAAATCCCACCACTTCAGTTAAGATCCCTAGATGTAAGAGAGCCTTCTACTCCAGTAGTTTCTTCCTCAGAACTGCTAGACATTGGAATTCCCTTCCAGGTTCCTGCTTCCCCCAACTGTACTGACATGCAGAAGTTCAAGTGTAACGTGAACCGACATCTTGCTGCTCAACTCCCCACATAGTACCCCTGTAGCTCATGTCCCTGATAGTAGCCCCCTACATCAAAATGGCATTGTACCTTGTTTGGGGGGAAAATGTAATAAAAAAAATTTTTTTTTAAATGTTATCAAATGCAAGAATAAGACACGATCCTCTTCTACTTATTTGGATAATTTTTAGAGCTTAAACTGATTTTTAAGCGTTTATTTAATTTGAAACACAAGTAGTGCCGAGTTCCTAAGTTAGAACTACAACAACATGGCGTAAATGAGCTGTCATCTTTGGGGTCTCGATAATGGCTCAAAACTAAAACAAATTAATAGTAGAAACCTACCCAATCAATGTCGGTGACATAAATATTTTGTTGTTGATCACTTTTTCGGTTTTATTGTTTGTAGCAATAAATGCCCCCAAAATTGTACTTAAACGAAAAGCTCTACATTTGTAGAAATTGGCAGTCTCGTGACTCTCACTTTTTTTTTTTTTTTTTTTTTTTTGTCCTTTAGTCTTCACATTCCACGGACGATGTTTCTGACAAAGAGGGAAAAATTACTGTTTTCTAGGTCAGAATCTATTCCATTTAACACTTATCGTCGGCAAGTTTTTGACCTTGAAGTATTTTTTAAAGCGCATTACATCAAATGGCTTCATGCCTTGTCTGGATGGATTTTCATATAAAAAAAAACACAGGTATGCCACGTGACAATGAGACAGGTTGAACTTTTGTTGACAGTGTGGAGACCTATTAGATTGGACTCATTTTTTTGGGCCTTGTTTTATCGACTAGTAATTGATGCACCAGTTTATGTGGCGACAATGTCCCATGCATAGGTGAATAGTGACTTTGTAGAGATACAGGATATTGTTTGGTGTGAGTAATTTTCTAGGACGATACTTCAGCTAGAACAGTGGTTCCCAACCATTTTGGCATTGTCGTATACAATTGAGTTTTAAAATTTTCATGATGCACATATTGCAAAAAATATTCTCTACTCATGAAGCCTTTTTGCAATAAAATAATTAAAAAAAAAAAAAAAAAAATTTTATAAGGAGAATTTTAATTCACATAAATCAACAT